>NC_134265.1:253692539-254013285 GCF_031893055.1 Leptodactylus fuscus
CTGACTTCTTCTCATAGGAATGAATTGACCAGTGTTGATTGGCCAGTGTACAGCATTCGGCCAATCAACGCTGGTCCTGCCGGAGGCTCGTCTGTGAGAAGGCGGAGTCTAAGATCGGACCACAATGGAGACTGCTGTGGTTCAATCTTAGACTCCGCCTCCTCACAGACGAGCCTCCGGCAGAACCAGCGTTGATTGGCCGAATGCTGTACACTGGCCAATCAACGCTGGTCAATTCATTTCTATGAGAAAAAGTAAGCTCGCTCGTAACAGCAAGCTGCCAGCTCTCCCAATTAGCAAGGGCGAGCCTGCTGCGGAACCAGTGTTGATTTGCCGAATGCTATACACTGTATAGCATTCGGCCAATCAATGCTGGCTCTGAATCGAATATTTACTGCGAATAGCTAGTAGTATTCAATTGAGTACGAATATTTCAAATACCGTAGTATTCGATCGAATACCTACTCTATCGAATACTACTCGCTCATCTCTAGAGAGAATGTCTTGGCTTATGAGGAGGATTTCATCAGCAGATGACACATAACTACGCCATTTTGCTCTGTGTGAATGGACTCTTTAATACTGGAGATTGTTTTCAAATTAGTGCAGGCAGAATCAGTGCTTTGCTGTTAGAATACCAGTTTGTTTGTATTTAATGAAAAAAGTTAAACTCTTGCCCAGATATACCTTATTTGTGATGAATTGGTTCGCCCATTTCTACTTCTCAACTACATTAAATGTATCTTGAGACAAAACAACAGTAGCATTGAGGGCCCACACTAGGGACCCTCACAATTAATTATAACAGCAGTATCCAACTGTGAGCCTAGGTACATGTGCTTTGTAACCTAAACCCTAGGCGCAAGTATCTGGATAGATGCCTTCCCTCATTTTAATGATTAGGCAGAAATATCCCTGTGCAATGACAGACACACAAAAAATCTGACAAAATGAAGGTGCAGCCCGCTGTTTGCATCCTTTACAATTCAATCTAATGTTAAAGGGAAACTAGAAATTTCATGCACTCAAAAATGACTTCCAAATGTAAAAAATATGCAAATCTGTCTCCCAAGATGTAAACAGGGAGACAGTGCCTCTGTTATGCTGCCCTCTATGGGAAGCACCCTGAACATCATGCCCAACTTTCCCAGAAGTCTTTACTGCATAATGCGGGGTTATAACCAAATCAATTTCTCAGCTACGGGCGGCACCGGTTCTGTCTGGTTGGACTTCGTCAGCACAGCTTAGACAGAACTGATTTGGTAGAAGTGAGAGGCTGAGAGACCAGATTATGGGGATAATGTCACTCCTTAGGGAGAAACCACCTTCTCAGGTGTGTGGAGACATACAGCCACAGTTGCTCCACTGCAATAGAGGGCAGCATAACATAGGCACTGTCTCCCTTTTTACATCTTGGGAGACAGATTTGCATATTCTTCCTATGTTTCCTTGCAGTGGAGCAACTATGGCTGTATAAGTCTCCACACACCTGAAAAGGTGGTCTCTCCCTAAGGAGTGACACTATCCCCATATTCCAAATGTAACAAATTTATTGCATATACCAAAAAACGTTTCAGTCCCGGCACAGACCTTCATCAGTTTATCGGATGAAGAGGAGGTGAGCAGGCATAGAATGGAAGCCGTGTGATAAGGTCAGGAAGGATATGCCTTATAACCTTACCACACGGCTTCCATTCTATGCCTGCTCACCTCTTCTTCATCCAATAAACTGATGAAGGTCTGTGCCTGGCCCGAAACATTTTTTGGTGGATGCAATAAATTTGTTACATTTGGAAGTCATTTTTGAGTGCCTGAAATTTCTTGTCTACTGTTACATGAGAAGCCTTTTCTGGGCACCTCTACATACAAGCTAAATGACGGTACATTACTACATTGTTAAAGGGAGTCTGTCACCAGGGTGAAGTATATTAAACCAGCAACACAGTTAGATATGTCAGGCTCACCTGAATGTAACACCTTTTTCCCCATGGAAATTTGTGTCTCCATTGCTGAGATATTCATTTATTCATTTTATTTCATAAGGAAAAAGGTGTTAAAGGGGCTCTATCAGCAAAATCATGCTGACAGAGCCCCACATATGCGTGAATAGGCACCGTAATTGTTATATTAAACTACTAAAAAAAATGGCCTGAGCGCATGCGCAGTAGCATGTGGCTTCTACTACGGCTACTGCGCAGGCGCCCAGGCCATTTTTTTATATCAATGTCAGTTCGCGAGTGCCGGAGGAGGACGGGATCGGAGGACATCGCAGGAAGAAGAGGCGTGGATGAAGAAGACGGCGCACCCTGAATGCCCGCCCACCGTGCACAATGCGTAAGTAGATCACATTCTTTTTTAGGGTTTTATTTTAAAACGGGGGGTAGTTTAATATAACTTTAGCGGTGCCTGAATAGCCTTTTTAAAGGCTATTCACGCATATGTGGGGCTCTATCAGCATGATTTTGCTGATAGAGCCCCTTTAAATTCAGGTGAGCCTGACCTACCTGTGTTGTTGGTTTAATATGCTTCACCCTGGTGACAGACTCCCTTGATAAACAAACCATGTCTATTAATTTTGCAAAAAGGACATTATCTTCTGATTAAAGTAACAACAAACTAGACGAAAGAAAACTTCCTTCCTATAACGGATCAGAATAAGAGACAGAAAGAGGGCAGTGTCAACATAGCCTAATTTGTCTCTTAAAGGGGTATTCCCATCTACATAATTATTTTTTAATTTGTATATGATTAAAAGTTAAACATTTTTGCAAATGTAAGTAAAAATTCTGCAGAGTTTTAAAGATTTTCTCTAACTTTCTTAGTGGTGACAGTCTGTTATCTTGATCGGTTGCCAATAGATACGACCACCAATGCAGAAACTTTCTAAGGTCAGAAAATCAGCCATGATTTCTTTATTGTAGCCGGGATATCTTCTGATACATGTAGTGTCTCTGTCTGATAACCCAGATACAATAAGAAAGTCATGGCTGGGTCACTGACAAGTCCCAGACCATAGAAAGTCTCTGCATTAGTGGTCGTATCCATGGCAACCGATCAAGATAACAGACTATCGCCACTAAGATAGTAGAGGAAATCTTTAACCCCTTAGCGACCCTTGACGTAACTGTACGTCATGGGTCGCATGGGGATGTATGGAGCGAGCTCACACGCTGATCTCGCTCCATACACGGCAGATGCCGGCTGTATAATACAGCCAGGACCTGCCACTAACAGCAGCGGTCGGTGCCCGAGCCGATCGCTGCTGTTAACCCTTTACACACTGCGGTCAAACGTGACCGCAGTGTGTAAACGGCGCCGGCGGCATGGGCGCCGCCATGTTTTGCCGATCGCCGCCCTCCTGAACGTCACAAGAGGGCGGTGATCGGTTGCTATGACAGCCGGAAGCCTATTGAAGGCTTCCAGGCTTGTCTCTGCACTAGATCTATTAGACGAGGCCAGAGGCATCGTCTAATAGAAGTGCTGCGATTTTCCTATTCACTGCAGTACTGTAGTATTGCAGTGAATAGTATGAGCGATCAGACTCCCTAGGTTTCAAGGTACCTAAGGGGTCTGATCATAAATGTAACAGAAGAAAAAAAAAAGTTTTTAAAAGTATTAAAAAAATAAAAAAAATATAAAAGTTCAAATCACCCCCCTTTCCCTAGATCAGCTATAAAAGTAATTAAAGAACATTAAACATAAACATATTAGGTATCCCTGCGCTCCAAAATGCCTGAACTATTAGAATATTAAAACATTTATCCCGTACTGCGAACGGCGTAGCGGCAAAAAAAATAAAAACAGCCAAAAAGCGTTTTTTTCAACACTTTGCCTCCTATAAAAAATTGAATAAAAAGTGATCAAACCATCGGATCTTTCCCCAAATGGTATCAATAGAAACGTCATCTTGTCCCGCATAAAAAGACACCACAACCAGCTCCATACATGGAAATATGAAAAAGTTACAGGTGTTAGAACATGATGACACAAATTTTTTTTTCTATTTTGCAAAGTTTATCATTTTTTTAAAAGTATCAAAAAATTTCAAATACTATATAAATTTGGTATCACCGCGTTTGTACTGACACGTAGAACACAGGTAACATGTCATTTGTACCAAACAGTGAATGCTGTAAAAATTAAACCCATAAGAAAATGGCGCAAATGCATTTTTTCTCCAATTGCGCCTCATTCTGAATTTTTTTCCAGCTTCCCAGTACATTGCACAGCATATTGAATGGTGCCATTACAAAGTACAATTTGTCCCGCAAACAATAAGCTATCATGTGACTCTGTGAACTGAAAAATGAAAAAGTTATGGCTCTTGAAATGTGAGGAGGGAAAAACGAAAATGCGAAACCAAAAAATGGCCTGGTCCTTAAGGGGTTAAAACTCTGCAGATTTTTTAATTACTTATATTTGCAAAAATGTTTAACTTTTAATTATCTACAAATATAGATATGATTGTGTACATGGGAATACCCCTTTAAGTTAAAAAAAAAACTGTTGCAATAAATTTTTACTTGATTTTTTTCAGTTACTTTCAGACTTTCAGTTGCTTTTATGAGAAGATATAACACTGAGTTAACTTATATTATCAGACTCAAGTTAAATATTGTTTCATATGTACACTAAAAGCAATGTTCCTAAACAATGGAAATAATCACTAGTAATTCTATATTTTATCAGTCATTCTTAAATGCACAGTATAATCTGAAATATGTCATTGAAGCAAGACAAGCCAAAGAATACATAAAATGTCAGGATTTTAATAAGCAGAAAGCTATCCAGTAAGGTTACTGAGAAAAGAAAGTTGTTCTATGACTTGCAAAAGGGCAAATGTAACTAGAATTACGACAAGGGGTAGACAGACTGGGCAACCATCCAAAGGGAACCTGTCACCTAAGTCCTCTAAACCAGCAGCATTTCCTTATTCTACTGGGGTTTAGGGCCCCAAACCTGATCACCCAAGTCCTGCCCTAGATGCCTAAACATAAATTGAAACAAATGTGTTCTAAAAAGTCATTTATATAAATAACACATATAACATGACTGTAAGTTATATTGTAACACCATTTACAGTAAGTTGGAAGACATTTACTTACCATAACTTCTTACACCGATGAAGGTACGGCTGTAACTTTTTCAAATAGCCTGCATCCACATGTGTCGCTGTTAAATCAAGTTCAGCGATTTCCATAGGAACAAGGTCCAGGAAGTATGCTAATACGTCAAAGTCAATGGGCGAGAAAACGTTATCACTCACATTAAGTCGTAACACGGATGGCGTTATTCTACTGGCCAAGCTGCTCATTTGCTGCTCAAACAGACAATGCAGTAGATTCAGGATGTAGCGGCCAGATTCACAGCATTCAGTAATTGACTTTACCAACCATGATGTGAACATTTCAGTCTTCTTGCTTTTGTCAAGATTCAGATGTTTCAAAAGAATTTGTTGATTTCGCACTGAAAGCAATCCCGACAGAAACCTAAGAAATAAATCCAAATATCCAGATCCAATACCTAAACTTTTTTGTATACCTATATCCATAATGTCGTCAGTAATGTTCTCTGCGTGAGCATAATAGAAAGCAGCAAAAAATTCTTGTATGGTAAAATGGGTAAATGAAAGGACATTTTCGGTATATTCTAGCTCCTGTACACATGTTGTGTCAAGAAAACTGTTCACAATGTCTTTCGGAAGTTTATGAAACATTTCAAAGTCTTTTTCATAAAATAAGGTTTCATGCTTTAGAAGGGAATGGTACGCAATCTGACCCAAACCTAGAATCCCATGCAGTACAGCACCATCTTTAGTGCTGTAGACTTGATGTGCATGATACTTCAATAATACTAGGAGGTAATGGCAGTAAATGTCAGTCATTGTTTTTGGACACTCAATGTGAAGTGTCGAGATTTCTTTCAGAACACTACAGACTATCCAACAAAAAGCTGGGATGTAACATAAGGTAAACAGAAAATGGTTCTCCTTCACCACCACAAACTGGTCACTTCCCACTTGTTTGTCACCAAAAAACTTTTGGAAGTAATCTTCTATTTCAGTAGCAGAGAATCCAGTGATTATGACAAAGCGTTCAATACACTCAACGGGTATATGATTTATGACCGTCGGCCTGCTTGTGAGCAAAACAGTGGCATCCGGAAGAAGTTCTCCATTTAATAAACTGCCAATTATCTGGGGCATTTCCGCTTCTTCATCTGGATCAAACACGTATTGCTCTAAGTCTAGCTGGTTATACGACTTAAATTCATCAAACCCATCCAAGATCACTAAAAGTTTATGGCTGTTTTTGAAAACCTCATTTAATGTTTGTGACAAATGTCCATGTTTTTTACATATTATTTCCCGTAAAGTTATTGGCTTATTGATTAAGTTAAGGTCTCTAAAAGTAAAGTTCACCATAAAGTCAAAGTGCTGATATTCGATAGCAGTCGAAAAATCCAGCAAGAGTTTTTGAACAAAAATTGTTTTCCCAATACCCGCCACGCCACTTACAAGGATTTTCTTTGGTGTCCTTTTCTCATTGAGCTTATCAAAAAGGTGACTTAGTATTAGCTTACACTTGTCTTCCTTTTTGTTTTGGAGGTGTATTCGTTGTTGACCAAAAGTCAGTAGTTCATTTTTCTTTATCTCCAAGCTGTAGTGTCCATTCACAAGCAGAAGGTTCACGAAATAATCAGAGAAGTAGAATTTCTCCCCATGTCTTGAATTATAGAACTTAATAAAATCGCTTCTACGTTCCAAGACCTGCTTATGTTTCTGTATTAATTTTGAATACTCTGAAAAGAAAGAAAAACTTATTGATAACCTATTTTATGCAAGATTACGATCAATATATCAAAGACAATGAAATGTCAACTATGCAATAAATTTAGAGATTTACAATAAGAATAATCCATTATTGGTAAAAGACCTCTCCTCCCCCCGAAAAAAAAAAGAATTCCTGATCTCAACATTTCCCTATTTCTGGGACCCAATGATTAGATGCAATAGGCAGGAGAATCTGGTAGCTAAAATTTTAAAGGGATTCTAACATTAGAATCCTATTTCCCACAAACACCACGTCGGAATAGCCTTTACAAAAGCTATTCTTCTATTTTTAGAATTCTTCTTTGCGCTGCCGTTTGGTAATTATCCCGGTTTTCGTCGTTATGGTAATGAGTTTTCAGACAGCACTCTCCAGCGCCGCCTGCATCTCTGCCACGTCCTCTGCAATGGTGTCTTCGGGATCTAAATCCCATATATGCACAGTCAGTTCTTCAACCGGGCTTCGGGCAGAGCCCATTGCGAATGTATGTGTTGCCATTTATTTGTGGTCACTTACATGAGCATACTGCATGCACAGTACGCTCATGTAAGCGGCCACACAAAATTGGCCACACAGACATGTGCAGTTGGCTCTGCCCAATGGTGCTGTTTGAGTGCAGAGGAACACCCCCAAGTGCTGTCTGAAAACTCATTAGCATAACAACAAAAACCGGGATATCTACTGAACGTCGGCGTGGAGAAGAGTTCTAATAGCAGGAGAAGAATAGCCTTTCTAACGGCTATTCCGACGTAGTGTTTGTGGAAAATGAGATTTTAATGACAGAATCCCTTTAATCATTATGCAATGGTACTACAAGAAAAATTAACCATTACATGGTGCCCATTAAAAATAATAGACTGATATACTAGGCCCACCAGGGAGAGATGCTGCTCTCCAATCTAGAATATTGATGGAGGTTACAAATGAGAGACTCTCTTGTCTCAGAATCTCTTAGTATAGTTGTAGATATACCAAACAACAGATTTAAAGATTACAATAAACCGTACTCATCCCAAGGCTCAATATTGCAAACCTCTCACAAATATGCAGGTTGCTGTGTTTGTTCTTTATGCCAGCCTTATTTCTGCTGAGCATATTAAAACTATGCCAACTATTTATTGGTCAAAAAAATATGTTTTTACAAAAGATAAAAGTACCAGCGTACCTGTAGAATAAGGGCAAACATCAGCTTCATTTGCGTTCTAACTAAGGCTAGATTAATCAATGGACTGAGTAGATTGATGAGTGGGTTGAGTTAGGGCTCAGTGATCACGAGCTAAATCAAAATTAATCTGGCATTTTAGCTCAGCATGTTCTGCAACCTTTTACAGGCCAATAACAAGCCCAAGCACTCACGCCTGAGCTGACACATTCCCAATAGCAGCCTCGGACCATGCATATGTGAGCAATCGGGGAGATAGACCGACCCTCCAGCACCCTGGCACCTTCTTACAACAGATACTCACCACTGTCTTTGTTTGCAGGTTTTCTAGATGTTTTAACTTGCTGAAAGAGTTCACAAAATATTATTGCACTTTCTTCTCCAAGACAATATATTACATCTAATAATTTTCTAACTTGTTTTCTGGGCCCTCCTTCATAGTAGACTTCTTCATAATCATCCCTTGACAGTAGCTGTTGTTGAAGAGCCAGATCAAGAATAGAGGTAATGTAATATTCCAGTTCATTCACCAGCTGTACTCGATGTGTTTGCAGAAACAATAGTGAAGATGACCTGGAAAGGAATTAAATGAATATACCATAAGATTATTTACTCAATTAAAATCCAATTTATACCGGAGGCTTAGCTTTATCACAGAATGTTTTAACTACTTTAAGAGGACCTTTCACCACCAACAACTCAAGTTCTTAGCATTTGTTAATTGTCGCTGCTCCACTGATTCCAGTACCAGTGGATTTTTTTTCTCTAGCCCCCACTGTTCCCAAGCAATGAGTTTGTTAGCTTTGATGCATGATATGCGATTTAAGCTCTGTATTGCCAAAAGGGCGGTGTCAGACAGAGGTGTGATTCAGAGCTCCAATCAGAGGCAGCCAGTGTCAGAGCTCAGAGTCACACCCCTTCCATCACACCCCTTGTCTGCTCCTGCCTGACACCGCCCTCCTGACAGTACAGAGTCTAATCAGCATATCAGACACAAAAAAAAGCATTGATTGCTCGGGAACAGTGGGAGCTAGAGAACATTTTCCAACTATGCCAGAATCAGTGTGTGTGGTGGGGGGCGGGGGGTTGCAGCTATTAACTGCTGTAAAGAGCTGGACTTGTTGGAGGTGGTGGTGAGAGGTCCTCTTTAAGGGGAGTCATTTTCATGCAATTATACGTTTTATTCATATGCAAATGAGTGGACAAGTGCTCTGCCTGGGAATCTAGAGCTGAGACCAAAGCCCAAGCAAGCTAAGACATGCTCTAAAGCACTTTCCCCTTTATTTGTATATGTAATGAGGCTCCAAAGGTGAATATCAGTTTTCTCACTTGATCTCTGCTTATTCCCTCTATTGTTTACTTCAATGGGTAAAATCAGTCCATGGTCACGTGATGAACACACTTGAGCGGGTTGTTACAGTCATAGCACAGCATCATCTGTCTTGTAATGTGTCATGCACTTGTGTCCATTACATGACCATGGGCTAATTTTTATTTATTTGAAGTAAACAATGGATGACAACATGCAGACTTTTCATTAAACAAACAATAATGATTATTTGCAGAAACTGAACAAGCGCTTTAAGGTTGATTCATGAGAACAAATTAAAAATAGAAGCTGCCATCATCAGTAAGTAGAGTGCTAGAGAAAATGTAGTGCTTACAAGGTTACCTTATAAAGCCAATGGACTTCAATGGACAGTTTAAATCCCTAAAAGACCAATACTGTAATAGTATGGTGTTATCTGGAGTTATCAAAGGACCAGCTTTAGTCTATGAATGTGCTCTGATCAAATTGGACACAGGTATAAAGCAGTAGGTCCATGGCTCTCCTAGACAGCTAGACTCCTAACACAATTGCCAGACATAATGCAGATGCCAATAGTTTAACCCTATAGATGCCAGCATGGGGGAGGGAGCTCTCTCTCTCAACTCATCAGACCTGCAACATCATCACAGGGAATAGATGAGCTGTTATGGGAGCTAGGGGTCTAGTGATGACCTCTAGAGATGAGCGAACAGTGTTCTATCGAACTCATGTTCGATCGGATATTAGGCTGTTCGGCATGTTCGAATCGAATCGAACACCGCGTGGTAAAGTGCGCCATTACTCGATTCCCCTCCCACCTTCCCTGGCGCCTTTTTTGCTCCAATAACAGCGCAGGGTAGGTGGGACAGGAACTACGACACCGGTGACGTTGAAAAAAGTAGGCAAAACCCATTGGCTGCCGAAAACATGTGACCTCTAATTTAAAAGAACAGCGACGCCCAGCTTCGCGTCATTCTGAGCTTGCAATTCACCGAGGACGGAGGTTTCCGTCCAGCTAGCTAGGGCTTAGATTCTGGGTAGGCAGGGACAGGCTAGGATAGGAAGGAGAAGACAACCAACAGCTCTTATAAGAGCTAAATTCCAGGGAGAAGCTTGTCAGTGTAACGTGGCACTGACGGGCTCAATCGCCGCAACCCAGCTTTCTCAGGATCCTGAATGGAATACAGTGTCAGTGTATTCCCGTATACCCGATATATACCCCGATACCCGTTCCAACGGTGTGCCCCCCCACCTTCACCCCAGAAATACCCTGCAAGTCCCCTAGCAATAGAATTGGGGCTATATACACCCACAATTTTTACTACTGGTATACAGTGCCATTGTCTGACTGGGAATTCAAAGAATATATTGGGAATACAAATACCCTCATTTCTTGCTACTGCCATATAGTGCCAGTGTCTGACTGGGAATTCAAAGAATATATTGGGGTTACGTGCACCCACAATTTTTACTACTGGTATACAGTGCCATTGTCTGACTGGGAATTCAAAGAATATATTGGGGTTATAAATACCCTCATTTCTTGCTACTGCCATATAGTGCCAGTTTCTGACTGGTAATTCAAAGAATATATTGGGGTTACGTGCACCCACAATTTTTACTACTGGTATACAGTGCCATTGTCTGACTGGGAATTCAAAGAATATATTGGGGTTATAAATACCCTCATTTCTTGCTACTGCCATATAGTGCCAGTTTCTGACTGGTAATTCAAAGAATATATTGGGGTTACGTGCACCCACAATTTTTACTACTGGTATACAGTGCCATTGTCTGACTGGGAATTCAAAGAATATATTGGGGTTATAAATACCCTCATTTCTTGCTACTGCCATATAGTGCCATTGTCTGACTGGGAATTCAAAGAATATATTGGAGTTACGTGCACCCACAATTTTTACTACTGGTATACAGTGCCATTGTCTGACTGGGAATTCAAAGAGTATATTGGGAATACAAATACCCTCATTTCTTGCTACTGCCATATAGTGCCAGTGTCTGACTGGTAATTCAAAGAATATATTGGGGTTACGTGCACCCACAATTTTTACTACTGGTATACAGTGCCATTGTCTGACTGGGAATTCAAAGAGTATATTGGGAATACAAATACCCTCATTTCTTGCTACTGCCATATAGTGCCAGTTTCTGACTGGTAATTCAAAGAATATATTGGGGTTACGTGCACCCACAATTTTTACTACTGGTATACAGTGCCATTGTCTGACTGGGAATTCAAAGAATATATTGGGGTTACGTGCACCCACAATTTTTACTACTGGTATACAGTGCCATTGTCTGACTGGGAATTCAAAGAATATATTGGGGTTATAAATACCCTCATTTCTTGCTACTGCCATATAGTGCCATTGTCTGACTGGGAATTCAAAGAATATATTGGGGTTACGTGCACCCACAATTTTTACTACTGGTATAAAGTGCCATTGTCTGACTGGGAATTCAAAGAGTATATTGGGAATACAAATACCCTCATTTCTTGCTACTGCCATATAGTGCCAGTGTCTGACTGGTAATTCAAAGAATATATTGGGGTTACGTGCACCCACAATTTTTACTACTGGTATACAGTGCCATTGTCTGACTGGGAATTCAAAGAGTATATTGGGAATACAAATACCCTCATTTCTTGCTACTGCCATATAGTGCCAGTTTCTGACTGGGAATTCAAAGAATATATTGGGGTTACGTGCACCCACAATTTTTACTACTGGTATACAGTGCCATTGTCTGACTGGGAATTCAAAGAGTATATTGGGAATACAAATACCCTCATTTCTTGCTACTGCCATATAGTGCCAGTTTCTGACTGGGAATTCAAAGAATATATTGGGGTTACGTGCACCCACAATTTTTACTACTGGTATACAGTGCCATTGTCTGACTGGGAATTCAAAGAGTATATTGGGAATACAAATACCCTCATTTCTTGCTACTGCCATATAGTGCCAGTTTCTGACTGGGAATTCAAAGAATATATTGGGGTTACGTGCACCCACAATTTTTACTACTGGTATACAGTGCCATTGTCTGACTGGGAATTCAAAGAATATATTGGGGTTATAAATACCCTCATTTCTTGCTACTGCCATATAGTGCCAGTTTCTGACTGGGAATTCAAAGAATATATTGGGGTTACGTGCACCCACAATTTTTACTACTGGTATACAGTGCCATTGTCTGACTGGGAATTCAAAGAGTATATTGGGAATACAAATACCCTCATTTCTTGCTACTGCCATATAGTGCCAGTGTCTGACTGGTAATTCAAAGAATATATTGGGGTTACGTGCACCCACAATTTTTACTACTGGTATACAGTGCCATTGTCTGACTGGGAATTCAAAGAATATATTGGGGTTATAAATACCCTCATTTCTTGCTACTGCCATATAGTGCCAGTTTCTGACTGGTAATTCAAAGAATATATTGGGGTTACGTGCACCCACAATTTTTACTACTGGTATACAGTGCCAATTTCTAACTAGGAATTCAAAATGCGCAAGGCTCCCGGAAAGGGACGTGGACGAGGCCGTGGGCGAGGTCGGGGGAATGGTTCTGGGGAGCAAGGTAGCAGTGAAGCCACAGGGCGTCCCGTGCCTACTCCTGTGGGGCAGCAAGCATTGCGCCACTCCACAGTGCCAGGGTTGCTTGCCACATTAACTAAACTGCAGGGTACAAACCTTAGTAGGCCCGAGAACCAGGAACAGGTCTTGCAATGGCTGTCAGAGAACGCTTACAGCACATTGTCCAGCAGCCAGTCAGACTCTGCCTCCTCTCCTCCTATTACCCAACAGTCTTGTCTTCCTTCCTCCCAAAATTCCGAAGCTTTACAGAACAATAACCCAAACTGTCCCTGCTCCCCAGAGCTGTTCTCCGCTCCTTTCATTGTCCCTCAACCTGCCTCTCCACGTCACGATTCCACGAACCTAACAGAGGAGCATCTGTGTCCAGATGCTCAAACACTAGAGTCTCCTCCATCTCCGTTCGATTTGGTGGTGGATGACCAGCAACCCACCCTCATCGACGATGATGTGACGCAGTTGCCGTCAGGGCATCCAGTTGACCGGCGCATTGTGCGGGAGGAGGAGATGAGACAGGAGTTGGAAGAGGAAGTGGTGGATGATGAGGACACTGACCCGACCTGGACAGGGGGGATGTCAAGCGGGGAAAGTAGTGTGGATGTTGAGGCAGGTGCAGCACCAAAAAGGGTAGCTAGAGGCAGAGGCAGAGGTCAGCAGCTTAGGCGAAGCCAGGCCACACCCGGAATCTCCCAAGATGTTCCAGTTCGTACCCAGCCCCGAAAAACTCCCACCTCGAGGGCACGTTTCTCGAAGGTGTGGAGTTTTTTCAAGGAATGCGCCGAGGACAGATATAGTGTTGTCTGCACAATTTGCCTCTCGAAATTGATTAGGGGCTCTGAGAAGAGCAACCTGTCCACCACTTCAATGCGCCGTCATTTGGAATCCAAGCACTGGAATCAGTGGCAGGCAGCAACGGCAGGACAAAGGCCGCCTGCCGTTCACGCCACTGCCACTGCCTCTGCCACTGCCTCTGCCACTGCCACTGCTGACTGTGCTGGCGATGCACTCCAGAGGACGAGCCAGGACACCACTTCATCTGCCTCCACCACTTTGTTGACTTCTACCTCATCCTCCCCTGGTCCTGTCTTATCTCCTTCTCCTGCACCATCAAAGGCACCATCAGGCGTTTCTTTACAACAACCCACCATCTCTCAGACATTGGAGCGGCGGCAGAAATACACTGCTAACCACCCACACGCGCAAGCCTTGAACGCCAACATCGCTAAACTGCTGGCCCAGGAGATGTTGGCGTTCCGGCTTGTTGAAACTCCCGCCTTCCTGGACCTGATGGCAACTGCGGCACCTCGCTATGCCGTCCCTAGCCGTCACTACTTCTCCCGGTGTGCCGTCCCCGCCTTGCACCAGCACGTGTCACTCAACATCAGGCGGGCCCTTAGTTCCGCGCTTTGCACAAAGGTCCACTTGACCACCGACGCGTGGACAAGTGCATGCGGACAGGGACGCTACATTTCACTGACGGCACACTGGGTGAATGTAGTTGAGGCTGGGACTGCTTCCCAAACTGGCCCGGTGTACCTCGTCTCCCCGCCTAACATTCCTGGCAGGGACACGAGAAGAACACCCCCCTCCTCCTCCTCCTCTACCGCCTCCTCCTCCGCCACCGCCTCCTCCTCCGCCACCGCCTCCTCCGCTGTTAGATTGACCCCAGCTACGAGTTGGAAACGTTGCAGCACTGGCGTTGGTAGACGTCAGCAGGCTGTGCTGAAGCTGATCAGCTTGGGGGACAGACAGCACACTGCCTCCGAGGTGAGGGATGCCCTCCTCGATGAGACGGCAATATGGTTTGAGCCGCTGCACCTGGGCCCAGGCATGGTCGTTTGTGATAACGGCCGGAACCTGGTAGCAGCTCTGGAGCTTGCCGGACTCCAACATGTTCCATGCCTGGCCCACGTCTTCAACCTAGTGGTGCAACGTTTCCTAAAGAGCTACCCCAATGTTCCAGAGCTACTGGTGAAAGTGCGGCGCATGTGCGCCCACTTTCGCAAGTCGACAGTAGCCGCTGCTAGCTTAAAATCTCTCCAGCAACGCCTGCATGTGCCACAACACCGGCTTTTGTGCGACGTCCCCACACGCTGGAACTCAACGTTTCAGATGTTGAATAGAGTGGTTGAGCAGCAGAGACCTTTGATGGAATACCAGCTACAAAACCCTAGGGTGCCACAAAGTCAGCTGCCTCAGTTTCACATCCATGAGTGGCCATGGATGAGAGACCTTTGTGACATCCTACGGGTCTTTGAGGAGTCCACAAGGAGGGTGAGCTCTGAGGATGCGATGGTGAGCCTTACAATCCCGCTCTTGTGTGTTCTGAGAGAATCCCTGATTGACATCAGGGATAACTCAGATCACACAGAGGAGTTAGGGATAGCATCCGATCCGTCACAGCTGGAGAGTAGGTCCACACATCTGTCCGCTTCACTGCGTTTAATGGAGGAGGAGGAGGAGGAGGAGGAGGAAGAAGAGTTGTCCGATGATGTGATGGTGATACAGGAGGCTTCCGGGCAACTTCGAATCGTCCCATTGTTGCAGCGCGGATGGGTAGACATGGAGGATGAGGAGGAAATGGAGATTGAACTTTCCGATGGGGCCAGAGGAGTCATGCCAACTAACACTGTGGCAGACATGGCTGAGTTCATGTTGGGGTGCTTTACAACCGACAAGCGTATTGTCAAAATCATGGAGGACAACCAGTACTGGATCTTTGCTATCCTTGACCCCCGGTATAAAAACAACATCTCGTCTTTTATTCCGGTAGAGGGGAGGGCCAATCGCATCAATGCTTGCCACAGGCAATTGGTGCAGAATATGATGGAGATGTTTCCAGCATGTGACGTTGGCGGCAGGGAGGGCAGTTCCTCCAGTAGGCAACCAAGTTCTCACCGGTCCACACAAACGAGGGGCACACTGTCTAAGGTCTGGGACACCTTGATGGCACCCCCTCGCCAAAGTGCCGCCACGGAGGGTCCTAGTGTCACCAGGCGTGAGAAGTATAGGCGCATGTTGCGGGAATACCTTTCCGACCACAGCCCTGTCCTCTCCGACCCCTCTGCGCCCTACACGTATTGGGTGTCGAAGTTGGACCTGTGGCTTGAACTTGCCCTATATGCCTTGGAGGTGCTGTCCTGTCCTGCCGCCAGCGTCCTATCTGAGAGGGTGTTCAGTGCAGCCGGTGGCATCATCACTGACAAGCGCACCCGTCTGTCAGCTGAGAGTGCCGACCGGCTCACTTTGATAAAAATGAACCACCACTGGGTAGAGCCGTCATTTTTGTGCCCACCTGTGTAAAGCACCCCAACATGAAACTCCATGTCTGTACTCAACCTCTCCAATTCCTCCGCATCCTCATACTCATCCACCATAAGCGTTGCACAATTCTGCTAATACTAGGCTCCCTCCACCCTGATTTCCCCCAACTCTGCTGGTTAGAGGCTCCCTCCACCCTGATTTCCACCAACTCTGCTGGTTAGAGGCTCCCTCCACCATGAATTGGTCCAAACTGGGTTTTTTAGAGGCTCCCTCCACCATGAATTTGCCCAAACTGGGCTGTTTAGAGGCTCCCTCCACCATGAATTGGTCCAAACTGGGCTGGTTAGAGGCTCCCTCCACCATGAATTGGTCCAAACTGGGCTGGTTAGAGGCTCCCTCCACCATTAATTGGTCCAAACTGGGCTGGTTAGAGGCTCCCTCCACCATGAATTGGTCCAAACTGGGTTTTTTAGAGGCTCCCTCCACCATGAATTGGTCCAAACTGGGCTGGTTAGAGGCTCCCTCCACCATTAATTGGTCCAAACTGGGCTGGTTAGAGGCTCCCTCCACCATGAATTGGTCCAAACTGGGTTTTTTAGAGGCTCCCTCCACCATGAATTGGTCCAAACTTGGCTGTTTAGAGGCTCCCTCCACCATGAATTGGTCCAAACTGGGCTGGTTAGAGGCTCCCTCCACCATTAATTGGTCCAAACTGGGCTGGTTAGAGGCTCCCTCCACCATGAATTTGCCCAAACTGGGCTGTTTAGAGGCTCCCTCCACCATGAATTTGCCCAAACTGGGCTGTTTAGAGGCTCCCTCCACCATGAATTGGTCCAAACTGGGTTTTTTAGAGGCTCCCTCCACCATGAATTGGTCCAAACTGGGCTGGTTAGAGGCTCCCTCCACCATTAATTGGTCCAAACTGGGGTGGTTAGAGGCTCCCTCCACCATTAATTGGTCCAAACTGGGCTGGTTAGAGGCTCCCTCCACCATTAATTGGTCCAAACTGGGCTGGTTAGAGGCTCCCTCCACCATTAATTGGTCCAAACTGGGCTGTTTAGAGGCTCCCTCCACCATTAATTGGTCCAAACTGGGCTGTTTAGAGGCTCCCTCCACCATGAATTGGTCCAAACTGGGTTTTTTAGAGGCTCCCTCCACCATGAATTTGCCCAAACTGGGCTGGTTAGAGGCTCCCTCCACCATGAATTGGTCCAAGCTGGGTTTTTTAGAGGCTCCCTCCACCATGAATTTGCCCAAACTGGGCTGGTTAGAGGCTCCCTCCACCATGAATTGGTCCAAGCTGGGTTTTTTAGAGGCTCCCTCCACCATGAATTTGCCCAAACTGGGCTGGTTAGAGGCTCCCTCCACCATGAATTGGTCCAAACTGGGCTGGTTAGAGGCTCCCTCCACCATGAATTTGCCCAAACTGGGCTGTTTAGAGGCTCCCTCCACCATTAATTGGTCCAAACTGGGCTGGTTAGAGGCTTCCTCCACCATGAATTTGCCCAAACTGGGCTGTTTAGAGGCTCCCTCCACCATGAATTGGTCCAAACTGGGTTTTTTAGAGGCTCCCTCCACCATGAATTTGCCCAAACTGGGCTGTTTAGAGGCTCCCTCCACCATGAATTGGTCCAAACTGGGCTGGTTAGAGGCTCCCTCCACCATGAATTGGTCCAAACTGGGCTGGTTAGAGGCTCCCTCCACCATTAATTGGTCCAAACTGGGCTGGTTAGAGGCTCCCTCCACCATGAATTGGTCCAAACTGGGTTTTTTAGAGGCTCCCTCCACCATGAATTTGCCCAAACTGGGCTGTTTAGAGGCTCCCTCCACCATGAATTGGTCCAAACTGGGCTGGTTAGAGGCTCCCTCCACCATTAATTGGTCCAAACTGGGCTGGTTAGAGGCTCCCTCCACCATGAATTGGTCCAAACTGGGTTTTTTAGAGGCTCCCTCCACCATGAATTGGTCCAAACTTGGCTGTTTAGAGGCTCCCTCCACCATGAATTGGTCCAAACTGGGCTGGTTAGAGGCTCCCTCCACCATTAATTGGTCCAAACTGGGCTGGTTAGAGGCTCCCTCCACCATGAATTTGCCCAAACTGGGCTGTTTAGAGGCTCCCTCCACCATGAATTTGCCCAAACTGGGCTGTTTTAGAGGCTCCCTCCACCATGAATTGGTCCAAACTGGGTTTTTTAGAGGCTCCCTCCACCATGAATTGGTCCAAACTGGGCTGGTTAGAGGCTCCCTCCACCATTAATTGGTCCAAACTGGGGTGGTTAGAGGCTCCCTCCACCATTAATTGGTCCAAACTGGGCTGGTTAGAGGCTCCCTCCACCATTAATTGGTCCAAACTGGGCTGTTTAGAGGCTCCCTCCACCATTAATTGGTCCAAACTGGGCTGTTTAGAGGCTCCCTCCACCATGAATTGGTCCAAACTGGGTTTTTTAGAGGCTCCCTCCACCATGAATTTGCCCAAACTGGGCTGGTTAGAGGCTCCCTCCACCATGAATTGGTCCAAGCTGGGTTTTTTAGAGGCTCCCTCCACCATGAATTTGCCCAAACTGGGCTGGTTAGAGGCTCCCTCCACCATGAATTGGTCCAAGCTGGGTTTTTTAGAGGCTCCCTCCACCATGAATTTGCCCAAACTGGGCTGGTTAGAGGCTCCCTCCACCATGAATTGGTCCAAACTGGGCTGGTTAGAGGCTCCCTCCACCATGAATTTGCCCAAACTGGGCTGTTTAGAGGCTCCCTCCACCATTAATTGGTCCAAACTGGGCTGGTTAGAGGCTTCCTCCACCATGAATTTGCCCAAACTGGGCTGTTTAGAGGCTCCCTCCACCATGAATTGGTCCAAACTGGGTTTTTTAGAGGCTCCCTCCACCATGAATTTGCCCAAACTGGGCTGTTTAGAGGCTCCCTCCACCATGAATTGGTCCAAACTGGGCTGGTTAGAGGCTCCCTCCACCATGAATTGGTCCAAACTGGGCTGGTTAGAGGCTCCCTCCACCATTAATTGGTCCAAACTGGGCTGGTTAGAGGCTCCCTCCACCATGAATTGGTCCAAACTGGGTTTTTTAGAGGCTCCCTCCACCATGAATTTGCCCAAACTGGGCTGTTTAGAGGCTCCCTCCACCATGAATTGGTCCAAACTGGGCTGGTTAGAGGCTCCCTCCACCATTAATTGGTCCAAACTGGGCTGGTTAGAGGCTCCCTCCACCATGAATTGGTCCAAACTGGGCTGGTTAGAGGCTCCCTCCACCATGAATTTGCCCAAACTGGGCTGTTTAGAGGCTCCCTCCACCATTAATTGGTCCAAACTGGGCTGGTTAGAGGCTCCCTCCACCATGAATTTGCCCAAACTGGGCTGTTTAGAGGCTCCCTCCACCATGAATTGGTCCAAACTGGGTTTTTTAGAGGCTCCCTCCACCATTAATTGGTCCAAACTGGGCTGGTTAGAGGCTCCCTCCACCATGAATTGGTCCAAACTGGGCTGGTTAGAGGCTCCCTCCACCATGAATTTGCCCAAACTGGGCTGTTTAGAGGCTCCCTCCACCATTAATTGGTCCAAACTGGGCTGGTTAGAGGCTCCCTCCACCATGAATTTGCCCAAACTGGGCTGTTTAGAGGCTCCCTCCACCATGAATTGGTCCAAACTGGGTTTTTTAGAGGCTCCCTCCACCATGAATTGGTCCAAACTGGGCTGGTTAGAGGCTCCCTCCACCATGAATTTCCCAAAACTTGGCTGTTTAGAGGCTCCCTCCACCATGAATTGGTCCAAACTGGGCTGGTTAGAGGCTCCCTCCACCATGAATTTCCCAAAACTTGGCTGTTTAGAGGCTCCCTCCACCATGAATTGGTCCAAACTGGGCTGGTTAGAGGCTCCCTCCACCATTAATTGGTCCAAACTGGGCTGGTTAGAGGCTCCCTCCACCATGAATTGGTCCAAACTGGGGTTTTTAGAGGCTCCCTCCACCATGAATTTGCCCAAACTGGGGTGTTTAGAGGCTCCCTCCACCATGAATTTGCCCAAACTCTGCTGGTTAGAGGCTCAATCCACCCTGATTTTCAAAACAAATGTTGGTGCCAACCTCAACTTACTACAAGGGCCAAATTCACTGCTGGTGACAAGCTCTCCTCACTGCAAGTGCCAAATACACATGTTTCAAGGTGTTTTCCTACTGTCAGAGAGGTGGTATTGAGTGTGTAAAGTGTGTAGTTGTTAGGCTGTGATGTTGGGGTAATAGAGGGTCTTTGGTGTGTTAGATGCCCCCAGACATGCTTCCCCTGCTGTCCCAGTGTCATTCCAGAGGTGTTGGCATCATTTCCTGGGGTGTCATAGTGGACTTGGTGACCCTCCAGACACGGATTTGGGTTTCCCCCTTAACGAGTATCTGTTCCCCATAGACTATAATGGGGTTCGAAACCCGTTCGAACACACGAACATTGAGCGGCTGTTCGAATCGAATTTCGAACCTCGAACATTTTAGTGTTCGCTCATCTCTAATGACCTCCAGTAAACCATCTTTACATAACTATTAGGCCTTTCCAGAAGCTTTGGGTGGGAAAAGGAGTTAAAAAATAGCATTCTGAAATAATTTTTTTAAAAAAAATTAGAAATCAATAGCAGAATAGCTGTTTTAGTCCTGCCTCTTAAAAAATAGAATAAAAAATAATCAAAAATTCTGTATCCAAAATGGTACCAGTAAATAAAATAACTCGTCTGCTTAAAAGCAAGCCCTTATACAAAATGTGTTGGGTCTTGGAAAGTGTTAACACAAAAAAGAATATGAATTTGGTATTGATGGAATCATGTCAACCTGCAGAATAAAATAATTTTGTCAGCTACACAGGAAAAACGTTATGACTAGAGATGAGCGAATAGTATTTGATCGAGTAGGTCGAATACTACGGTATTCAAAATACTCGTACTCAATCGAATACCATGCGGTAAACGCAGTAAAAATTCGATTCCCCTCCCACCTCCCTTGGCGCTTTTTTTACACCAATAACTATGTAGGGGAGGTGGGACAGGAAGTAGGACAACATAGGCATTTGAAAAAAATCATCAGGCATGCTTCCACTGCTGTCCCAGTTACATTCCAGAGATGTTGGCATTATTTCCTGAGGTGTCATTGTGGATTTGATAACTCCAATTGGTCGAATTTTGGTTTCCTTGAAATGAGCATGTTTTTCCAATAGACTATAATGGGATTTAATATTGAAACGAATAGTCGAATATTGAGGTCTACTCAAATCGAATTTCGAATTTTCGAATATTTCACTATTCATTCATCTGTAGTTATGACTCTTGAAATGCAACAATAAAAAAATCAAAAAATCAAAATTGCCTGGTCATTAACGAGCATCTGTAACTAAATACAAAACAATAAAAATTATGTCATACATAATTTGATTCTTGGTGTGTCTCTGATCAATTTGCTGTTTTTATTTTTACAATCCATCCACCCATTCAAAAGATATGGTTCCTGGAAGAGTGTACATAAGCTAACTCTTATTCACCAAGAGGACGGGAACCCTTTTATTTTTTATCAGAACAACTAAAGTTTTCCACTCACTTGGTAGATTAGAACTAATTTAGATGTAATTTTCCAGGTACCATATATTTTGAACGAGGGGATGGATTTTAAGTTTCCGATATCTCGCCAGATTATTAGGGCAGATGTTGGATATTTAAATATGGTGACTGCTTAGGAGCTGGGTCTTAGATGTATTTTTACAGCAAATACCTGATGCTAATGCCTGCAATCAGTGCCAGTACTGAGCGCAGGCATTAAGGCCAAAGGCACCACAGTCAAAGTTAACTGAGGCACCGTTTTCCCGATGGCACATGTGAGCTGCCACTTTGGGGATGCATTGGCGTCTGGAGCAAGATCCAGGGCTGTCAATCTGTTGCCATGACATCCTGGAGCCTATTGAAGATGCACCTTTGTAAGGTACGTACAGGATTTTTTAAGCTCCCCATGTACCAGAGTGTATTCTTGCCTTTTTTTTTGCCCCTTTTTTTTAAAAGGCGCATGTCATAAATAGAGCATGAAAATGATCTCCATTTAGGCTAGGCCCCTTTTCTCAACAAAAAAAGCAAAACTAGCAAGGGCAGCGTAAAATCTGGAAAAAAAAGGCTTAAGTGCTTCATCACTGAAACGTAGGGCAGAAACAGACCACAGAAAGGCGCAATTTCCACCAGAAAAGGAAATAAGCATATCATGAATTGTGTGGATCATTTGCTTACATGTAGTTCAACATTATTGTAATATATGTTTACAGAGTTCTGGTATGACCGATATATATGCTTTGTGTCAATAATGGTAGGCAAAGCTGGTTCAACAAACACAGTGACACAGCAGGTAGGGTACAAATAAGGTGCTTGGGTTTATTTTTATTGTCCAAAACCAACAAAAGTGGACAGACTTCTTTGGCAATAACGAAAACAAAACCTGCTCTGCTGAGCTCTAACTAACACTACCAAGTACCGTTCTACCAGGCACTGGACACACAGCAGTGATAAGTAAAACCATCACTCATAGGCAGAGTTCAGAGGTCCAAATTGTACAGCCCCACCATACAATCAATACTGAGTCTCGGACTGGACTCCTCCAGAATCCTGTTCAACTCTGAGCTCTTTCAACCCCTGTGAAGGCTACTTTTTTATGAAGATGTGGTGATTAACTAGTGCTCTGGTCCTAATAACAGGAATGGACTAAAATTTGGAGCTTTACTACTGACACCATATACCTAGTACACATATAAGAGAAATCTAACATACAACATAACCTAACGTGTGTGTCGTAAAATAATGCAATAGTCAGAAAAATATAAAATAACTGTTAGTGTATTTTTTATGTGAGCTTATATACCGTATCTTCAAGTTATTTCAATATATTAGATCATTCTAGTCATTATTTTACTTTAAATAAATACATTGCTTTTTTTTACTTGCAACTTACCTTAACAGTTTTAACTTTCACGTCGACAAATGGAAGATTATGTAGATAATCTGTTTTCCCTTAGCCCAAACAGCAGCACAAGATGGGGTATTCCTGCCCCTGTGTACTGTTAGGACAGGTGGAACTTTTAATAAACTAACAAGTTGCCCTCCCATAAAAGGTCCAGGAGACCTCCCCCTCCCTGTGTTAGTCTCCAAGTACCATACAGACTATAATTAACTTATCCTTTACTAAGAAAAAAGGGAGGGAGCTTTGTGCTGCTGTTTGGGCTAAGGGAAAACAGATTATCTACATAATCTTCCATTCCCCCTACGCCCAAACAGCAGCACAAGATGGGGATTTAACAAGTAATACCCCTTCTAGGGAGGGCGATCCTGACAAGCAGAGGTCAGGATAGAGTAACCAAAGGACTTCGCCTTGGAGGTATGCCAGTCCAATCTATAGTGCCTGGCGAAAGTCAAGTGGGAAGACCAAGATGCAGCTGCACAGATCTGGTCTACTGAGAGGGACTGCCTCTCTGCCCAGGACGCAGCCACCGACCTGGTAGCGTGGGCTCGCAAAAACTCTGGAACCTGCAGCCCCTGTGTCTGCAAGGCCACTGAGATGGCTTCTCTGATCCACCTTGACAGGGTAGGTTTGGACGCCTTAACACCTCTGTTGTGACCAAAAAAATTGATAAGTAGGTTTTCTGACTTGCGGAATGGGCCCGTCCGGTCCAGGTATATCTGCAGTGTTCGTACAAGATCCAAACTGTGCATCTTCTCCTCCCACTCCGAGGAAGGAGAGGGGAAGAAGGTGGGCAAGGTTATAGTCTGGTTTATATTCTCCACTGACGGAACCTTGGGCAGAAAGCCTTGAACAAACCTGAGCTGGACTCTGTCTGGAAAAAAGATTGTGTATGGCTCTGACGCCGCCAAGGCCTGGAGCTCACCTACTCGCTTGGCAGATGTGATTGCCAGCAAAAAGGTCACTTTCCAAGAGAGGTACTTGAAGTCCACCTCTGTTAGGGGTTCAAATGGAGGGCCACATAGCCCTTGCAGGACCGCAGCTAAGTCCCATTGGGGGGCCGGAGGCCGTACCGGGGGTCGGAGCCTGGAGGCCCCTTTCTGGAATTGCCTTATAAGAGGATTCTGAGACAGTCTAGTCCCCAATAGAACGGACAAAGCCGAGACATGTACTCTCAAGGTGGCTGGGGACAATCCTTTGTCCAACCCTTCTTGTAAGAACTCCAGGACTGATTCAACGGAGGATGTATCACACTGTCTCCTGGCTCCCCAATCCTTAAATACTTGAGCGATCCTCTGGTAACTATGATTGGTTGAGTCCGCTCTAGAGTGGGCCAATGTTCTTAAGACGGCCAGGGACAATCCTCTGTCTCCACGTACGGTGCGGTCAACCTCCAGGCAGTGAGGTTGAACCTGTCCAGATCCTGGCAGAGCTGACTGTTTAGAGTTACCAGGTTTTGGACACACGGAAGCCTCCAGTAGGTCCCTCGACTCATTAACATGAGGTGGGTAAACCATGCCCTTTTCGGCCAGAACGGCATGATGACAATGGCCGATGTCTGGTCCTGCCTGAGTTTCGCCAACACCCTGGGAATCATTGGAATCGGAGGGAAAACATATGCTAGTTTGAAGCTCCAGGGTATTGACAGGGCATCGATCGCCAAGGGATTGCCGTCCCGGTACAGGGAGCAAAATCGTCCCACCTTGGCGTTGTGTTGGGTGGCCATCAGATTCACCTCGGGGAGACCCCATATCCTGGTGAGCTGTAGGAAAATTTCCGGGGACAGAGACCATTCGGCTGTTGTTACTAGTCCCCTGCTTAGTTGATCTGCCAGGACGTTGAGGTGGCCTTTGATATGTACCGCTGACAGCCGGGACAAATTCTTCTCCACCCATGAAAATATCAGGTCGGTCACCCGCATCAAGGAGGGGGACCTGGTGCCTCCTTGTTTGTTGATATATTGGACGGCTGTAGAATTGTCTGTCCTTACTCTGACAGCCTTCCCTTGGAGATGGGGAGTCAGAGTCCGTAGTGCCAGAAAAACTGCCGTAAGCTCTCGCCAATTGGAGGAGCGAGTTCTCTCCTGCTGGTTCCATGTTCCCCATATTAGGGTCTCCCCCAGATGCGCTCCCCAGCCTGTAAGGGAGGCATCTGTGGTCAACAGGGTCCAGGAGGTCTGGACCGTGGACCTCCCGTCTTTGAGTTGGGACCACCATTGTAGTGATCGACGGGCACTGATGGAAAGCTGGATAGGCTTCTGAAGTCCCAAGGGACTGTGGTTCCATACTCTCAGGATCTCGAGCTGTAAAGGGCGCATATGCCATAGAGCCCAGGGAACTGCCTCGATGGTCGCGGACATGAGACCTAGGACCTTCATCGCTGTCCTGATTGTAACCTTCCTGGTTCGGGATAGGTAGTGAACCGCTCGACCAATCTTCTCCTTCCGAGGAGAGGGCAGGGAGATCATCATACTGAGAGAATCCAAGTTGAACCCTAGGAATTGAATCCGGGTAGATGGAACCACTACTGACTTTTGCCAGTTTACTAGCCAGCCCAGCTCGCTTATAAATGCCACTGTGATGCTCAACTGTGTGGCGAGGAGCTCCCTTGACTGAGCTTTTATCAGCCAATCGTCTAAATATGGGACAATAAATATCCCCTGGAGGCGCAGGGCGGCTATGACCGGGGCCACTACCTTTGTAAAGGTGTGGGGGGCTGAAGTTATACCGAACGGGAGAGCTGTAAACTGGAAGTGATGTAATCTTCCGTTTAGATCTGTGGCAATCCTTAAATACTTTCTGTGTGGAGGATAGATGGGGATATGGAGGTATGCGTCCCTCAGATCCAAGGTGACGAATAGATCTCCCAGCTGCAGAAAGGGGAGAACCGACCTTATGGTCTCCATACGGAACCGGACCTTGCGGATAAATTGATTTACATACCTTAGGTCGATAATCATGCGCCACCCTCCAGTCGACTTTGGCACTAGAAACACGGGTGAGTAGACGCCTTGCCCTTGTTCGTCTAGAGGAACGGGTTCCAATGCAGCCTTGTCGATATACTCCAGCACAGATCTTTGCAGATGAAGTTGTTTGGTGCCCTGAAGAGGGCGGGTCCTCCTGCATCTGTCTGGAGGAAGGGAAAGGAAGCTTATCTTGTAGCCTTCCCGTATAAGCTGGAGAACCCAAGGATCCTGGATATGATGGTGCCAGGCGGCTAAATGTAAGGAAAGACGACCCCCCACCTTGGCCCTGCAGGCAAGGGGATCGTGACAGTCAGAAGGTGGCTCTCTTTTCACCACCACGGGAGGAACCTCGACCGCCTCTTGGGCCCGAGGGGCGCCTACGAAATTGGCCTCTAGACATGCCTCTGGAGGGGGCATAGCCCCGAAAGGATCGTTGCCTGGATCCTGTAGACTGGGGAAGGTTCTTACCTTTTGAATCGGCCAGACCCTCCATTATCCGGTCGAGTTCACTCCCAAATAGTCTGCCTGGCTCAAAGGGCAAGGCGCATAGATTGAATTTGGAGGCGTTATCTGCCCTCCAGGGCTTAAGCCAAAGCGGGCGCCTTGCGGCGGTGGACAATGCCATGGATCTTGCTGCCAGCTTGACCTGGTAGAAAGCCGCCTCCGAGAGATAGTCAGACATGAGGCTGATATTTGTCATGGCCGACAGCAAGTCGTCCCGATGGACCCCGGAGTCAATATCTCTCTCCAGTTTTGAGATGTCTGACCGCAGTTTAGCGACTACCTCGCTAGCCGCGATGCCCACTGAGGCTTGTGCTGAGGAAGAGGCATAAATACGCCTCAGGGACCCCTCCGCCCTCCGATCCATCACATCCTGGAGGTTAGAGCCATCCTCCGCTGGTACTACCGTACGCTTTGACAATTTGGAGACGGCAATGTCAACTTTGGGCGGAGGGCCCCAGGAGCTAGATTGTGCCTCAGATAGGGGAAAGAGAGATCTAAAGCGTCTAGAAGCAATGAATGGGCGTTCAGGGAACCTCCATTCAGACTCGAGCCTCTTGACCAGGTCTGGATCGGCTCTGAAGGCTCTGAGAGAGGTAGACGGAGTCTCCTCAGTAGCCTCCCCTATCTCTTTAGCCCGAACCACTTTTAGTAGCTTGGGCATCTTATCCACCGAGAAGACCGGCTTAGTTGGGTCCAGGTTGTCCTCCTCTGAGGAAACCTCGTCCAAGATTTGGAGACCCTCCATCGGTGGAAGAGAAGGAGGCGAATCCAAACGCGGTCTCTTAGATAACTGAGAGATCGAGACCTTCATCTCTCTCATCGACTCCTCGACAAATTCTCTCACCCAACCGACTACGTCACGGACCGAAGTGTCTTCTGAGGGGGGACCTCGACACCCGCGACAACATTGATAGGCGTAGCCATCAGGTAAGGGCACCTCGCACTTAACACAGGCTAGGTGGCGACGTTTGCTGGAAGCCTTTCTTTTAGGGTTATCAGCCACAGAGGAGGAGGATGACATCTAAGGAAAAACATGTTACTCATTATTTTCCTTACCTTACAGCTTCTACCCTCAGCGCCCACCAGGGGGCATACATCACCTTTAAACAGGATTCAGAGCACTTGAAGTGTCTAGGAATTGTCTACTTTCTGGTTGCCCAGGGAACAGTAGGAACCTGCAAGCTAAGCAGACAGGCAACCTACTCTGGGCAGACCAGGACTAAATAGGGCGAAAGTGGGGGCGGAGACATGCTAGCTCCGCCCCTTCCACCTCCTCTGCCTGAGCCAAGGCTGAGGGGCACACATTTCCTTTAGCCTAACCTGGCTAAGAAGGCTGGAGAAGAGGGGGGACACTGCCCCCTTAAAATTTCCCCAAAACGCTGAAAAGCGCTCCCAATACCTGGCCGCGCGGGGACGCCAGACCGCGCATGCGCGAAAAGGATTCCCGCGCATGCGCGGGGAGAGTGGAAGTCCGCGGAGCACCCTAGCAGTGCCCGCGGCGGAAACAAAGACCTGCGGCACAAGTTCCTCCCCCGGCCGCCGGAGCATCTCCCCCCCCGGTGGCGGGGGAAAGCCGGGAGCGCTCGACGCAGCAGCGCCGAAGACAACCGAAAGCTGCCACCTCGCACTCACTCTCCCCCACCCGGACGCAGGAGCATGTACACCCAGGCTGGGGAGTGGGGGGGGGGCGCCGCCAGAGGTCAGGAAAGAAGCCCCACACCCCCAGGTAAGACCAGAAAAGGGGGGGGAGGGCTAAAAGAAAAAGATTCCCAAGAAAATATATGTGGGAGAGGAGGAAACCTCTCCCTCCACCTGTCCTGGTAACAGGACAGAAAAAAACACAGGGAGGGGGAGGTCTCCTGGACCTTTTATGGGAGGGCAACTTGTTAGTTTATTAAAAGTTCCACCTGTCCTAACAGTACACAGGGGCAGGAATACCCCATCTTGTGCTGCTGTTTGGGCGTAGGGGGAATGTTCAACAATCAGGTAAAAACTGTGAACCAGGGCTTTAGTTCAAATTCAAGGACTCGTGACAAGATATGTGTATTTAAGAAATTCCCTCTAGGTTCACATGTAGGTAGAAAGAATTTATGATTTACATTACAGCTGCTTCTCTCTGAGCACTCCCCAGTCTCTGGGCCACACAGCAGCTGTTAAGGTTTATGAATGCTTATGGCTATGAGGATAGTAAAGTATGTTTGGTTGACAAACCCAAACTATGTAAATACATAAGTGTAAAAACTTTATCAAAGATGGCAAACAGCAATTCTGTTTTCCTTATATGGGTTAATACATTATACCTCACATACTGTAGAAGAAGAAATATGTAAATTTTAAACACATAGCATTACCAAGAAAATTAGGCAATAAATGATTCATGTACAGTAACATATTAGGTAGTATAATGAGTCAGATTACATTGTCTTGTCTGCATTTGTATTATACTCTTTGGGCCAGTGTAGATCATTATACTAGGGAGGGCTCTGGGTAGGGAGCATATTATACTATTTTGGGCCTCTGTGGAGCATTATACTGTGGAATCCCCTGGGGAGCATATTATATTATGTGGGGCCACTGTGGAGTAATATACTGGGGTGCACTGTGGAGCATTATACTAGGGGGCCCTCTGGGGAGCATATTATACTCTGTGGGGCCCACTGTAAAGCATTATACAGCGGGGATGCTCTGGGGAGCATATTATATTATGTGGGGCCACTGTGGAGTAATATACTGGGGGGCACTGTGGAGCATTATACTAGGGGGGCCCCTCTGGGGAGCATATTATATTATGTACCACTGTGGAGCTTTATACTCGGGGGAAATGGGCAGTGTGGGGAGTCTGTTAAACTGTGTGGAGCCACTATTATATTATATTTGTGTGGGGCTTCTCAGGAGCATATTATACTCTGTGGGGCCACTGTGGAGAATTATACTGTTTTGTGGTTCTGAGGAGCATATTATACTGTGTGGAGCCTTATATTACCAGGGGAGCATTTTATACTGTGTGGGGCCACTGTGGAGCATTATATACCATGTGGGAAAACTGTGGAGGGCTCTGGGGAGCATTTTATACTGTAGAGCATTATATGCCATGTGGAACTCAAAATTCCTGCTGGCAGCCCTAAAAAAGAATATCACCAACAAAAAATTTGGGTGAATTCATCTAGATTTATACAAATGGGCATTTATATTTTATTTTATGTGTATATATACACATTATTATTATTATTATTATTATTAACAATTTTTCTCACATGTATTTATATATTGTAATATTATCTATTTATATTTATTTATTTACACATGTTCACTATATTTGTTTTCTTTTATTTATGTTTATATTTGTATAATATATATTTTATATTTGTTTTCCTTCTTTGGGTTATGTATATTTAATATTTATAGGATATGGGATCTAATATATCTCTATAGGGTCTTTTATGTTTAAGTGGATTCATTAGGGCTTACGTATATATTAAGCTCTAGATGAGTATTGTCACTTTGGCGATATTTCTCACGCATGTGTGATGGATGCAAACCTTTTGTTAATTTTCCATTAGGATTGGATGCCACCACACTTAAGCACATGGCATCTCTTTTTGATTTCTTTATTTGTGTGCTGATGCTGTCATGGCTCAATGGTCCGGGCCCTCTGCATTCTAATACAGCAAACACACATACATGGCCCTGGTGAGCACTTGCAATCATGGCTACCTGGCGTGCTCATCTAAGTTATTTATATATATACCCCTAATCTCACTATGACCTTGCCTCCTGACAAAGCCATTTAGTGGCGAAAACGCATGTCGGGCACATTGCCGTCTTTTCTCCTCCTGGGCTTTAGTGAGTGTGGGTTTTCTAACTTCCATCATTATGGCATTGAGTATACATATAATATATATATATATATATATATATATATATATATATATATGTATTTGTATTAAAGATCATGTTCTTGGCTATCTCAGGATGTTGTTGAGCCATCTTTTTTCATATATTACCAGTGGCCATGAGTGGATTGATACATATGTATATTTTGATGGATTAGTTTAATTGCATTCACTTGTGATCTTATATACTAATTGCCTATTTTTTTATTATCCTTATTTGAGGCAGAGGTTTATTAGCTGTGGGCCACACCACATTATCACTCAGGGGGAGAGGGTTCATTGATATCATTGACACTGTTTTTCAGCTGGTCTGATATTTATTTGCATTATATGTATTTTACATTAATAAATTTGTTATTATATTTTGTCATATGAGTGTTCTCCATGGATATTCTTTTTTGGTTGAGTTTGTACAAATTTCTAGCACACTCAGTGTATGAAAAAGCATGCTAAGTAAAGATGATCTTTGCAGAAAGCAGAAGTGTTTGTTACATCTGGCACTAAATACCTTAGTTTAGTATATTTAGTAATAGATTAACAGGTTTTTCCTGTTATAGTTCGGTGAAAGTGAGCTAAACTGCAAGTTATTATTCTAGTCACATGATTGACCTCCTATGTTAGAAAGTTTACAATATTCTATGGGCAACCATCATATTATTCACATTTCATAGTGAACAGTCCAAACTTGAGAACTGAGTGGCCTCCATAGTATAAGTATCTACCTAGAAAGCAGGAGGGACTATTGTGTTATCTGTGCATTCCATCTTCATCGGCAACAAAAGAATTACTTCGAAAGTAAGATCAACCCATGTGACTGAGTTCCTCCTTTCATCCCTGGCTGACCCATATTTATTAACAATTTTCCTTTTCATTAACAAAAATCCTTTTATCTGTTATTGAATAGGGTAGAAAGTGATGGCATATCTCTAAGATGATTGGATTTGGGGCTGTCTCCTTTTTCCCATTCCTAAGGATAAAGTGTGCAGCAGTCCTGATATAGTACTACGGCCTGTTCCCTGATACACCTTGCTCTGATTCACACTGGTTGCAGTTTTCGTCACAAACGGATGGCCAGAAGTTTCACTGTGCTGAGAAAGGGACGCAGTGCTAAACAGGCCTTTTTTTCTCTCAGAGGCTGTATCCCCCTCCCCACATACACTATCCTAGTGTTATGCCACCATTGTATATAATGGAAATAACTCTTTTAATTATACCAAATGTTTCTAGCCAATATAAAATGTCACACTTTCAACCAGAACTACATATAAAAAAATCATAGATTTTGTCACCGTACCTTTTTTTCTCCAAGATGTTCATAACAGTGCTACCCTCTTCAGCGGTCACCATCTCCTCACCCATTTATGATCTTGTATAGGCGCTAGTCACTTGTCATCTTTCTGCTGATGCTTCTACATTCTTACAATTTCTTGAAGTAATGTTCAATATGTGGAATCCATGGTCCTGGGCTGCAGATTAGAGAAGTTCGGGGATTTTAAAGACAAGAATTCCTCTTCCTCTGTGTCACTACCCTTTCCAACAAGTCACACTCCTTGTCGCTGTTCACCTGACACACCCCAGCCTACGTTGGAATTCACAGCAATGAATCAGCAATTCCCTATATAATCCACATGTTTTCCTTGACTAGCAAACTTACATGCTGGAATACAGAATTCAGCCTGCTCACTTAAACGTAAAACACAACAATGTGACTGTCTCAGTCTAAGCGGAACAGTCTCAATCTCATTTCTGCATCTAGAAATAGAGCAGTGAAAACACATGGGAGTATGTGAGTCATGGGCAGAGGAATGCCAAGTGAGGAAGTGTGGAAATCTACTGGCAATGTCAGTTTGTGTACTGTAGACTATGCACCTTGTTACACTCATCCTAAGGCAACATGTTGCAGAAATGCAGCTAGAAAATCCTGCAGAAAAAACACAGCGGTAAATAATGCAGCAAAAATACTTGAGTATTTCGCTGACTTTCTGCTGTGTATTTCATTTTTACCTTCTCTGCCAAATCTATAGGGAAAAACTCAGCATTTTTGAAGGTAGAATTAATAAAAAATCTCATTTACTTTGTGACTGCAGACAGGACAGACCAGTTCACTCATATGATATATGCTTGCAAAAAAAGTCCGACATTTACTATCATTGCCCAAAATTTTGAGAATATTAATGCAAAATTAGCTTATACTGGGCAAACTCTTGCCATAAAGGAACTCTTCCCGTAAACATAGTGGTCTACACCTGGTTTCCGAGCAGGATTTAAATACTCAAATTTGTTGGCAACCATCATAATCGTCTATAAAAATAAAATATTAATATTAAAATATTAAAATAAAATATTAATACTGTAGATTTCCCTTTTCTCATCTGAATAGTTCGTTACACAGATATATTACTTACTTTTTCACCAAATGGCGGTGCATGGTAATATAAAGAGAGCCAATAAAGGTGTTTTGGTACCCTAGAAACTTCAGGTTAAATATGCCCCCCTTTCAGGCTAAGACCCCATGTGAAAAAAAGCACTGTAGGAAAAACTGCAGTGGCGATGCAATTTTTCCCACAATTTTTCCCGTTTGACCTCTTATGTTTTTTTAAACTTTTTTTTTACTATTTTATTAGCCCCTAGGGTGCTTGAACCTGCAATCATTTGATTTCAAGTCCCATAGACTGAATTATATTACACTGTATTATGCTAAATGTTGGCAGATGAAGAGAGCCATTAAACTGTGGAGGTAGATGGAGGGTGGGGCAATACACTTTGAGGACAAATATAAGGGAAATTAAAATGTGGGGACAGATGGAAGAGGGAAGTAAACTGGGGGGCATGTGAGGGGACATTAAACTGGGGGGTATATGAGGGGGACATTAAACTGGGGGGCATATAAAGTGTAACATTAAACTGGGGGGCATTTGAGGGGAACATTAAACTTTGGGGGCAGATAGAGGAGGACATTAAACTTTGGGGACAGATAAAAGGGACATTAAACTGTGGGATCAGATGAAGAAAGACATTAAACTGGGGGCAGATGGAGGGGGACATTAAACCCGGGGAGTAGCTGGAGGAGAACATTAAAATGGGGGCAACTGGAGGAGGACGTTAAACTGGGTACAACTAGAGGGAGACATTAAACTGTGGGGACAGCTGGAGAGTGATATTAAACTGGGGCAAATAGAGGGGGACATTAATATCCACAGTTTACTGTCCCTCTCCATCTGCGCCAGTTTAATGTCCCCCTTTAGTTGCCCCTAGTTTAATATTCTGTCCAGTTGCTCCCATAGTTTAATGTCCCTCCCACCGGCTAACTCCACAGTTTAATGTTCCTGGCTGCAGCAGGAAGGGAATAAGCTGTATGAGCGTATATCAGGGGACACCCCAGATTTACAGCCTACAAGGGAAAAGACACCAGAAGTGAACCCTGCCTTCCCAATCACAGGAGGTACTGGGGAAATAGTATGGCATTTGGTATTTCCATTGCTTTTTGCTTCAGATTTTTTTTTTTTTTTTTAAATAAAACTCATGAAATAGGCCTGGACAGAAATGGTTCCCTTAACTTAAAGAGGACCTTTCACCACTTTTGGGCACATGCAGTGTTATATACTGCCAGAAAGCCGACAGTGCGCTGAGTTCAGCGCACTGTCGGCTTTCCCGATCTGTGCCCGGTGTAAAGAGCTTACGGTGCCGGTACCGTAGTGCTCTATGGTCAGAAGGGCGTTTCTGACCATTAGCCAGAGACGTCCTTCTGCCTCGCGGCTCCAATCGCGCTGTACTGTGGAGCCGGGAGGAACGCCCCCTCCCTCTGCTCACACAGCTCGTCCATAGACGAGCATTATCAGGAGCGGGAGGGGGGCGTTCCTCCCCGCTCACACAGTACAGCGCGATAGGCGCCGCGAGGCAGAAGGACGTTCCTGGCTAATGGTCAGAAACGCCCTTCTGACCATAGAGCACTACGGTACCGGCACCGTAAGCTCTTTACACCGGGCACAGATCGGGAAAGACGACAGTGCGCTGAAATCAGCGCACTGTCGGCTTTCTGGCTGTATATAACACTGCATGTGCCCAAAAGTGGTGAAAGGTCCTCTTTAATATTTTGTTGCACAACCTTTTGAGGCAATCACTGCAATCAAATCATTCCTGTAAGTGTCACTGAGACTTCTGCACCTCTCAGCAGGAATTTTGGCCCACTCCTCATGAGCAAACTGCTCCAGTTGTCTCTGGTATGAAGGGTGCCTTTTCCACACAGCATGTTTCAGCTCCTTCCAAAGATGCTCAATAAGATTTAGGTCAGGGCTCATAGAAGGCCACTTCAGAATAGTTCAATGTTTTCCTCTTAGCCATTTTTGGGTGTTTTTAGCTGTGTTTTGGATCATTATCCTGTTGCAAGACCCATGACCTGTGACTGAGATGAAGCTTTCTGACACTGAGCAGCACATTTCTCTCTAGAATCCCTTGATAGCGTGAGATTTCATTGTACCCTGCACAGATTCAAGACACCTTGTGCCAGATGCAACAATGCAGTGCCAGAACATGACAGAGCCTCCGCCATGGTTCACAGTAGGGACAGTGTTCTTTTCAAGATATGCTTCATTTTTCTGTCTGTGAACATAGAGCTGATGTGCCTTGACAAATAGTTCAGTTCCATAGGATATTGTCCCAGAAGCTTTGTGGCTTGTCAACATGTAGTTTGGCAAATTACTTTTGTCAGATTCAAGTTATTTCTGTAACCATTGTGGGTTTTTCTTTCATTAAACGAGGGGTACCAACAATTTTATCCAAGTGTGTAGATATTACATATGTTATTGATTGTTATTTATTCTGACATATATTTATCTCTGCTGATGTATAAATAACTGTATTCAGTCTGCATGGTGTCACATGACCCACAGGCACACAACCACATACTGCATAATAACCAATACCACATATAAACTTTATCAAATAAATAAATAAATAAAGACACGACAACTGCTTTGTGGAAATAAAATAGGCCGCAATGTTTTATTTTCGGGGTTAAATAATAATAGAAGATAAATAATCCAATAAATATAAAATCAAATAAATTATCAAATAATTCAGATAAATAACCAATTTTATAATAAATCAATCAATGAATAAAATAAAACCAACTGTAAACGATGTACACAAATTCTGACCATTCAAGTCCACCCAGAAATATCTGGGTGACTAAAACCCCCTCTAATAAAACTTCGCGACAGTCTTGAAATTTAGAATTCGGGAGGGAGGGCGGGCGCTGACTTGAATCCCCAGCTGTTTTTCTTCAAGACTGACGCATCTCACCAGCTGAGCCGTCTTTTATGTTCAAAAATTCTCCCGCCATAAACAGCTGTCCAATCAGCTGCTTAACTGGTTACTGGGCAAAACATCTGGCATCCAATCAGCTGATGTCCCGTTGACAGGCAGAACAGCTGGAAATTTCTAGAACCTGCTCGTGCTAGGCACAGCTGACCTAGCTTGACCCCAGTGGCAAGCACCATTTCTTTAAGTTACCTCAGAAAATAGGAGAGAGCTTAATTAGACTCAACCAATAAAAACCGAATATTAATATTTAAAAATAAACTCAAATAACAGCACCAAAAATTCCCTGGGGGCAGTGACACCATGTGCCCCCCCACGTTAAACACTCTGGGGGCCTTTCATTAGTACTCTATGTTCATTGTCAGTATGGGCACCTATACGTAGGTTTTATATATGACATCTATTCTGACGTATATTTATATGTCTTATTTCACATGGGACACTGTGACCTTGCCTCTTTTTCCGTTGTTTTTCATATATTTTTTAACAACTTTTTCCTTGTCTTGAAGATTATATTATCTATATACAGTATATAAAACTCAAAATCTGTAGTAGTCTGCTCTACAGTTCTTGCCCAATTTGGATGAAATTTGGCACGCCCCCTCTCCACACACAGAAGCAGAATACCGTGCATGTTACATCTCGCTAGCGTCCCCCCGTCATGATATTGGGGCCCCCAAAGTTAGGCCCTATACTTATAATGGGGAAAAATGAAAGTGAAAGTGCTGAGGGAAAAACAACAGTTGTGACTGACAGGGACGGATTATAGCGACGGCGCCAAAGAGTCGCTGCTAAAGGGGCCGCACCACCACACACAACACACAAACATTTCACAAACACCATATAATCATCACACAGACAGCACACATACACATACCCACAAGTACAACGCCACACAAACACCAGATCACTGTAGACACACACAACACAAGCACCACCCCACAAACACCACAACACCACCCCATAAATACCACATGCACACCACACACACACATATACACATGCACACACATGTACATACACACGCGCACGCAGGCACAAGGACCACACACGCACGCAAACACACTCAAATGAATGCACACTATGCACACGGACAAATAGAGCACCTGTGTACTCATACACAACTACCGCACAGATGGACACTGGCACTGCGCACGTACAAACACATGGATCACGTGCACATACATGCATACATATACACACGGATCACACGTGTGCACACACACACGACACGCACTGACAAAACACGTCATGTATCCTTAGCGGCTGTTTGTACAGTACTGTATTTTTCATGGGCCTTTGGCCCATGGATTTGGCAGTTCCATAGGTTTCTTTGTGCACAAAGCTTTGAATTTTGGCAATTATGGCTCACTTATCGAATGGAAATGGGGGACTATTTTTCCTAGATGCACCAGGAGGTTTTGGTAAAAAAATTTTAATTAATTTGCTGCTTACAGACATTCGCTTGAACAATGACATTACCTTGGCTGTTACATCATCTGGGATTGTGGCCACTCTTTTAGATGGAGGGCGCACGGCTTATTCAGCACTAGGATTGCCCTTTAATCAAGCATTGTCAGAAACTCCTATCTGTAATATCACTTAGGCTAGGTTCAGACGGGGTTCTTTGGTCCAGATTTTGACGCGGAATCTCATTCCGCCTCCCATTCATTTGGGCCTAATCCAGAGCGGAATGCCATGACTGGATACTGGTGCACTGTATGCACTGCACCAGAATCCAGTCACGGCTAGCCGATTTTTGGACCCGACTGAGGCGGCCTCCGCGTCAAAATCCAGTAAAAAAAAACCTGTCTGAACCCAGCCTAAGGGCTCTGGGAGAGCTAAGGTATTACAAACTTGCAAAGTAATTGTTGGGTATGAATGTACCATGGCGCACAAAAAAGCAGTCGAGGCCCTTGATCGCACCTTGAAAGATCTGTGGGGAACCGATTGTTTAATAAGGGGAATTGTTGTAATTTTTGCATGTGACTTCTGCCAGACGTTACCTGTTCTTAATGGAGCAACACCGGCAGATAAGCTGAATGCCTGTCTAAAATCTTCTTATCTGCGATACACGTTCAGAAGCAAACTCTTACTGCTAATATGTAGGTTCATTTGATGGGAAATATAACTGCGGACAAATTTACACACCAACTACTATGTCTTGGAAATGACAGATTCCCTACTGATTCCACTACTGGTCTCATTTCCTTTCCGGAATATTTTTGTGAAATGACATCTTCGGTAATAGAGCTTATTGACCAAGTTTTCCCCGATATTTGTGACAATTTTAACAACCATCAGTGACTTTTTGAACGTGCATACCTCCCAACTTTTAAAGAACCGAAAGAAGGGAAAAATGTGCGGCGCGCGTAGCGCGCCGTGGCAGATTTACCCCCACCCACCCAGATTCATGTCCCCTCCATCTCTGCTCCCAGATTCATGTCCCCTCCATCTCTGCCCCCAGATTCATGTCCCCCCATCTCTGTCCCCAGATTCATGTCCCCCATCTCTGCCCCCAGATTCATGTCACCTCCATCTCTATCCCCAGATTCATGTCCCCTCCATCTCTGCCCCCAGATTCATGTCCCTCCATCTCTGCCCCCAGATTCATGTCCTCTCCATCTCTGACCCCAGATTCAAGTCCCCCCCATCTCTGCCCCCAGATTCATGTCCCCACATCTCTGCCCCCAGATTCATGTCCCCACATCTCTGCCCCCAGATTCATGTCCCCACATCTCTGCTCCCAGTGTCATGTTGTCCTCTCCTTCATCTGCCCCCAGTTTCACGTTCCACCTTAGTGTACACATTACACTTACCTTCTCCTTTGCTTCCTCGCCGCTCTCTGCGCGCCTCTCTCTCTTGCTGACACAGTTGTAGACGCGATGTGATGACGTCACATCGCGTCTACACAGCCAGTAGGTAGCGTGCATCGGCGAAGCAAGGAGCTGACCTGTGACAGCTCCTTGCTTCAGCCGCGTATGTGTTCAACTCAGATCTGCGTCCTCTGGACACAGATCTGAGTTGAAATTGGCACATACCCCCCTCCAACCGGGATCACGTCACCGAAATCATGAATGTCCCGCGGAAATCGGGACGGTTGGGAGGTATGAACGTGCAATCCTAGCACCTAAAAATGATAGTGTCAGCTCCATAAATCTACTAATTCAGAGAATTAGTCATGGAGAGTGAACAAGCCATAATGTATCCATTGGAGTTCCTGAATTCTTTGGAGCCTCCTGGTATGTCACCGCATAAGCTCACTTTAAAAATAGGAGCCACAATGATTTTGCTTCGGAACATTGACCCACCAAAAATGTGTAACGGCACAAGATTGTGCATTAAGAGTCTCATGCCTAATGTTATTGAAGCCGCTATTCTTATGGGAAACTCTAAGGGAGCAAATGTTTTCATTCGGCGTATTCCTTTGCTACCAAGCGACATGACTTGCATTTGCTATTACTATAAACAAAGTACAAGGTCAATCACTTAAAGGGGTTGTCCCATCACAAGGATCCTATCTATACTGCATGTTAATGTGGATGTAAGACTTTTCCTAAATACACTGCTTCAGTAAAACTGCTTTGTTTGTCCACTATCTTACTTTACTCAATTCATTGTTGACAGCCCTTGACTTATCTGCTCAAAAGTCAAGTGATGTATCTGCTGCTCTCAGGGGGGAGGGAGGAGGGGCTAAGTGCAAGGGAACCAGACTGTGTATCTAGCTATTCCTGTGTCTACACCATGTGACCTAGGTCCTGCTTTCAGATAGGGGAGAGGAGCTGCTTGCATTTCTTCTGTTCTCCCAGTTATCAGGCTAGCTAATTCAATTGTGTCCATTATGGCAGAGACAGGTAGTCTCTGTATGTAACACAGAATGGAGCTGCTCCTGCCTGTACCTCATAGTCCACTATGGGTGGGCGGAGCTACATACTAATTTGGGGGTGTGGCTAAATGGCAGGTTGCATGTGAAACCCCGCCCACCAAATGATGCAAGAAACCAGGAAGAAAGAAGATTTTACAGCAGTGAAGACTGGTGAGTATGCGACGTGGGAATACCCCTTTAAAGTAGCTGGCATTAATTTGTAGAGCCCTTTGTATTTCACATGGACAGTTGTCTGTTGCTTGCTCTATAGTGGGTATCCCCAAAAATCTTTTTATATACAGTATGCACCTGAAGGTAAAACCCGGAAACATTGTTTACCAAAAAGCAACTACAATAGATAGTTGTATAACTGTAAACCTATTTTACTCTTTGGTCCGTGAACTACTTAGAGATTACACTGGAGGGAGGGGGAAGGGTTGCACTATGTCGTTAATTGGGTGTAAAGGTTTTATACAGTATGTTTGTGTAAGGGGCAGAAATTTAAATTTTTGATTAAAAAAAAATTGTATAAAAAATAGCTGTAATAGTTTATACTATATAATATGTATTGAATATGTAAAATCAATAAAAATATTGAAATTTAAAAAAAAAATTGTCCACATCAATGTTATGACAAATTAGGAAAATGCCAAAATGATAAAAAATTTAAGTGGAAAATAAGATTTACTGTAGCACTTTGAAAATGTCAATTTCACTGTGACCCTGAAAGTTTTACTTTAGCATAACCAATAATTGAACATATTTTCCGCGAGTGAAGCCACGGGTATTTTACTGGTATTTTTATAAAAGTAAGTTTACTGTGGTGATTCTTAGTTTATTGTACTCATTCCGTGTAGGTTTACATATTTGGTCTTTAGTAGGAATGAGGTGTGGTTATTTACCTAAGATATACAGTAACAATTGTAGGTTGTTTCCCACTGTTAAAATTAACCTACCCTTAAAGTTGTAGACTGTTCACGTCTTTGTCAGTGGGCAAACTTACAAAATCAGCAAGGGGTCAAATTATTAGTTCTTTCACTGTATAGAGTGAGAACAAATTTGCAAGGGACCCCCAAGACCGTGGATTACTTTAGGGTGGCTTTTAATGTAGTTTTTATTGGATGATGTGAGTATATTTGCGTTTATGTATAAAGAGTTTGGAGAGCCAGAGCTGTGTTACGAATACATATAACCACATTGGCCACTAGGTGGCAGTGTCCGTTCAGAAATAGAACAAAACAGTAAGGCCGGGTTCACACGGAGTTACGTGCCGCGAGATTTGGCACGTAGACGCCGCGTGACCCTTTGCGTGCCGTACACGCTCCCATTCATTTCAATGGGAGCGGGGAGCGTATGCGCCGCGCTAGTTTGCGGCCGTGAATAAATGCACGGCCGCAAACTAGCGCGGCGCATACGCTCCCCGCTCCCATTGAAATGAATGGGAGCGTGTACGGCACGCAAAGGGTCACGCGGCGTCTACGTGCCAAATCTCGCGGCACGTAACTCCGTGTGAACCCGGCCTAACTCCGTGTGAACCCGGCCTAAGGCACATGGATTCAGAAACAGGATAAATGGGCTGCACAGTTGTATGGGGCATCCCAGAGGGGAAACTGGTAACAGCTGCTACAGAAAAAGGGTCACAATAAAAGGGTCCTTGACTGGTGGCGAGCTGTGGTTGGGGATCTACCAATGGGAAGCAGCAGGATTTGTTACTACTTACCTTACTAAAAATTGTTAAGCTCTCTCTTTCCCTCCTCCTTCAACTATAACCCCATTTCTGAGAAAACCCTCCTTCTACCCTTCTCATGCTGATAACTACCAACCCATCTCAAACCTCCCCTACATCTCTAAACTCCTAGGAATGCTTGCATACCTCCCATCTCTGCCCCCAATTTCATGTCCCCCATCTCTGCCCAGTTTCATGTCCCCCCATCTCTGCCCACAGTTTCATGTCCCCCTCATCTCTGCCCAGTTTCATGTCCCCCCATCTCTGCCCAGTTTCATGTCCTCCCATCTCTGCCCACAGTTTCATGTCCCCCCCATCTCTGCCCAGTTTCATGTCCCCCTCCATCTCTGCCCACAGTTTCATGCCCCCCTCCATCTCTGCCCCCAGTTTCATGTCCCCCCTCCATCTCTGCCTACAGTTTCATGTCCCCCCCTCCATCTCTGCCTCCAGTTTTATGTCCCCCTCCATCTCTTCCCATAGTTTCATGTCCCCCCTCCATCTCAGCCCCAGTTTCATGTCCCCCCTCCATCTCTGCCCACAGTTAGTTTCATGTCGTTCCCCCCCCTTCATCTGCCCCCAGTTTCATAGGCCCCCTTCATTATGTTCCCCTCAATGTTTTGTTTTTTGGTTTTGGGTTTTTTTTGTAGATTGTGGGCCCCAAACCTCCCCTACATCTCTAAACTCCTAGGAATGCTTGCATACCTCCCATCTCTGCCCCCAATTTCATGTCCCCCATCTCTGCCCAGTTTCATGTCCCCCCATCTCTGCCCACAGTTTCATGTCCCCTCATCTCTGTCCAGTTTCATGTCCTCCCATCTCTGCCCAGTTTCATGTCCCCCCATCTTTGCCCACAGTTTCATGTCCCCCCCATCTCTACCCAGCTTCATGTCCCCCCATCTCTGCCCAGTTTCATATCCCCCCATCTCTGCCCACAGTTTCATGTCCCCCTCTCCATCTCTGCCCATGGTTTCATGTCCCCCCTCCATCTCAGCCCACAGATTCATGTTCTCCCATCTCTATCCCCAGTTTCATGTCCCCCCATCTCTGCCCACAGTTCGTTTCATGCCGTTCTCCCCCTCTTAATTTGAGCCCATGTTTCATAGGCCCCCTTCATTATGTTCCCCTCAATGTTTTGTTTTTTGTTTTGTTTTTTTTTGTAGATTGTGAGCCCCATATAGGGATCACAATGTACTTGTTTTTTTTCTCCTATCAGTGTGTCTTTTGTGGAATGGGAGGAAATCCACGCAAACACAGGGAGAACATACAAACTCCTTGCAGATGTTGTTCCTGGCAGGATTCAAACCCAGGACTCCATCGCTGCAGGGCGGCAGTGCTAACCACTGGGCCACCGTGTTGCCCTCCCCCTGCCCTCAATGTTTAACACACAAAAATACTTATACTCACCCTCCAACGCTCCCCTGCCGCTCTCTCCGTGGTCACTCACATAGTTGTAGGCGTGATGTGACGTCATCTCATCGCGCCTGTACATGCAGAAGCTGGAGCGCAGTGGTAAGGCAGGAGTTGAGCTGTGAAAGCTCCTGTTTTACTCGCTTATGTTTTCAACTCATCGGCGTCCTCTGGAGTTGACTGGGGCCGCGGGACAGGACACCGAATCCGTGAATGTCCTGCGGACTCCGGGACGGTTGGGAGGTATGTGCTTGGTCTATTCTCGCCTGATCCGCTCTCTCTGCTAACTCTCTTCTGAGGTAGTAATACTGTCGATGGAATTCTTGCACTAAGATTCCTCTCTCTACATAGGCAAGATGGCAGTGAGTCAGGCGTCCACATGAGAGGATCCTGGTAGGATAGGTGAGGACTGGTTCACATCTGCGATCAGTAATCTGTTCGGGGAGTCCGCATGGGGACCCCCCGAACGGACTACCAAACATATTGGCAAGCAGTGAGCTTATGAAAGCACACGGACTCCATAGACTATAATGGGGTCTGTGTGCTTTCCGCACAGAACGTGCAGACAGAAAAGTACTTCACGATATACTTTCCTCTCTGCATGACTCGTGCGGAAAGCACACCAATCCCATTCTAGCCTATGGGGTCCATGTATTTTCAGTGTTCACCGCTTGCCAATGCATTCAGTAGTGCGTTTGGGAGGTCCCATGCGGACTCCTCGAACGGAGGATTACCAAATGCAGACAGGGTTGGACTGGCCCGCCGGAGCAACGGGGAATCCCCCGGTGGGCCCCAGGCCCCGACTATAAATAGCTGCTAGTTTTATTTAAGAAAAAGCATGGGCAGGGGCCCGATCTGCATGATCAAGTGCTGATCGGGATGGTTAGGGGACTATTAGTACTTCCTAGTAGTACTTCGGGACCTGCATATACTAAGAGGAGGCAGCGTCCCTCTTCTCCTGCTAGTGAGGAAAGCCCAGGGGGCGGAGCTAATCGCTGTGCAGCATAAGGCTGCTGCCCGGACCCTGCAAAGAAGAGGAGGAGGAGGAGAGGAAGCTACGTACTGCAAAGAGAAAGTAAAATTCACCAGGTACATGCTGGAGGGGGGAGGGGGGTTACTATTCCTATTAATGTAAGGCATTTGGGGTTATTAATTTAGTGTTAGTAACTCCATGTGTCTCACATTGATAGCAATTAACCCCATCATGTCCCTGACATTAACCCTCGTGTGCCCCATATAAGGGTTACTGATATTTGAGATATTTGGAGGTAATAATAAAGTGCCTTAATACTATTTAATGTAATAATCATTACCTCCATATGTCTTACATATCAGTAACTCTTATGTGAGGACACAGGGGGTTAATGTGAGGGACATGATGGGGTTAACTGCTGTTATTATGAGGCACATGGAGTTAATAAGCTGTAATACACATGACAGACACTATTGGGGATAATACTGTGTGCAGAGGCCACTAAGGGACATAATACTGTGTGCAGGGGCCACTATGGGGCATAATACTGTGTGCAGGGGCCACTATAGGGGATAATACTGTGTGCAGGGGCCACTAAGGGACATAATACTGTGTGCAGGGGCCACTAAGGGACATAATACTGTGTGCAGGGGCCACTAAGGGACATAATACTGTGTGCAGAGGCCACTAAGGGACATAATACTGTGTGCAGAGGCCACTAAGGGACATAATACTGTGTGCAGGGGCCACTAAGGGACATAATACTGTGTGCAGAGGCCACTAAGGGACATAATACTGTGTGCAGAGGCCACTAAGGGACATAATAGTGTGTGCAGGGGCCACTATGGGGCATAATACTGTGTGCAGGGGCCACTATAGGGGATAATACTGTGTGCAGGGGCCATTAAGGGACATAATGCTGTGTGCAGGGGCCACTATGGGGCATAATACTGTGTGCAGGGGCCACTATGGGGGATAATACTGTGTGCAGGGACCACTATGTGGGATAATACTGTGTGCAGGGGCCACTATGGGACATAATACTGTGTGCAGGGGCCTCTAAGGGACATAATACTGTGTGCAGGGGCCACTATGGGGCATAATACTGTGTGCAGGGGCCACTATTGGACATAATACTGTGTGCAGGGGACACTATAGGGGATAATACTGTGTGCAGGGGCCACTATGGGGCATAATACTGTGAGCAGGGGCCACTATGGGGCATAATACTGTGTGCAGGAGCCACTATTGGACATAATACTGTGTGCAGGGGCCACTATGGGACATAATACTATGTGCAGGGGCCACTAAGGGACATAATACTGTGTGCAGGGGCCACTATGGGGCATAATACTGTGTGCAGGGGCCACTAAGGGACATAATACTGTGTGCAGGGACCACTATGGGACATAATACTGTTTGCAGGGGCCACTAAGGGACATAATACTGTGTGCAGGGGCCACTATGGGGCATAATACTGTGTGCAGAGGCCACTAAGGGACATAATACTGTGTGCAGGGGCCACTATGGGGCATAATACTGTGTGCAGAGGCCACTAAGGGACATAATAGTGTGTGCAGGGGCCACTATAGGGGATAATACTGTGTGCAGGGGCCATTAAGGGACATAATACTGTGTGCAGGGGCCACTATGGGGCATAATACTGTGTGCAGGAGCCACTATTGGACATAATACTGTGTGCAGGGGCCACTATGGGACATAATACTATGTGCAGGGGCCACTAAGGGACATAATACTGTGTGCAGGGGCCACTATGGGGCATAATACTGTGTGCAGGGGCCACTAAGGGACATAATACTGTGTGCAGGGACCACTATGGGACATAATACTGTTTGCAGGGGCCACTAAGGGACATAATACTGTGTGCAGGGATCACTAAGGGACATAATACTGTGTGCAGGGGCCACTATGGGACATAATACTTTGTACAGGGGCCACTAAGGGACATAATACTGTGTGCAGGGGCCACTATGGGGCATAACACTGTGTGCAGGGGCCACTATGGGACTTAATACTGTGTGGAGGGGCCACTAAGAGACATAATACTGTGTGCAGGGGCCACTATGGGTGATAATACTGTGTGCAGGGTCCACTATGGGATACAATACTGTGTGCAGGGGCCACTAAGGGACATAATACTGTGTGCAGGGGTCACTTTGGGGGATAATACTGTGTGCAGGGGCCACTATGGGGGATAATAGAACGCGCAGGAATGCGTAGGAGGGGGTCGGTCGAGGTCTTCGGTGTCAGTCGGGGGGGGGCCCATGTCAAAAGTTTGCCACGGGGCCCCGCCATTCCTAGTTACGCCACTGGGTCAGTGGTAACCACAACCGTGCCGTTTGTGTGCAGGAGACCTAAGGCTGAGGCCCCACATTGTGGAAACACAGCGTTTTTGTTAAAGATCTTTCTGCATTTTTTTGAGCCAAAGCCAAGAGAGGACTACTAAAGAAATGGGAGATACCTAGGAAAATTCTTAGACTTCTTCCTTCTGCTCAATCCACTCCTGGCTTTGGCTCAGAAAAACGCAGCAAAATCTGCAATAAAAAAAAAGCTGTGTTTTCATAATGTGGGCCTCAGAATTAGGCCTGCTGCACACAAATGGCACGGATGTGGTTACCACTGACTTCTAATGGAAAATTACAGGTGTATCAAGGTAAATAGTGGTAAACATATGCGGCTGGCAGCACAGTATGGCAGCACCCCTATGCTGAGGTTTGTGCTACATGACTATCGTATAGGGGTCATTAGCCTTATAATTATTGCTCGGCAGTCTGAGGACCTCATCTTTGATTTTTTTTTTATTTAAATTGGCACGCTAAACAAAAAAGGTTGCCTCCCCCTATTCTAGACCCGCCCCCTGTATCCTGGGTCCTGGTGAGGGGCAGCTACTGGAACCAATCCAGCTTGATGCTGCAAGTGTCACTGATGTCTTGACGCTGAGCGTGGCAGCGGGTTTCTACAGAAGAGCCAAAGACCAGCAAAGTGGAAGGTAAGTACAACTTATCCACACAAACAAAAACAACTTTTTCCCCTATTTTCCCTCTAATCTATTAATTTCACTGACCCCTCTGAGAACTACAACTCCCAGCAGCTCCAGATGGATCTGTTGAGAGTTGTAGAATCCCCCCCCCCCCCCCCCCCCAGTTAATTTCCCGCTGTATTGTAATGCTGCTGCCTGGTCTTGGGTTCCAGCATAACAATGACTAAGTCGCAGGAGCCCCCTGTAGGCCCCACATCACATCATCGTGATGTGTGGTGCACAAGTCCCAGGGTGCAACAGAAAGAGGAGAGGCGGCAAGCAGGAGCCGGGATGAGGTAAGTGATGCGGCCAGGTTCTCTCCAGTTTTGCGATTGGACTTTAACAACCAAAAAACCATACTCGCCTGTCCCCAGCACCCCATTGTAACTCGCCTGGAAAACCTGCACCTAATTGGTCTCAGCGGTCACATGAGGTGCAGGACTCCCAGTAAGAAGGAGCCAGCATGAGACTAAATGGACACTGGTGGCAGACAACAGATCACTGGGGACAAGTGAGTGTGCTTTTTTGTTTGTTTGTTTTTTACTATACACCTACTGCTTGCCACATGAGTTGCTCCAGTTCCTGGACAACCTCTTTAAAGGATTTATCCACCTTTCTAATATTGATGGTTTGTCTTTAGGATAGGCCATCAATATTACATCTGTGGGAGTACAGCAGCCAGAACCTCTGTAGATCAGCTTTTCTAGGACAGTGTAGGTACAGGTAATGGTAATAATTTTAGAAGCCACGCTGTTCACTTGCCATACTGGGTGTAGTGGTGGGTTTAAGTAGTGCAGCGGTGAACATCATATGGTGGGTGAGCAGCATGGCATTGTTATTACCTGTAGCCGTGATGTCTAGGTAAAGCTGATCTGCAGGGGTCCTGGCGGTGGGCCCCTAGAAATAATTCCACTGGTGGGCCCTAGGCATCCCAGTCCGACACTGAATGCAGATGTGAACCAGGCCTTACTGTGAAGAGTGTCAGTTGGTGAGCACCTATGTGTGCACAGCAGGGACTTGCATATAGGCAGTACTAAAGTGCTATCAGGCCACAAGATGGCTGGACTGCCACTGGGAATATTAGGGTGTTAAAGGCGTTTCCGGGCAAAAAATCTTTTAAAAAAATGTCTTAGTGTTATTAATGGGTTAAAAGTGCGCCCATATACTTTTAAGCAGTGTTTTGAGTGATTTCTAGGTGTCTGTGGTATGTTCTGCATTTGTTTACATGTGTACCCATCAAGCTATCTCCCTGTCACTGCTTCCCCCTCCTCTCTGTGTTACAGCCCCCCTCCTTGTCTCCCTAGCTAAACTACATATCCCCCCAACCCTGTTTAAGGGTCAGTCCTCTCTGCGCCAGGCTGATGAGATGCAACACATCGAAACAGCTGTCCTTGGCTGAGAGCCTGTACCTGGTATAATCCCAACATCATTGCAAACAAAGGCCTCTGAGAGGGTCGGCATGATGTTAAAGGGAGCGCCCTCTATTGGTTTGCTTGCCTGAGACTCTGTCTTCCTAATTACATCATGGAAGATAGACTTGCACATTCTCAGTGAGCGCCCTCTATTGGTGTGCATTCTTGAGGCACTGGCTTCCTAATTACATCATAGATGTCAGATTTGCATATTCTTCCCATGTAACTAAACTACACTAAGCTATCCTGCCCACTACTATCCCCCCCTCCCGCCCTATGCTAAGCTAGCTATCCTGTCCACTGATATCCCCCCTCCTCCCCTTGGCCTCATAGCATCATACTTACCTAGCTTCCATAGTGGGAGCCGGCTCCTCTTCTCCTCTTCACTGTGCGCAGCCTGGAAACACTGTGCACAGACCGAAAGTAACTGTGAGATATGTGCAGTAGAGATGGATAGCCATCTCTACTGCACATGTCTAGAACTCATCCTTCAGACTGTGCAGCCGCATCAAGAGAAAAGGAGAAGAAGACCCATTCTGCACACAGGAAGACACGTAAATATTGATAGGGATGGGGGGTGGAGTACTGGGGACGTTCCGTTTTAGAAGCGGTGAAACAGAACATTACCGGATTATCAGAAAGTGTCCCTGGGGCAGTCACATGACCACCCAAGGGATATAGGTAATTATACATTTTTTTTTTTTTTTTTAATAGAGGTAAATTAGACGTTAGGTGGGGGGAGTGAGTTTAGTTTATAGGTAGAATTTGCTTTTATCCCAAACAACCCCTTTAATCAAGAATTGCAGCTCCAGATAATGGAAATTTAATTTCTGTCTACGTCTGGGGATGCAGGACATAAGTTATTTAATATAAGTTGATTGACACAGTTCTAACATTCTAGTCTAATACTCACTGACCGCTCACTTCTTTCCTGCTGACTCTTCCCCACGTGCACTCTCTGTTATTTACAGAATTCTTCTCCAGGAGGCTACTCCTGTGTCCCCCTCTTACACAGGCCCCTGGGATTCAGACCTTAAATGCGCAAGAAAAGAATTTCAAGATTCTGTCTCAGCAACAACTCCTCAACTGGCCCTTCTTCAGTTATCCCTGGCAGGATCACTGCAGTGAAGAAGAAACTCCGGCTGCTAGAACCATCATTCCCAGGCACTGGTGGAGCATTGTTGTGCCCTCCCTGGTTGAATTTCTTCAGGAGCTTTTTCTAATAAGGAGAATGGAAGCCCTGGTAGTGACTGATTCCGCCGACCCCTCCAAATCTGATGCTCTCTGGTGGCTTTGGGTGGTATTCCAGGAATTGACTGAGTTCTCTTTCTTTTCTTGATACATGGGAAGAACATGCAAATCTGTCTCCCATGATGTTAAAATAGGGAGACAGTGCCTCAGTCATGCAGTCCACTAGGGTGCGCTCCCTTTACCATTATGCCCAACCTTCCCAGAGGCCTTTGCTGCAATGATGTGGGATTTTACCAAGTCAGTCTCTCAGCCGTGGAAAGCTGTTTCAATCTGATTGGATCTCTTCAGCCCGGCGCAGAGAAGACTAACTTGGCAGAGGTGAGAGGCTTCAGACCAGGTTAAGGGGATATTGTCACTCCTTAGGGAGAGACCACCATATAGGTGTGTGGAGGCTTGATATGTCTCCACACACCTATATGGTGGTCTCTCCCTAAGGAGTGACAATATCCCCTTTTCCTGATGCAGTGATACCTTGCTATTTTTTTCTACTTCCCTTGGAGGAAGTTACTGGTCGTACCCTCCACTGTTACCCCCTCTCTTCCTCTCTTGTTCTTTCGCTTGTGTTTTCCTGATCGTAGTTTCTGTTGTATGTTCCTTTGTCTGTTTGTTCATCTCCCATTACCTTAAAGATGCTGTTTTTATGGTTCCATATATCTAGGCCTTCCATCCCTCTATTATATTGTTTTCCACAGCGCTAGTTGGGGTCTTACCCCCAACCTCTTATTTACAGGTAAGGCTTGTGTGACTTTGCGTCAATTTGTTTGTTCTTGTCCTTTCTCTATTGTACTTCACACCTTCCTGAGGTAGAGTGAGAAGCTTAGGTGGTGGTGGCACTGGCAGACATGTTTCTGGTTTTGGCAGCAGCAGCTACATGCAATATTCTCCTGTATAGGAGTTTTTTTTGTACATCACCAAATAACAATCAATTGCAAGGTATAAGATCTGCAAACAGACAATTGGCTATGGGCGTAAAGACTCACATGTAGGAACAATGTACTCACATGAAATGACGTCACCAGCATATTTGGCAAGATCGAATTAGAAGTGGTACCAAGTGAGCAAGACCATTCCAATCCTTTTTGCCATGATTGTCTCCGTCGACAGGTCATATCCATTCCACAACTAGCATATGTTGTGCAACATCATATGATCATTATTATCCTCATTGTAATTTGCTTCACTTCCTCGTTCCAGACAATCTGCATCCAGTCATCCAGATGGTCTGTAAGTTTGACTCCCACTTGGCTAAATTAGTGGAGGTACTGTTGCTGCCATTCCACTTAGTAGAATCCCCTGTGTTTTACCAGCTGATGGAAAATGCCTATCTTTCCTTTCCTTTCTTTCTTTCTTTCCCATATGGGCCTCTCTTTGAAAATGTCCATGTGGCCCCCCACAGTTTTATGTCCCACACTGGCCCCTCCAAACAGTATTATGGCTCACAGGGGTCCCTGCACAAAGTATTATGTCCCATATTGGCCCCTCCACACAGTATTATGTTCCACATTGGCTCCTGCACACAGTATTATGTCCCAGAGGGGCCCCTACACAAGGTATTATGTCCCACAGTGGCCCCAGCACACAGTATTTTGGCCCCAAGAACTATTGTTATACTCTGGGGTCTTTTAAGAATTCATAGTATAATGATCGGAGGCCCAGGGGAGTTGAGAAACATAAAATCCAATGTTACTTACCTCTCCTAGGCTCCAACGCACTCTCTGCTGCTTTAGGCCCTCTTCAATGTCGGCACAGACGTCATGTGGGCCATGCCAGCGTTGTATCGCAGAATGATGCTGGCCTGGCCTATGTGACGTCATCAGAGAGGCCCAAAAACTGCTGGGAGTCACTCTGAATCCCAGGAGAGGTGAGTAACACTAATTTTTATGTTATCTCACCTCTCCTGGGCCTCCAATCATTATACTCTGGGGTCTGAAAAGTATTTGTTAGGGAGTTTGTTGGCCCGTAGCCTCACCTATTGATCCCTACTCCTGCTCACAGCCGCATACGCTTCTATTTCTGCCCACCAGAAGGGAAAGTGAAGAAGCAGGGCAAAATACCTGCTGAGGTTACTCCAGCAGGTATCGGCATATTTTAATAAAATAAATAATTAAATAAAAAAGCATCAGTGGCCTGCCAGACCCCCTAATGTTCCGGGCCCGGTTGCAGCCGCTATGGCTGCTACCCCGGTTCTTACGCCACTGCAACACATTAGAGATGAGCGAACACTGTTCGGATCAGCCATTCCGAACAGCATGCTCCCATAGAAATGAATGGAAGCACATGTCACGGTGCTTCCATTCATTTGTATGGGAGCGCGCTGTTCAGAACGGCTTATCCGAACAGTGTTCGCTCATCTCTACAACACATGTATTTTTAGCTGTGGATGTCCGCCACGTTTTAAATGTGGCTTTGCAGTGATACTGTGTCACTTGAGATTTCACATCCCACACAAACCCAAATCATACTTAATGAAACATTATAATATTCTTATGAAGATCTATTTAGAAATATTTTTGTTTTCCATTTTAAAATATTAAATATAATGAAATGAAACACTTTGGTTATGAGACACTTCAAAGAATTTAATTGGTTGCATTTACACATGTATAAAAATATCTCTTCATGTAGTGCCCATTTATTAGTTTTACACATTGAGATAGTAATAAACCTCATCCTTTCAAGTGCAACTAAGAAAAAGATTTGGTTGGTAACAGAAGACAGAAAATGTTATGTATTGATTAAAAAACCCTAGATACAAAAACTAAAAACAAAAACATTTAGACATAATTTGGTCGTGAGCTCATAAGTCAATTCATTAGCTTTACAAAATCAAGGAGCAAGGGCTGCCAGCGCTGTATATGTGTCATATATTGTAACACCTTTGGCTCACTATAACACTGTACAGGTAATGCCTGGTGCATTCAATAAATATACATATAAATATTTGCTTCAGTAGCAATAGTTTGTTTTTCACACCGTGAATACAGTTGCAAAGTTTTTTTGATTTTTTTCCTTTGTGCTTTGTAATCCATGTATGCATAGACATTGATCATCCATCATCACATATGGAGGCTTGAATAAAGAGAGTATAAAGGCTAGTGTCTTTGTAAAAAAAATGTCTTTGGTATTTCCAGCCATTACAACAATCCAGATTAATCTAGTTTGATTTCTCCTGCATACAGGGTTATTAAGAGAATGATGGCAAATCCAGATATCAGACCAGCGTTCTGAATGAGAAAATAAACCAGGTCAGTTTTTCTCCCTTTTATCTTGTCTTTAAGCATGTCATTGAGCTCAGGAAACTGAAAGACAAAATAAATATGTTATTGTAGTTGTATAAAAATATGGACTCCAAATAGGTTGCCATTACCTTAAAGGGGTTGTCCCATGAAAAGCATCCTATCTATGCTGCTAGTTTATGTGGATTTAAGACTTTTCATAAATACATTGCTTTATCAAAGCTACTTTGTTTGGCCGCTATCTTAATTTATTCACTTCATTGTATACACTAGTTTCTATGGCCACTGGGCTTATCTGCTCAGTTCCCAAGTGACATAGTTCCCTGCTCTCAGGCGGGAGGGAGGGGCTGAGTGCTGGCAGCAGCTCTGAGCTGTGTATGTCTGACAAGTATCGGAGCTCCTCAGACAGGGGAGGGGGAGGTGAGAGCTCTGGGATTTCTGAACTCTATCTTCAGCTCTTCCACTTATCAGCCAGTACCTCTGTATTTAATGCAAGCTGACTCAAATCCAGCTCTGCTACATCAGCTTCATACTGTGGTAATGCATTTACAACAATCCCTCATTACTAACTGCAAACATAGCAGATAGCAGAGCAAATGAAACCCCGCCCACTAATGTGCCGAAAAAAACAGGAAGTGAACAGAGCAGACAGCCTTCAGGTTTATGGGAATACCCCTTTAACATATATATATATATATATATATATATATATATATATATACACTCACCGGCCACTTTATTAGGTACACCTGTCCAACTGCTTGTTAACACTTAATTTCTAATCAGCCAATCACATGGCGGCAACTCAGTGCATTTAGGCATGTAGACATGGTCGAGACAATCTCCTGCAGTTCAAACCGAGCATCAGTATGGGGAAGAAAGGTGATTTGAGTGCCTTTGAACGTGGCATGGTTGTTGGTGCCAGAAGGGCTGGTCTGAGTATTTCAGAAACTGCTGATCTACTGGGATTTTCACACACAACCATCTCTAGGGTTTACAGAGAATGGTCCGAAAAAGAAAAAACATCCAGTGAGCGGCAGTTCTGTGGGCGGAAATGCGTTGTTGATGCCAGAGGTCAGAGGAGAATGGCCAGACTGGTTCGAGCTGATAGAAAGGCAACAGTGACTCAAATAGCCACCCGTTACAACCAAGGTAGCCAGAAGAGCATCTCTGAACGCACAGTACGTCGAACTTTGAGGCAGATGGGCTACAGCAGCAGAAGACCACACCGGGTGCCACTCCTTTCAGCTAAGAACAGGAAACTGAGGCTACAATTTGCAAAAGCTCATCGAAATTGGACAATTGAAGATTGGAAAAACGTTGCCTGGTCTGAGTCTCGATTTCTGCTGCGACATTCGGATGGTAGGGTCAGAATTTGGCGTCAACAACATGAAAGCATGGATCCATCCTGCCTTGTATCAACGGTTCAGGCTGGTGGTGGTGGTGTCATGGTGTGGGGAATATTTTCTTGGCACTCTTTGGGCCCCTTGGTACCAATTGAGCATCGTTGCAACGCCAAAGCCTACCTGAGTATTGTTGCTGACCATGTCCATCCCTTTATGACCACAATGTACCCAACATCTGATGGCTACTTTCAGCAGGATAATGCGCCATGTCATAAAGCTGGAATCATCTCAGACTGGTTTCTTGAACATGACAATGAGTTCACTGTACTCCAATGGCCTCCACAGTCACCAGATCTCAATCCAATAGAGCATCTTTGGGATGTGGTGGAACGGGAGATTCGCATCATGGATGTGCAGCCGACAAATCTGCGGCAACTGTGTGATGCCATCATGTCAATATGGACCAAAATCTCTGAGGAATGCTTCCAGCACCTTGTTGAATCTATGCCACGAAGAATTGAGGCAGTTCTGAAGGAAAAAAGGGGGTCCAACCCGTTACTAGCATGGTGTACCTAATAAAGTGGCCGGTGAGTGTATATATATAGCTATAAATATGGAAAATTACTAACATCTCCAAAATTCATAAAAAATATGTTTAATATAAAAATGTGAATTAACGCCGAAACGGAACGTCACCAGGAAATCAGAAAATGTGCCTGAGGCGGTCACATGTCCGCTCCAGGCATATGGGTAAATATACATTTTTTTTACAGGGAGTATATTACAAGTTAGGCAGGGGTGATGGTTTAGCTTTGGAGTAAAGTTTTAATTTATCCCAGACAACCCCTTTAAATCTTTGTAATGACAGAAGTGATTTGAATAAACCAAACCAAAATGCTCTGGGTGACAGTGCCTCAGATGATGTATGTAGGTACTGTAAAACACCTCAGTTTTGCCGTGGTATTTCAGCTGCGTCAGGCCCTGGCCTTAGTAGTACAAGTTTTCCAATAAAGGTTCATTGAATCTATATGCTTACCATATCTGCTAGTCCGATGTACAGAAACATTCCTCCAGCTATCCCAAAGATGATGTTAGGTTCAAAGTTGTTGCCCACTACAATCCCAATGACCAGCCCAAGGTAACACGAGCAAGCTGATGTAAAGTTGAAGAACAATGCCTGGGGAATACTCATTCCGGAACTGATCAAGATGGCAAAATCACCTGAAAAATAGGAACATATAATATATAAAAGGCATAGATCACACATTTTTCACTTTTAATGCTGTTTATATTATGCTGATATGTTTAGGTTTTTATACTATTGCATTTTATACTATTGCAGGAGAACATGTTACGCTGGGTTCACACCTGCATTCATGTCTCCGTACTATGGTTTCCGTCTTCTGCATGGCAGAAGACGGAAACCATAGACCGGGTCCGGCCGTGCGCGGCGGTGAGCGTTTTAGGCTCTCCGCCGCGAAACCGGATTTTTTTATCCGGACACAGAGTAGTGCATGTCCGACTCTGTGTCCGGATTATAAAACCCGGTTTCGCGGCGGAGAGCGCAAAACGCTCACTGCCGCGCACGGCCGGACAGCTTTCAAATGAATGGGTGAGAAAGTCTCCTGCAGGCTTCCGTCTCCTGCATCTGTTTTATGCAGGAAACGGAAACCTGCAATAAGGACCGAACAACGCAGATGTGAACGAGCCCTTAGGTGAAGTAACAGATTCAGCAACCTAGCATGGCAAATACACATTGCACAGAGCTGTCTATTTGTGGCTCTATACACTGGGCTAGTGCAGACAGATGCTGCTCCCAATATCAGCTGTCAAACTAGGGATAGGTTATTAAAATATAGATCCAGGAACAGGCATTTAAACGGGTTATCCAGTTTCAGCACATACATGCTACTGTTTGTATAATGAAAAGTTATAACATTTTACAACATACTTTCTGTATCCACTCCTTTGATTCATTATATTCTTCACTCTATGGTCATGTGATATACAGTCCATGGTCAGGGCCGGCGTTGGTTGGGGATGGGGGGCAAAAAGAGCAAATGCCTAGGGCCCCGGACTCCGCAGCACCAGACCTTTGATCTGTTGCTCCGGATCAGGGGAGCTCTAGTTACATATAGAAGTCTGTGTAGTGCATGGCCATTGTCTATCATTGACTATACAATGTAATGGCGGAAGTCACTGTGTGGAGGTTGTGTATTATCTGGGCCTTGTATAGAGGTATTGCATACATGATATGGATTTTTTTGGCAATTTTCTGTATAGTGGTAATTCTCCCCAGTATAGCGGTACACACAAAGCAGTTTCACAACTATATATATCTTTACAATTTTTTTTTGTATTCCTTATCTTTTGAGACTATATCAATCCTGCTGGAAGTGCAGCCCTGACTTATGAAATGACTGAATATGATAGTGTTGGTATGTCATGTTATGGGGGCCCCGCTTTTAGTTTTTTGTCTAAAACCAGCCTTGCCCATGGTCATGTGTTGGTCACTCAAATGCTCAGCTCATTTTAGTCTGTGACCTGTGTGTTCATAACATGACCATGGACTGTATATCACATGACCATGGACTGTATATCACATGACCATGGACTGTATATCACATGACCATGGGCTGATTTTTAGCCAGCAAGCAGAGATCTAGAAAATCCTAAGAAATTGTTAAGTATGGTGGAAAATTATGTAACTAACTCAATAAACAAACAATAACATTTATTTACTTAAATTGGACAACCCCTTTTTGGCTGTGGACACACATGGGGAGAGTCTGCAGTGGGCTAGTGGCAGAATCACCAGCGGCTAACCCACTGTGATGTACAGTGGTAGTGTAGTGGATGGCATTTAAAGAGGACCTTTCACCACTTTTGGGCACATGCAGTGTTATATACTGCTGGAAAGCTGACAGTGCGCTGAATTCAGCGCACTGTCGGCTGTCCCGATCTGTGCCCGCTGTAAAGAGCTTACGGTGCCGGTACCGTAGTGCTCTATGGTCAGAAGGGCGTTTCTGACCATTAGCCAGAGACGTCCTTCTGCCTCGCGGCGCCTATCGCGCTGTGCTGTGGAGCGGGGAGGAACTCCCCCCTCCCGCTCCTGATAATGCTCGTCTATGAACGAGGTGTGTGAGCAGAGGGAGGGGGCGTTCCTCCCCGCTCCACAGCACAGCGCGATTGGCGCCGCGAGGCAGAAGGACGTCTCTGGCTAATGGTCAGAAACGCCCTTCTGACCATAGAGCACTACGGTACCGGCACCGTAAGCTCTTTACAGCGGGCACAGATCGGGAAAGCCGACAGTGTGCTGAATTCAGCGCACTGTCAGCTTTCCAGCAGTATATAACACTGCATGTGCCCAAAAGTGGTGAAAGGTCCTCTTTAAGCAAATCCCATCTGCATACTGCAGAAAAAAATCACAGTGTGCTGCAGATTTTTAACCCAGAGAAGATGAAATATTGCTTTGAGGAAAATGGCACGTGGACAGATGAAGCACGTGGACAGATAAAGCTCAAATATGGTGGAAGTTCAAAGATGTTTTGGGGTGGTTTTGCTGCCTGTTGACTGTGTTCAAATATGAGAGCCCTTGAGCAGTTTGTAAAAGTGGTCCAAAATTCCAGATGAGAGGTGTAAGAAGCTTATCGATGGTTATAAGAAGTGATTATGGCCACGACTCTACATCTTTTCTTCCCATATTTAGAAAGATTTGTCTTTCATAAATCTGAGGTATCAATAATGAACAAACCTGAGTTAAATCCTGTAATGACTGCTCATACGCCTGTTTTATGGTGGTCACTGAGGAGTCTTATTTTACAATGCAAGTTATTATGACACTCTAGAATACCTTAATAACTATACAGTATACATACACTATTATAAGAGTCAATTAAAGTTCATTATTAACAAAAAAAATGTTTTACACTCCTTACCAAATTCATGGGGAAATTCTTCACATACAATTGCAATAGATGTGCTCAGCCCCTGCATAGGGGACAGGGTAAATGAAGCTCCAATAGCAAGGCCATCAATGAAGTTATGTAGGCCATCACTCAATGTAATCATCCATGCCATTGTTCCAATGTCCCTCAGTGGTGTCCATTTCTTTATTCTGAAACAATGAGCCCCTTCATCTAGGTCCTGTAAAATATGGTAATGTGAAAGATAAGGTAAATGACTGCAGAAAGGTTTTTGTCTTCTGTAGCTTTTTAGGGCAGAACAGTTTAGTACAATAGACACTAATATAGTTAGTCTGTGATATTTAAGGAACACTCTCTGCAAAATATACAGTGACTATGTTCTGTCTGTGTGAATGGCCTTAGGCGGGAGGATAGGTGTAGGGTGAAACACAAGGATTCACCTTCTATCCAATTTTTTCAAATAGAATAATAGGAAACCAGCAAGTTAAACTTGAAGCTTTGGAGCACCAAAGCAAAATCTGTAGCTATTACTGTGTTGGAGATTATGGTAAGATTGTATTACTACAGAGTAACTGAATGGCTCCCACAATGTCACCATGAAGCAAAGAATAGTGAAAGTAGAAGTGAGCCCTGAGATGTCATGGCCACATCTGATCAGAGACGTATCTGATTACCGGCACTGCTGTGTAAAACAACAAAGACCCCACTGCTATTATACCCATCCTGCTCTTAAGTGTGCCCTATGTGTGTTGGGAATGAGTTAAAATTCTGGAGTCTTTTTTTCTTTTGCAGTAAATGGGTCTTGGGCCCCTTCAGCACCAGGGCCTGGATGCAACTGCTAACACTGAACACCTGCAAACAATATACTATATATGTATGAAAGCATATTCACACAAGACCTGCCAGCTCAGAACATAGGGAGATTTTACAATTGCAGTGAACTGTGTATTTGGTTTGTGACAAAGTTCCTTTATGTGATGGATTTAGCTGCACCAGCAGATTGGGACAGAGTCATTAAACTGCTTTACTTACATATTTGGCAACACATGTAAGTCTGGCAAAATTATAGGTACTATAAAGAGAATATTTAATGCTATAAGCATTTCTTACAGGTAAATAAAGCCTACTGTAAATCTTTAATTACTATGATCCCTGTGAGCTTATCTGTTACATCACCTAAATGTCATTCCTATAACAAAGCTGCAATAAAAGAAGCAAGAAATGCTGAGCTTTACAATACAGTACACTGGTAGCCACTAACTCACATAGAACAATAATGGATCTCAGCAGTGGCTGAAGTTACTGTGGTCACCCAAGAGTGCTCATCCATTTAAACGGGAGCTATAGCTCTGGGTGTTGCCAGTAGGGGGAGTATTTCTGCACAGCCTGATGCTGCCATTTTGAGACTGTGCAGGGATATCCCCAACTGGTAACACCCAGAAGGCTATCTACTCATACATTTCTACTGGGATAAGAAGGGAAGTGGATAACATATAGTTATAAGAATGAAGCATTTTGGTGGCTGATCAGCATTTATTAGCGCCCAGGATATTTGTGTAGTCCAAGCAGCAATTGAGTCTGATGAAGGTCACTCGGATGAAACCTCATCTCTATTAATATTTATTATAAGGAACATTTGTTGAGTGTGGAGCTCTCTTTTCTGCATTCATTTATAGGCTAGGGCCATATTCTAGTACCCTGCTTGCTAGCCATAGAGTGCTACAGACATAGATAACATTTATACTTGTGAATAGACATTGAAAAATCCATGCACATGCTCAAGAATTAACCACAAGTAGTTGATTTGACAGCCCCTTTAGGCTAGGGCCCCCATGTCGCGGGTCACAGCCAAAAAGCACTGTGGGAAAAACAGCGGCAGAAACGCATTGCGGTTTTTCCTGCAGCATTTTTCACATAGTTTAGTTCCTCAGTGGACTTTCTGCTTCTATTATACCTATACGGAAGTAAATAATTTAGATCTTTCTCTACCCTCAATTCCCCCAAACCCCACACTTCATTCAATACCACAAACAGAAATATAGACGGAATATGTCTATAAACAATAATAATAATAATAATAATACCTTTGATGAAACCACACTGACTTGATCTGGACTGACAGTACCATTTACTTCTGTTACAGTAGAATTCTCAAACACAGTGGACCCATTTTTGCACTTTTGGTGTTGTGTGTTCATTTCGTGGCGAGGAGGGTTATCAATTTCTAAGTGAGTATGAACACCCTAAAACATGAAGAAAAATAAAATATGCAAGTTGGAATGACAGATTCAGTTTAATAAACAGCCCAGAACTTTTGTAATAGTTACATAGTGATCATACCTCTCCATAGATATTCAGACTCATTTTCAGTATTCTTTCAACAAACATTAGGAGGTAGAAGCCTCCAAAAACCGCAATGGATTTAGTAATGTAATCATCATGTTTAGGATCAAATCCAAATGCCTGCAACAAGATCCACAAATTTTAGCTTCAGCCTCTTATCGTAACGGAGTTGCTTTCAAACTAAAACAAAGCCTGTCTGTCCAGTCTACTTTGGCACTTTCCACTAAATGTTACAGTAAGTCCTTGCAACTTTTATATATGTTGAAATGCGAAATGTCAATTAAATTAAAAAAAAGACAGGAAGATGCACAGGACCCGATCCATGCAAAAGATTGTGTGGAGGGAAACAGAAAAATTAGTTTAAGGGTGCATTCACACTGAGTAAACGCTAGCTTATTCTGAACGTAAAACACGTTCAGAATAAGCGGCGTCTAAAGCAGCTCCATTCATTTCTATGGGAGCGGGGATACGAGCGCTCCCCATAGAAATGAATGGGCTGCTTCTTTCACTCCGTGCAGTCCCATTGAAGTGAATGGGGAGTGCCGGCGTATACGGCAAGCTCTGCTCATGCCGGAGCGTACACGCCGGCACTCCCCATTCACTTCAATGGGACTGCACGGAGTGAAAGAAGCAGCCCATTCATTTCTATGGGGAGCGCTCGTATCCCCGCTCCCATAGAAATGAATGGAGCTGCTTTAGACGCCGCTTATTCTGAACGTGTTTTACGTTCAGAATAAGCTAGCGTTTACTCAGTGTGAATGCACCCTAATGGTAAAAAAAAAAAATGAAAAAATCTGTTTGTAAAATGTCAATGCCATGGAGTGAAATAATGTCTCATCTTTAGGCTATGGTCCCACATAGCAAATCACTGTTAAAAAAAAATCAAACAAAAAAAAAGCTGCGGAACAAACTCGGATGGAAACGCATTGCGTTTTTTTTCCTCAGCATTTTTTACAGAAAATCTGCAGTGTTTTCCTCTTCAGACTTTCTGCTTCTATTATACCTATACAGAAAACACCAGCGTTTCCATAGGTATAAGTGACATGCTGTGATTTACTAAAACATTAGTCAGAATCCCATCTACTTTGCAGGTACTGTAAAAGGCAGAGTTTGACATTAAAATGCTGTGTTTCCACATAGTGGGGCCCTGGCCTTCAAGGGATTCTCCAGGCTTATAAGCTTGACTATCTATCCTTCCCATAGGTCATCAATCAAAGATCAGCAGGGGCCTGGCATGTGAGATCAGCTGTGTGAAGAGACCAAAGTATTTAGACAAGCACTGCAGCCTCTTCATTGAAGACTAAGCATGTCTCTGTACATTGTGCAGCGGCTGCACTTGGTTTTGTAGCTAAACCCCATTGAATGTGGCTGAGCCATAGACAGGTCATGAGACCAATGAATGTGGCATCACATGACCTGCTGGTTCAGCTGATCTGTCGGAGTTTCAGGTCTTGAAAGCCTGAAAACCCCCTTTAAATGTGCAGAGCAGATAAGGAGGTTTGGGTCTAGTAGTAGTATAGAAAGTGACCTACTCTTTATTGTCATTTGTCACTAGACCTTAGAAGTCCGTCAGTAGCTAAACCACACATAATGAAGTAGTAGAAGTCCTTAGCATTCATGCCTTATCCTCAGTGTCACTTCAATATTATGGACATATCTATTTCATACTCTTTATTCCTTTATAGCATTATTTTCCATTTTACCATTATGATTAAAAAGTAAATTAAATATTATAAATACCGTATATACTCAAGTATAAGCCAAATTTTTCAGCCCAGTTTTTGAGCTGAAAAAGCCCCCCTCGGCATATACTCAAGTCCTTTTTTTTAAGGAGGGGGGGGGTCTATGACCAGCCACAATATCAATGTATAGAATCTCCCATAAAATAGTGCAAAAAAAAAAAAAAGAGATAAAAAAAAATAAAAGTTCTAAATCCCTCCTTTCCCTAGAATACACACAAAAGTAGAAAATGACTGTGAAACACATACACATTAGGTATGCCTGTGTCTGAAAGTGCCCGGTCTACTGAATATAGGGGATCTGCAGTGCTCCTGTTACATCGGGAAGGGGTTAATAGGAGAACTGCAGATACCCTATATACAGCCAGACTGAATTCCAAGTGGGGGAAAAAACCAAGTCCTCAAGCTCAGGGAAGGGGCAAACAGACAACCAAAACACCCCCTCCCCTACCCCAGCACCCAGCAACTACTGCACCCAAAAACTTCGACCATTTTAATTTTTGAAATTTTCCAGTAGCTGCTGCATTTCCCCCCCTCAGCTTATACTCGAGTCAATATGTTTTCCCAGTTTTTTGTGGTAAAATTAGGGGCCTCGGCTTATATTCGGGTCGGCTTATACTCGAGTATATACGGTATGTTTCTATCTGTATTATAGAAAGTTTTTCCCATAAATTACAGTATGAATGGCACTTACCTCTGGAATAAGCTGAAATATAGCATTTGAAAACAAGGTTCCAATGGCCAGTCCCACAAAGTAAGTTAATATTTTTGGAAAATAAGGCTTCTTTATCAGAGGAGTAATAAATAATCCAACCAATGATGTCAAGTTAATGATGGTTACTGTAAGGAAGCCAAATCCCCAAACTGTAAAATAAATGAAAAATTCACATGTTGAATAATAGATGAAATAATATAAGTCTATTCAATACGTGATATCCTATTATGCAGTCTATTTAATATGGGATAGGGGGTAAGGATGCCAGGTAATGGTGACAATCTTCTCCCTTGTAATGGAAAACTATTGGATTTCCACATGAAAGTGTTAAATCTGTATTGACCTGTACAAGCTTAACCTGGGAGACTATACTGTAACTTTACATTCAACCCACATAATCCAGATGAAAATGATCACCTTTAATCCAAATAATGTGTTAGTAACATAATACATCACTTAATTCTCTACGAGTAAAGCAACATTGTAATAGAAGTCAACATCAGACCCAGCTACACAGATGCGTCATGTTAAGTGAAAATAAGTCACCGTAACGACAAAATAAAGAAGCTGCTGTACACTGAATACTATTCTAACTGCAAAGCTGATACTGCAGATTCCCGGAATTAAAAGATATAGAAAGAGGAATGGGCTCAGGGTGCATACAATGTCCTGCCTTGGCAAATACAGCTATTGCACCTGCAAGAAAGTCCTGTATCTGAGAGACCTCTGACGCACTGGAGAAAGTCAGACATGTCTTAGAATGTGACTCATTACCAATTAGCAAGCCACAATAACCATTCTGTATATAAGACTGTCCAGGCCACAACGGCGTTATACTAATAAATAGTTATGCTGCAACTGGTTCTCAATTTTCTTACTTATGATACTTCAGTTGTCACTTGGCCTGGTGAAATTTATACTTTACTGTAATGCAATGGCACATATTCTATAGTTATATTTCCAAACAATGTTTTAATTTGTCTCTTTATTGTGTTATTTAATTAAAAAAAACAGTTAACACCAGTTTTTGAAAGTGCACACCAACCAGTGGGAATGGACTGGACCTGGCACTGACCTTAGGGCCGGGGCCCCACATGGTGTAAACAGTCATTGCATAGTGGATGAGATTATAGCGAATACCACAGAAACATACGCACAGCAGAAACGCTGCGATTTCCAAAAACCAAAGCATGTCAGTTATACCTACGGAAACACCGGTGGTTTCCCTATGGGTATAATGGAAGCAGAAAGTTCACAAATCTCTATAGATTTTCTGTGAAAAGCGCTGCGGGAAAAACATTTTTTCTGCGGTGTGACCTTCTAGATCTACTTTGGTTCATTTGGTACCTAGTCTAAAGCAGGTACAATTCAATACATACCTGCAGTGTAAAAGCAACAGAAGAATATGAGGTGAGCTAATGTAATGCAGTATCTTGGACTAGAAAAAAGGGCCTAAATACCAATAATCTCAGTGTGACTATGTATATAGCAGTCACATTTCCTTAAAAGCATTGTCACAACTATTTTATTTCCAACATGGGTTAGGATTAGTGATGAGCGAGTAGTTTTCGATGCAATACCTCACAGGCATAGGTATATGCGTGTAATCGGCCGAACACCAGGGGATTAAACACATTGAATATTCGAAGCGTTTAACCCCTTGGTGTTCGGCTGATTACACACATTCCTATGCCGGCGAGGTATTCGATCGAATAATACTCGCTCATCACTAGTTAGGATTCTATATGTCTGATTGATCTCTCATTAAATTTGATGAACCTGAAGTAGTCAGAATACAGATATAGAAAAAACTACAGTCCAATCTGATCTATATATAACCGGAATAATGAGATCATACTGATAGATTATTTGACATTAATGTGTTTGTGTGCAGGGAAATTAAGCTATAGACCCCATTGGTAAGAGGAGGGGGAATTGTGAACACATCTCTGTAGAACATAATATAACATTTTCTCCCTATGAACAGTGGCTGCCATAAACCGTTCATAAACCTTTTTTCTTCATTGGAAAAAACAGTAAAGTCATGACACTCACTAAATACTGGTGGCCAGTTTTATATTTTGCTTAGACTGGCAAACTTTAGTTTACTTTTGCTAAGCCAGCCCTTACATACAATGTGGTGCTTTAGATAACCTGCCTTATCTTGGTGGCTTTTTATGGTATAGTAAACCCTGGTGGCTTAGCTGTATTATTTTACAGGATCATTTTATATGTCTACAGTTATTGTTGACCTTATGACACATATTGTCCTGTACCCATGAAATTGTCATGTCATGAAGAAACATCAAGCAGCGTACAATAAAACTCTCACATATGATGCACATTGGTTCATACCAAGCTATTAAAAGTATACAGTAGTATTATAAACTGCAGCTGTATGATTGTAAGGCATCTTTTTATGGATGTAATGATCCATCAAATTGCAGCGTAACGATAAAAGCTCCCAGTATTTACATGATCTTTTGCACAGTAGTCTTCAACTACAATTACCACTGGGGCATTATAGGCAAGCGGCTATGTCCTTCCATTGATTTGTAGGAGAAGAGATTGATGTAGAGCAAAAGTAGCAATACACCTTAGATAGTCAGCACTGAACAGTTGTCTGGACGGCAGCTATCCCACTCCCCATCCAATCAATTGCAAAGGGGAATAATTCTAAGACAGTACTGGCAAATGCTTATTTCCTTTCAGAAGGAAAAATCGGACATGCTGAAAGCCAACATGCCCAATCCTCCTTTTCTTGACACCTGCCACAGGGGCATAGTCAGATGGCTGCCCCATCTTGTTAGAATTAGGGGGTCTGTGTGATGTTTATGTCACATGCATGGGCATCCTAACAGTATGAGTGGTAGTTGGTAAGGCGATACCAGCATTGAAAGGTGCCTTAAAAACAGGACTATAGGGGAATGAGTGGCTGGGGTGCATCATGAAGTCCTTTTGATGGCTTCCTGCAGATAAGCTGTCTACTACATCCACTTCCTAACTAAAATTTGAATAAAGTAAAATTCAAAAAAATGAAGGTATTATTTTAAGTTTGCTCTTGGCAAAACATAAATCAGAGGGTTCACATGAAGAAAACCTTTCCGGGCTGAGGCTCCACATTGCGAAAACGCAGCTTTTTTGTTGCAGATTTTGCTGCGGTTTTTTTGAGCCAAAGTAAAGAATGGCTACAAAAGGAATAGTAAATATATAGGAAGTTGTTATACCTCTACCTCCTGCTCAATCCACTCCTGGCTTTGGCTCAAAAAACCATAACAAAATCTGCAACAAAAAAAAGCTGCATTTACGTAATATGGAGCCTCAGCCTTAGGCTGCATTCACACTGAGTAACGCTGGCGTTTTTTGTGCTTATTTTTGCACATAGCGCCGCGTATACGCCGCATTAATGCTGGTCAACGCCACTGCAAAATAGCGCGGCGCAAACGCGGCGTGTACGCGGCGCTAACGCGGCTCTAACGCGGCGCTATGTGCAAAAATAAGCACAAAAAACGCCAGCGTTACTCAGTGTGAATGCAGCCTTACTGTCACAAGACTTCTCCATACATATGGCAGGGGTAGTGAAAGGAGACCCTTTGCAACAAGGACCAGTTTTACTTAGAGGTCTGCTAAGTATAATATAAAAAATATAGTTCATTTAAAAAATATTACTAACGCTAGGTTCACACTTGCACTGGTGACCCATTTGGGCATTCCATTCATCATTCTGCTTAAAAAATATGGAGAGAAAAAAGCAGGATTTTTCTCGCCACATTTTTCCACATTTTTTGGACGGAAACCGTGTTAAAACCTGTCAAACCCAATTATAGTCTATGGGGTCTGCAGGTTTCCGCAGGTAACCACTTTTTAAGCAGAATAGATTTCCATTTTTTGGGTCTCCAAATGGACCCCATGAGCGGAAGCCCAAACTCAGATGTGAACCAAGAGTTAGGGAATATTTTAGCAACTGTGATGATACCTGATAATACTAATATGTGTAGAAATGCTAAAAAAAAAAAAAATTCTAAACATCCAACAGCATAAATGGAAATTACAGGGACTTCTGTCTCATCAATAGCACATTTTAGAGTTGAGAATATAACCAGATTGTACCTTGTGCAGGGGAAGGCTTTTGATATGGTTGTTCTTCATTTGTACATGGGTGAGTAAACAATTGATATAAAAGGGCTGGACAGGCATCCTGAAAGTTTACATGTGTAATTTGGTTTCCAAAACGAGCAAAAATTTCTTCATTAGTATAGCACTGAAAGACAGAAGGGAAAGATGATTAATAGATGAAAATACTAAGCTATACTACAGCAGAGGATCCATATCTCTACTGGCAGTGCATCATTATGCATAGGGTCCAGTTTCATAGTTGCACATCCTATAGCTAAGCTATCACCGTGTAATATCTTCCTTTTACTATATGCTTATTATAACTGTTCCACAGAGGCATTGTTGAAACATTTCTGTGCACTGGGTGAATAAAAACCTTTCCTTGGATTTGCTTTACATCACAATGCTGCTTCCTCCTTTGTGTTCTTAGTTATGTATAGAGGACTTATCTAACTTCAGAAACTTGCAGACATCTGAATGTGACACTTTGGCTATGTATCACTTAAATACTGAATACTCTTGGGCCGCTTTAACCATAGGACCAACCCCAGGCTCTATGGTAGCAGGGTGTCTCCTTTGGACAGTGCAAGTCCAGCATTTAAAGTGCTGTCTATCTGTTCCTGGTGCAGATGAGTTGAGTACAATGGTAATGGAGAGAGCTGTCCGCCTCCTGCTTCACCAATCGGTCCCTGTCCCTAGTTCCCGGTGTCTTGGGCGCAGTAGGCATCATGTAGTGATGTCACTTACATCACTACTGATATTCCCTGAAGCTGTCAGCACCAGAGACAAATGAGAACAGGGGAAAGGTATTAGGTTGTTTTTTGTTTGTTTATTTCTTTGTTTTGATATATACTATGGGGACAACCTAGAGGGGACATAACTGTGGTAACTGGGGGGACATGAAATTGTGGGTGTGGGGACAAAATAAATGAAACTGTGGGGGAAAACCTGAAGGAGGACATGAAGTTATGGGGTGATATTATACTGTGGGGGCAACCTGGAGAGAGATATTATACTGTGGGGACAACTAGAGTGGGACATTATACTGTGGATACATCAGAAGAGAAACATTACACTGTGAGGTCAACTGGGGAAGGACATTATAATATAATATCTGAAGGGCCACTGGGGTTGGACAGGATAATGTTTGAGGGCTTACTGCAGGGAACAGGTTACTGTATGATGCCACTGCAGGGGAATTTGATTGTGTGATGGGCCACTGAGGGCCATTATATTGTATAGGGCCACTAAGGAGACATTATATTGTATGACAGCCTCTAAGAGGTATCATACTATGTGGACACCACTGAGGGCCATTATATTGTATAGGGCCACTAAGGAGGCATTATATTGTATGACAGCCTCTAAGAGGTATCATACTATGTGGACACCACTGAGGGCCATTATATTGTATAGGGCCACTAAGGAGGCATTATATTGTATGACAGCCTCTAAGAGGTATCATACTATGTGGACACCACTGAGGAGGCCATTATAATTTGTGTTGGTCAGGTATATCTAAGTGGTGATGGGGGGCCACCTTTGAACTGGGGCCACCAATGTGTTAAAATGGGCCTGCACACAGTATATCACATACAGTCTTGTCATTTTCTAATGCATTATACAAATATCAAACAATTTTAAAAGGAAAAATGATTTAAATAAGCATCTGAGTATATACATTATACATACTATTAAGAAAGGGTGAATTGTGTTTCATATGAGATAACAGGCTGTAAGAAAGTGTCCTACTGGCATCAGATACAGACAAGGGAGTGACTTTAGAAAGTGTGAATAAGTGATGACTGAGACAATTTTGAAGATAACCTTTCTGTGTCTGTGAACATACTTAAAGAGATAAGGAAAGTATTTCATTGACGTTTTTCTATTTTACAGACAAACATTTCACAGAATCTTTTTTGTATAAAATTGTCTATCAATAACACATAGCATGGAAGCAAATGGGACAGAGAATTGTCTGAGAACTGTATGTAAAGTAAAAAGAATTCCTCAAGTTGTTCTATTAAACATAATTAAAAATTTTGATATATCACTTTTAGCTGCTTCTAAGAAAAAGGCTATCACTAAAGATTACTTTGCATTTTTGCATGCTTTCTGACGGTCCTGAATGAAATATTCATGTTATACAAATTACAGTGACCCTAAATAGGTAGGTTCATGTCTGGTAAACCTTCATTTATATATACTGTACATTAATATACTGTGTGGGGGCCATAAAAAGGGGTGGTAGCAAAAAAAGGATCAAATACCTTGTGGTGGCCAAAAAGGTGGTCATTTACTGTGTGGTGGACCAGAAAAACGGGAAGTGCTAGAAAAGGAGAGTTATATACTACTAGCTGGTACCCACGACTTCGTCTGCGGTGATTGTAGAAGTGGGTATATACAGGCGTGGGTAAAGTTTTCGTAGTGTGTATAAGGTATGGGATATGAAATGTAAGTTTATATCTTGTTTATGCAGTAATTCAGAGAATACGTGAGACTTTTGTGTTGAAGTTACTTTGTATTAGAGCTGCTATATATATGGTGTTGTGAGAAACTTTACATAGTGACTTTGGGACAGAAGTATTTGAAGTTAACCCTTTGCCGCCGATGGCATTTTTTGATTTTCGTTTTTGACTCCCCTCCTTCTAAACCCCATAACTTTTTTATTTCTCCGCTCCCAGAGCCATATGAGGTCTTAATTTTTCCTGGGACAAATTTTTGTTCATGATGCCACCATTATTTATTCTATATAATGTACTGGGAAGCAGGGAAAAAATTCAGAATGGGGTGGATTTGAAGAAAAAATGCAATTGTGCGACTTTCTTATGGGCTTTGGTTTTACGGCGTTCACTGTGCAGCCAAAATGACATGTCCCCTGTATTCTGTGTTTCGTTACGATTCTGGGGATACCAAATTTATATGGTTTTATTTACATTTTGACCCCTTAAAAAAAAATCCAAAACTGTTGAAAAAAATTATTTTTTGAAAAGTCGCCATATTCCGACAGCCGTAACGTTTTTATACGTCTGTGTACGGGGATGTATAGGGCATCTTTTTTTGCGGGACCGGGTGTACTTTGTAGTTCTACCATTTTCGGGAAATGTTATTGCTTTGATCACTTTTTATTCCAATTTTTATCAGAATCAAAACAGTGAAAAAATGGAGGTTTGGCACTTTTGACCATTTTTCCCGCTACGGCGTTTACCGAACAGGAAAAATATTTGTATAGCTTTGTAGAGCGGGCGATTTCGGACGTGGGGATACCTAACATGCATGTGTTTCACAGTTTTTAACTACTTTTATATGTGTTCTAGGGAAAGGGGGGTGATTTGAATTTTTAATCCTTTTTATTATTTTTTTTATATATTTTTTTACTTTTTTTAAACTTGTTTTTTTTTGCATTTATTAGACCGCCTAGGGGTATTGACATGGGTGGGCAGTGTCGCGGATTTTCAGAGCGGTGGGGGTCAGCAAACATGGTTGCTCCGGAGCGTTAAAGAGAGCCTCCTGGAGTATCGTTAAGGTGAGGGGCAAAGTGGTAAAGTATATGTATATGAGATTGTGTGGGGTTAGGGGTGAGGCTGTAGAGGGCAATATGAATTTTGTGGCTTGCTATGGTCCAAAGTGTGTGAGATTGCAGAGATGGTGGTGTGAGTTTGGGTTTTGTGGGGGTCCTGGCACAAACGTATGTGCGCTATTGTGACGAAAAGTAGCCTATTGCGCAATCGGGTGTATTAACTATGTTTGTGGAAACTTTCAGCCAAATCAGCCAAGCGGTTTTTCCGTGATTGAGGAACAAACATCCGAACATCCAAACTCACAAACCCACAAACTTTCACATTTATAATATTAATAGGATAGGATGTGGAGAGCCAGAAAAAGGGGTTTAAGTAATGTGTTGTGGGCCAAAAAAAGAGGGTTTTATATGATGTGGAAGTAAAAAAAAAGCACATCTTATACTATGTGGGCGCCACATAGGGAGATTTTTTTATGCCGGCATCAGCGCAGTGTTTTGCCATCCTAACTAGCAGATTGTTATTGCAGCAGATGACTTTTTGAAAGCGCCTGATGAATCTATTATTGATGAAACACATAGGCATAAAAATATATATGTGCAGTAAAGCTAGTGGGCTTTCTGGTTGTGGCTATCATCCAGACCTTAAGGGGTTTTTTGCTTCCTCACTGATCCCCGTTGGCGTGGCATTAGGCCAGTAGCCTCAGGGTAGGAGAGGTTGCATCTCCCAAGCTATATTTAAAACTATATTTGGAGGAGCCACCTGAGAAAGTCCAAAGACGTGCATTGATTGAAAGGGAGTTCAGTTAGTATTGCGAAATAGATTAAGGGTGAGCTCAGCCTTAATCATCTGACTGCAGATTTATCAATCCCTCACATACACACGTTGTCTCTGGACATGGAAACATATTAAGGATATGCTGCTCTATTTATCTAAATAACGGTGAAGTTTTAAAGTATCAGTGTTTCCAATTGTTGAGCTTCAGTGAATTATTCCCTTTAAGACCCGGATCACATCTGCGTTCGGTAATCCATTTGGGGAGTCCGCATGGGGACCCCCGAACAGACTACCGAATACACTGGCAAGCAGTGTGCAGTGAAAGCACACGGACCCCATAGACTATAATGGGGTCCGTGTGCTATCTCCATGGCCTCCGCACAAGTCATGCGGACAGGAATGTTGATCGTGAAGTACTTTTCTGTCCACATGTTCCATGCGGACACCGCGCGGAAAACACAAGGACCCCACTATACTCTATGGGGTCCGTGTGCTTTCACTGCACACCACTTGCCAGTGCGTTCGGTAGTCTGTTCAGGGGGGTCCCCATGCAGACTCCCCGAACGGATTACCGAATGCAGATGTGAACCAGGCCTAAAATTAATTCATTTGATATGATATATCTTTGACACAGGCTATTTTTACAGCTGCGCCAGGTCTCCATTTGGGGTTTCTGTTCCCGAACCCACTTAAAAAATGCAAGTAGGATTTTTCTCTCTGCACTTTTTCACATGTTTCTGTGGACCCAATTATAGTCTATAGGGTCTGCGGGTGATTGCTCTTTAAGCAGTTTATGGTTTCCGTTCTTTGGGTCCCCAAGTGGACCCATAGAACAGAAACCCAGGCACAGGAGTGAACCTAACGTCAGATTCCTAGATTTTAATTATTTTTATCTACTTTTCTTGTTATCATCTGCAAAAAAAAATTCCTTTTCTATGCCAGAATTCTGTCACATGGGTCTTTTTGCAAGACAAGCTGTACTTTTAATGTCAACAATTTGAGCCGCTTATAACATGGTATCTAAATTTAAACAGGTCCAGGATAAATGGGGTTTTTTTTTGTTATAGGAAAAATTTCTGGGAGACACCAGAACACCAGGAACAATGAGTATGTTTTTGTTTGTTTGTTTGTTTGTTTTTTTCTTTTTTACCTTCCCTGGCTTTCAATGACAAAAAACACTAAGTTTATTCCGACAATCCTTTTAAACAATTCTTTATGTTTTTTGTTTGATTGGTTGGTTTTTTTGCCATATGGTTTGCTACTTTATTAATAGATATTATACCACAGTCTGTTTTAATCTGGTAATGATTTGACCTGTCATACCCGAGTAAGGCCGTGGCCCCACGGGCCCGAAACCACACGATTTGGCGGCGGCGGAAACGCCGCAGTAAAAATCACAGCATTTTACAGTACATGTAAAGTGGATCGGATTTATGTGAATCCCATGCCCACTTTGTGGAAAAAATCGCAGGGCGGACACGCTGTGATTTCCAAAACCGTCATGGTTTTGAAAATCACAGCATGTCAATTATATCTACGGAAACGCCGGCAGCTTTCCTGTAAATATAATTGTAACAAAAGTCCGGGGAGGAAAACTCAGTGAACTTTCTGTTCAAACCACTGCGGGAAGAACTGCGATGCATTCAAGCTGTAGTTGTTCTCGCAATGCTTTAGCACTGTATTTCCAGCCCGTGGGGCCTTAGCCTAACCCTGTACCTTATAACAAATACCATACTTGGCTACAGTGTATTATTATTTTTTAGCTTGGATTGAATAATTGCTCTATCAAAACATTTTTTGAAATAGTTGTCAGTGGGAGGTGAGAGTACATTACATGATAAATATGCTGTGATATGCACTTGTTTCGTAACTTCATATTATTTTATTTCATTCTTATCTGCTCCTTCCCTTCTCTTTTAAATATTTCAGACCTACTGTTACATTTTTAATTCAATTTTTTTAAATTAAATAAAGTGAGTATAAAACTAATGTTTTCAACTTCTATAGGTGCTGCACCATAAATAATTTTCAAGCTACATCCCCTTCAAAAGTCTCTTTTGGAGCTCCCTATAACACCTCCTGTCACCCAGAGTGTTCCCTTTCTCCCCAATTTAAATTATGACTCTATATAATATGATGATTATCCACTTTTCCAATATTGATTTAATATTGCTTAGAATATTACATATGTGGGGTATGACAGCCAGTATCCCTGCAGATCAGCTATTTCCAACAGTATAATGTGCTCTGCATGGTACCTAAACCCTCCACTACACATTGTATGGCGAGTAAGCAGCTTCTAGAAAATTAACATTCCTGGCCGCCATGCCATCCCAGCTGATCTGTAGGTGTCTTCGTTTTCTTAACAATAGTTCATCATATCAAAAAGATGGATAAACCCTTTAAGGCTATGTTTATACCACTGAAAATTAAGATACATTTGAGGCAAACTTCAGATCTCTCTTCATTTACTGGCTTTCCACTTCAGCATTCGCTCGTTGATTCCACTCAAGTGAATGAGCCCAATCTGCTGGGTGTCTCGCACTGTGGACTCTATGGCTGAATCAGCTGCAGTATTCGAGCAAGATCGAATATAGCACTTATTTCAGTTTTCTGCTTCAATCTCTGCCTCCCATTGAAAACAATCCACCTCAAAATCAGCTCCAGATTCTGTTATGTGAACATACAGTACCTTTATACTCCCCTCTATGTCCCACATAATTGATTGCCTCCCCCAAAGTATAACAGCCCCATCACTGCCCTCATCCAGAACAACGTCCCCCATCAGTATACCTGTACAATTTAAAGGTTCCCATTAATGGGAGGGTTGAGAGACCAGATAGGTAAGTCCAGTACTTATACTTCTATCTTGATCATTGAAGCGTATGACCTTGTGCTCTACCAGAACTGGGGTCAGGGCTCCTCTTCTCCTTTACAATTTTTAACAACTAGTTTGGCAGAAATAGGAAGAACTGGCTGCATTCCACCCCTGCAGTAATGGTAGACTAAATTACCTAAATTAGGCAATATCAGGACACTGTATCCAGGAAGACTAGACAGTATAAAATGTATCCAGAACCAAGGCAGAGAACCATTCATACTGCCAAACCAGAATGAGACAGAATGCAGTCAGTCATTCGTTCATTTTCAAAAGATGAGTTTCCACAAGACTACAATGTGTAAAGGTGCACAGATTTATCATTCAGCATCAGCAACTGTGATGAAGCATTTTAAGATTCTTTAAGGCCTGGTTCACATCTGCGTTCTGTATTCCTTTCCGGGAGTCTTTCTTGGGGACCCCCTGAATGGAATACCGAAGGCATTGACAAGTGGTGAGCGATGAAAGCACACAGACCCCATAGACTATAATGGGTTCCGTGTGTTTTCCGCGCAGTGTTTACACATGTCCTGCGGAGAGGAAAGTAATTCATTAACTACTTTTCTCTCTGCATGTTCTGTGCGGACACCGCGTGGAAAACACACGGACCCAAATATAGTCTATGGGGTCCATGTGCTTTCACTGCACACCACCTGCTATTGCGTTCGGTAGTCCATTCGAGGAGTCCCCAAGCGGACTCCCGGAAAGGAATACCGAACGCAGATGTGAACCAAGTATAAGAGGTTGATTCACAAATAATCTAATAGTTTACTGATAATGTGTCCCATGTGCAGCAAATAGTGCAATAAATAGAAGTGGACATGTATTAAACCCCAAGAATCCTGGCCCTGTGCTGACAGCAGAAATATAGCATGTCCATAATGGCTCACATTTATCATGGTGTAGCTTTAGTCTGGGATCATAAGTTGCGGTAATGTGCCACACACATAAAACAGCATGGCCTGTGTTTTACCAAAAAGCTGCCACAGCTCCACAATGCATAGGCTGTGCATTTTTTTTTACAAGTGAAACTACACAATTTTCAGTAAAAACTTTGAGTAAACTTTATTTTTTTTTGGCTGCGCAGCACATTACTACAGCATGTGAATCCAGCCAAAGTATATAATGGGGATAATGAGAAATGGTGCAAAATAATGTGGCAAGCTATCTCTTCTCATAACAAGTGTAAAAGATTTGTTTGCACTTATTAAGAAATTTGACTCTAATCTCACCAACCACTCTCTTAACTTTTACTATTGTAAAATGTATCATCCTATCCTATTAATATTATAAATGTGAAAGTTTGTGAGTTTGGATGTTTGTGGGTTTGTGTGTTTGGATGTTTGTTAGTCAATCACGCAAAACCTGCTCGACCGATTTGGCTGAAATTTTCCACAAACATAGTTAATACACCCCATTGCGCAATAGGCTACTTTTCGTCACAATAGCGCACATACGTTTTTCCCAGGACCCCCACAAACCCCAAACTCACATCACCATCTCTGTAATCTCACACACTTTGGACCATAGCAAGCCACAAAATTCATATTGCCCTCTACAGCCTCACCCCTAACCCCACACAATCACATATACATATACTTTACCACTTTGCCCCTCACCTTAACGATACTCCAGGAGGCTCTCTTTAACGCTCCGGAGCAGCCATGTTTGCCAACCCCCACCGCTCTGACAATCCGCAACACCACCCACCCATGTCAATACCCCTAGGCGGTCTAATAAATGCAAAAAAAAAAAGTTTAAAAACAATATTAAAAACAAAAAAAAAAAAGGATTAAAAATTCAAATCACCCCCCTTTCCCTAGAACACATATAAAAGTAGTTAAAAACTGTGAAACACATACATGTTAGGTATCCCCGCGTCCAAAATCGCCCGCTCTACAAAGCTATACAAATATTTTTCCTGTTCGGTAAACGCCATAGCGGGAAAAATGGTCAAAAGTGCCAAACCGCCGTTTTTTCACTGTTTTGATTCTGATAAAAATTTGAATAAAAAGTGATCAAAGCAATAACATTTCCCGAAAATGGTAGAACTACAAAGTACACCCAGTCCCGCAAAAAAAGACGCCTTATACATCCCCGTACATGCACGTATAAAAAAGTTACGGCTGTCGGAATATGGCGACTTTTCAAAAAAAAATTTTTTAACAGTTTTGGATTTGTTTTTAAGGGGTCAAAATGTAACTAAAACCATATAAATTTGGTATCCCCAGAATCGTAACGAAACACAGAATACAGGGGACATGTCATTTTGGTTGCACAGCGAACGCCGTAAAACCAAAGCCCGTAAGAAAGTCGCAGAAATGCATTTTTTCTTGAAATCCACCCCATTTTGAATTTTTTCCAGCTTCCCAGTACATTATATAGAATAAACAATGGTGGCATCATGAAGAAAAATTTGTCCCGCAAAAATTAAGACCTCATATGACTCTGGGAGCGGAGAAATAAAAAAGTTATGGGGTTTAGAAGGAGGGGAGTCAAAAACGAAAATCAAAAAATGCCATCGGCGGGAAAGGGTTAACTTCAAATACCTCTGTCCCAAAGTCACTATGTAAATTTCCTCACAACACCGTATAGCAGCTCAAATACAAATTAACTTCAACACAAAAGTCTCACGTATTCTCTGAATTACAGCAAAAACAAGATACAAACTTACATTTCATATCCCATACCTTATACACAGTACGAAAACCTTACCCGCGCCTGTATATACCCACTTCTACAATCACCGCAGACGAAGTCGCGGGTACCAGCTAGTTCATACTAAATGTGGGCCAATGTGTCAAACCAGCTGAAAAAGACTGGATACAATAACATCCACTTCATAGCTGTGATCAGGCTAGTTGTACGGACTCCAGCCAACTGAATGTTAGATGTATTGCACAGAGTTGAGTCCTGAGAAAATATTTGTGACTCATGGTAAGTATACAGAGTTAACCTCTGCTCTGTGGTGCAAGACCATTGGGAGCTTTCACACGGAGTAAACGTTCCACTCATTCTGAACGTAAACTCATTCAGAATGAGCAGCATTAAAACAGATCCCATTGATTTCTATGGGTGCCGGCATATGCACACTTCATTGAAATCAATGGGAGGCTTTTTTACCTATTGCTTTCAATGTGATATGCACACATCACATTGAAAGCAATAGGTGAAAAAGCCTCCCATTGGTTTGCGTATGCCGGCACCCATTCAAGTCAATGGAATCTGTTTTTTACACTGCTCACGCTGAACGATTTTTACGTTCAGAATGAGCGAGCGTAAACTCTGTGTGAAGGCTCCCTTACAGTGTAGAAAGAAAGAAGATAAAGCAGCTATTTATTGGAAAAGGAAGTATTTTCTCCTTCCTAGAGCACTTGGTTCTCATTTTTACTAAGGCTAGGTTCACACCTGTGCCTTAATTTCCGATGGTGAATTCCTTTCCAGAATCCGCTTGAAAAATGCGAAGAGATCCACATTTTTCCGGTAGAAACCCGTTGGACCCTATTACGGTCTATTTAATCTGGGTAACCACTTTTTAAGCAGATTGGGTTTCCATTTTTCAGGTCTCCAAGCAGACAAAAAGTAATGCTAGCAGAAAATGGAACCCATTGAAGTCAATGAGAGGCTTTTTCTTCTGCGCTGAAATTCCACACCAAATTCCTCACCATTTTCCTCCGTGTGAATGGACCCTAAGGCTGTATTCACACTGAGTAACGCTGGCGTTTTTTGTGCTTATTTTTGCACATAGCGCCGCGTTAACGCCGCGTAGACACCGCGCTATTTTGCAGTGGCGTTGCCCGGCGTTAACGCGGCGCTATGTGCAAAAATAAGCACAAAAAACGCCAGAGTTACTCAGTGTGAATACAGCCTTAGTGAGTTTTCCTTCCATGTCTCTCTGTAAACCTACTGAACTACTTTAAATTGTTGAGAACTTTGTCTGAGCCGCACAGTCCATGTTATGCCACATTGTTGCCAACTAGTAACTTTGTTTGTCACAGAAGCTATAGACCAGTGGTTCTCAACCTTTCTAATGCCGTGACCCCGCAATACAGTTCCTCATGTTGCGGTGACCCCAAACCAAAAAATAATTTTGGTGGCTACTTCATAACTGTAAGGGCTACTTCACACAGGGGGCGGTATAGCGGATTAATAGCGGATTTAGGCACTGAGAGTGACGCGGGGAGCCGCGTCACTCTCGGGTCAAAACACGCTTGCCACGACTGTCGCGGCTTTCCCCCCGGAGTCGGCTCAAATTAATGGGACGAATCGGAAGGTTGCTACCGCCAGGCGGACGCCACGGGTCACTGAGCTGTGGAATCCACCTGAAGAAAGTGCAGCCCGCTTTTTTTTTCCGTGAGCGTCAGCATGCCGCTCACGCAAAAAACAAGCCTGGCGGTCTAAATAGACCTCCATTGTGAGAGGGCGGATTATGACGTGGATTTCGCACCATAATCTGCCCCCTCTGAGCATGTGTGAACGGGCCTTAATTTTGCTGCAACCCATACCTCCCAACTTTTGAAAAGTAGAAAGAGAGATAAAATGTGCGGCGCACAGAGCGCGCCGTGACAAATTTGGCTCCGCCCACTTTTATGTTGATCCCGCCCATTCTCATTCATTTTTCACGTGCTCCCACACAGTATAATCCTCCTAGTCACCCGTAAATAATATGTACCCCCTCTATCTCTCCCCCAGTTTCATATAACCTCTTCATCTGCCCCGTTTCAAGTCCCCTCCATCTCTGCCCCCAGTTTCATGTCCCTCCATCTCTGTCCCCAGATTCATGTCCCTCCATCTCTATCCCCAGATTCATGTCCCCTCCATCTCTATCCCCAGATTCATGTCCCCTCCATCTCTATCCCCAGATTCATGTCCCCCCTCCATCTTTGCCCCAGTTTCATGTCCCTCCATCTCTGCCCCCAGATTCATGTCCCCCATCTCTGCCCTCAGAATCATGTCCCCCATCTCTGCCCTCAGAATCATGTCCCCCCATCTCTGCCCCAAGATTCATGTCCCTCCATCTCTGTCCCCAGACTCATGTCCCCCTATCTCTGCCCCCAGTTTCATGTCCCCCATCTCTGCCCCCAGATTCATGTCCCCTCCATCTCTGTCCTCAGTTTCATGTCCCCCTCCCATCTCTGCCCTCAGAATCATGTCCCCCATCTCTGCCCCCAGATTCATGTCCCCCATCTTGCTCACACACAGCCTGAACCTCACTATTATGCTGACACACCGCCTGAAACACCCCCATCTTGCTCACACACAGCCTGCATCCCCTCCTATCATACTCACACACTGCTTGCATCCCCTTCCCACCCCTTGCTTACACTTGCTGTCTCCTCCCTCCATCTTACCTTCCAGTCTCCACTCACTGCAGCCTTCTCTTCCTGTGTAACTCGGCACTGTACTGAATAGCTCCGCCCACACCAGAGTCCGATCACATGGTCCCGACGTCATCACAGGTCCTTCACTCCACTAGGATCTTCCCTGCTGCAAAGGCAGCGCGGCTTCTCAGCGGCTAAAGCCATCAGAAATATGTATTTTCCGATGGCTTTAGGCGACCCCTGTGTTTTGGTCATTCGACCCCCGCCGGGGTCGCGACCCACAGGTTGAGAACCGCTGCTATAGACAGTTGTGTACTGTGTTTGTGAAAAACAGAGATTGAAGTGCTGATCATGTTAAATGGATACTTAGGCTGAGGCCCCACCTTGTGGAAACTCTGCTTTTTTTGTTGTAGATTTTGTTACGGTTTTTTTGAGCCAAAGCAAATGATGGCTTCAAAAGGAATGAGCAATATGTAGGAAACTCTTGTACTTCTATCTTCTGCTCAATCCACTCCTGGCTTTGGCTCAAAAAACTACAACAAAATCTGCAAGAAAAAAGCACTGCAGGAAAAATTGTGGTGGCAACACATCACCGCTCTTCCTGCAGCACTTTAGACAGAAAGATTGATGAGTTTTCCTCTGCGGACTTTCTATTACAATTATACTTATGGAGAAACTGCCCGCATTTCCGTAGGTTTAATTGACATGCTGCGAATTCCAAAATCGCGCCTTTTTTGGAAATCACGTCGTGTGTGCACAGTGGTTTTTACTGCAAAGTGGGCATGGGATTCGTTTGAATCCCATCCACTTTGCCCTTATTGTAAAATGCCGCGATTTTTCCTGTAGCATTCCCACCGCAGGTAAATTTCAGCGTTTCTGTCCCTTGGGGCCCCGGCCTTAGGCCTAAGTCCAGAAATGCAGCATTATTTTTGCTGTGGAAAGCATTATACTGTACTAGCAAACCAAACAGAGAAGAAAATACACAGATAAAAACTCAGCAAAAACACAATAATAAAGGGGAAGATGAAAATAGTGGCAGGTCTTGGGAGCCATTAACATGCCCCATAATTGAACTTCATAGGTAAAGCAATTTAGTCCTGTGACCTACTAGAGGGCAGGTCTCAAGTGTAGGCAGAGACAAAGATATTATCTGTGCTGTCTCACAGTTTATTTGGTCTGCAAGCCTCCCCCTGGTTCAATAAGATTAGGTGACTATCAGAACAATTCAAATACTTACCTAATCTCATTACGCCCAGCATAGTATTTAGACTCTATAATTGGGAGTACTTTTACTTTCACCCGACACCAGATATAGTATTTTGAGACTATAATTGGGAGTACTTTTAGTTTCAGGGCTCTTCTGGTACAATTATTTTGGCGTACATATCAGGGCACTATCAATAATGGATACAGTATGGTGGACCTCTGCTTGGCACAATTATTTTGGGGAACATTGGACAGTATATTTTTGGTGGGGAATGCTCTGACTAGTACACTTATTTTGGGTGACACTATGTTTGTACTGTTAGGGACAAGCACTTAGGCTTTATAGTATAGGTCATCAATAATTTTTGCCTGGTAAACCCCTTTAAGGCTAGGTTCACATATGTATACCAAAAGTATAGCACGTCTATTGGAGGAATAGGTATAACCCATCATAATTCAATCCTACCTCCCTCCCTCATTAAGCCCTTCAAACCTAGCATGTCTTAAACCACAAACATAGATATACAAACACAAAACTGGAACAAGCCAGATGGTTATCGACACTCAACATATCCAACTACAGGTTCAAATATAAAAAATATATACCTTTATTAACACAATGTTAAAAATTATATACATCAATATAGAGAAATACACATATACTGGACAGATGCAAAACACCGTATAAAACAGTACGGGGGAAGGCTTAGCGTGCCGAAACGTACGTCGGGCTGACAAACAGACACTAGGTGTTCTTGCTTTACATCACAGTGATTCTATATGGGTAAGATGGCATATTTCCTCCTGATGTAGACCTATCCTTATTGTATTTTACATTATGTGTGCATTATACCTGCGGCTCTGCCTCCCTGATGACAATATGTTGTAAACATGGGTTTATCCCTGTTCCTGCTTCGGAAATACATATTATTGGTCATTTTCTGACTTTATGTGGAATTAAGGAGAGTGTTCTTTCTGCAATCAGGATATTATGACTATATACATGCTTAGTCAATACTAGGAGAGTAGTTTAGCTGCATTCGGGTAGTGTGATTATTTAATAAATTGTTTGTGGAGGTTGCATCAGGTGTAGTTCATCTTACTATATATATATGTGCAATACTATTTCACTAAGATTCATCTATGTGTACTGTTTTATACGGTGTTTTGCATCTGTCCAGTATATGTGTATTTCTCTATATTGATGTATATAATTTTTAACATTGTGTTAATAAAGGTATATATTTTTATATTTGAACCTGTAGTTGGATATGTTGAGTGTCGATAACCATCTGGCTTGTTCCAGTTTTGTGTTTGTATATCTAGGTTCACATATGTGTTGGAGTCTCCACATCTGTTGCAGATTCTGCATATAATCAGCGGAGAGAGAAGTCCCGAAAGAAGGACCCCATTATAGTCTATGGGCTCCACGGATTGTCCATGGGTAAAAGCTGTTTAAGCAAACAGACTCTCCCCATACAGACCTGAATGAATACTAGTGTGGACTTAGGGTAATACGTATGGCCAACTTTAGTTGTGACTAATGGAAATAAATCCCAAAAATGCCTCAGAGTTGCTTTTCTCTCCATATTTTCACTACAGCACCACAGTAAGCATGCTTAACAACAATTAACTGAATATTTCCCATTTTAAAGTTTACACACTCAATTTTGATGCAGTTTCTGAAGTAAAAAAATAAATATACTCTGCGTCCTTTATAGGTTCTCATGTTTTATGATTCACATCTGGTTCTTGCTTCAACAGTTGGACCACCAAACTAAAATTGATGGCCTATCTTAATGGTCGATAATCCCTTTAAAGGGTTATTCCAGTTCCTTGGTATTAATAACCTCTTCTCAGGATATGTCATTAATAAGAGATCAGGAGGGGTCCAACATCCAAGACCCTGCTGTTCAGCTGTATAAAGGGACTGTAGCACTTGTATGAGCATATGTAGTACTATGTCCCTTAGTGGCTCCACACAGTATAATTCCCACCTTAGGGGCCCAATACAGTATAAGCCATGTTATTGACTCCAACATAGTCTAAAGTCTCCATCAGTGCTCCCTACAAAATATTATGCCCCCTTACAGGCCCTCACACAGTATATTACCACCTTGATGGCCCCCAACATAGTCTAAAGTCTATATCAGTGCTCCCTACAAAATATTATGCCCCCTTACAGGCCCTCACACAGTATATTACCACCTTGACAGCCCCCAACATAGTCAACATATCATGTCCCCTTATTGATTCCCATACAACATGTCTCCATTTTGTGCTGTGTCTGTATTGAAACAGCAGATCTTTTTGTTTCAGGCTATTGCTCCTGCCTGCGCCAAACCACAGTTAGCTGTAGCCGCAGGGAGAATGTTGGAGCAGGGAACTTACAACTCCCTGTTACATCACTGTATTCAATTCTATCTGTGTCCTTAGGATGCAGAGTTATAACTTGGACATGCTTAGACAGCATGGTGCAATACATACCTTATGGTTAAAGTGGCCTTGCCTATGATCAAGTGTTGCCTTCTAAGTGAGGTAAGTAAAAGTTATTGTGGGACAGTATACTATATACTGTAATTATGTAATTATCTATTAGGACCCAATGCCCAGGCCCAGTTTACAGATATTGCTGTAGTACACCCACATTCTAGAGAACTCCACCCCTAACCGGGTGTCAGACATATGTGATTTATTTACTTAAATCATGGGATGAATAAGTTGGGCTTGTAGAACTTTTCATGTACTGATTTGTAATGGCCCGTTCACACGGAGTTAACACGCGTACACGTGTCAGAGTGTGAGCGCTCAAAACAGATCCCATTCATTTCAATGTGTCGGCTTACAGGCGCTACACATTGAAATCAATGGGAGGCTTTTAGCCTTCACACGGATAACGCTCTGTGCATTTTGCCACAAATTACAAAAATACAAGTGTAAGATGTAGTAAGCCATTGAGTTCAATGGCTTTTTTTTTTTCTTTCATATAACGCGTGTAATTTTGCGGGCGCAAAATTACGCACGTTATACGCCCGTAAGCCGACACTTTGAAATGAATGGGATCTGTTTTGAGTGCTCACACTCTGACACGTGTATATGTGTCACAATGCGAGCGCGTTAACTCCGTGTGAACGGGCCCTAACAGACACTGCAGTGTAAACTCTGAACAGAGACTTTGAGGCCTAGTTCACATCTGCGTTCCGTATTCTGTTCTGGGAGTCCACTTGGGGACCCCTCTCGAACTGAATACCGAATGCATTAATAAGTGGTGAGCAATGAAAGCACACGGACCCCGTAGACTATAATGGGGTCTGTGTCCTTTCCACGTGGTGTCTGCATGAGTCATGTGGAGAGGAAAGTAGTTCATGAAGTACTTTTCTCTCCACATGACTCGTCCGTCTATGGGCTCTGTGTGCTTTCATTGCTCACCACTTGTCAATACGTTCAGGGGGTCCCCAAGCAGACTCCCCGAATGGAACACCGAACGCAGATGTGAACCAGGCCTGACGCAGATGTGAATGTAGCCTTACCTGTAGTCAGACCTTGTCTTTAATTTTCTCCATACCCCATTGCTTGCACCGAAATCTCCACAAGCATTAATTTACCCCTGCCAATGTGTCTTTCTTATAGTATGATGCTGGAAAATGTTGGGGATCTGTATGTTGGGAATCATAACTTTTGAATACTCAATGATGTTAAGCATGTAATGTTGTCCAGCATTGTTTGGCAGTAAAACATGTTAAACAGAAGTTAATTACTTTATTTAGCAATACATGTCAGCCCACAAACCAGCAGACAATAACAACTATTGTAAGATATTTAGTGTTGGAATTCAAGTACTAGTCTTATGAAAATTACAGAAGCCCAAGACATTACCTAACCCCAAACACACTGAAAAAAAGGACCTTTCACACCATTGCCCTACGAAAGATATTACATTTGTCATACAAATTCCCCACACACAATGGAGCAGATTACTAATCTTATCAAATATTTAGAAGTGTAAACCTAGACCAGGCTGTCTAACAATGTACCAGATTTTTACGTAGTGTGTCTCTTGCTAGATGCTGGATGATAAATCGGTGCATCTTTAGAAACCTTAGTCTAGCTGTATACCTATCAGTTGTCTTACATTGCACCAAAATTGTGTCTCATGTTGCAAATATTAGAGCTCCAGCTCTTTCTGACAAGCCATGACTATTTTCCACAAAACTACACCCCCTTCTCAAACTGGGCGCAAAATGTATTGTGTACATATTCATTAGTGAATCTCCTTCAATGATTTTCCCTATACGTTACCTTTTTCTGTTTTCTGTTACCTTTTCTATCTTCAGAAAAGTTTTGCATTGACTTAATGAAGTGATAACGTTATCAGATATCATACACATTAAAATAAAACAAATATCTATAGGGATTTATCTAGTTGTTTCTCAGCATGGATTCCAAATATATGACCTTCTCAATATTTATATACGTATACAAGGCATGGACAATACATACCTTAGCAGTGATGTGCCCCTTACTCCCATATCATTAGACAATTCAACTCTTGTAAATCCAGAAGAACTGGATGAAGCCACTTAGAGTACACAATAGCAACCTTAGACAACAACGTATTTTCTACAAGTAAGAAAGTCTAAAAATGGTTTCTAACACAAGCCAATGATTTTATTTTCTGCGTCTTTTATAAATGTGAAATACCTGCCCATACAGGGACTGTTTAACTCATTTTAAGACTACCTAGCTTTGCCTTGGCATTGTTCCCATCCTCAGTCCTAGCACCGCACATTGTTGGATTTGATAGTACATGAAGTTCTTACCTTATTGAAGGCAGCGTGCATCTCCTCAGGTTTCCCACAGCTATCTTGCATTCTGTCCACATGGCTGGCACTGAGGTTCCCATCCACTCCATAAGAATTAAGTATAGCCTCAATGAATTCATGCTCTGGGGCAAAGTTATCTTCTCCTTGAGAGTGAGCTAGCCATATGCTCAATATAAGTGCAAAGAAAACCCACATACTTATACAGTGCCCTCTAGTACCCATGGCACAGCAGCTGTATGAGCTTACCGGCTAAGTCTATTAAAACAAGGAAGTGACTTCTAACTACACAAAACTTGCCGGACTGGTTAGTGAATATAAATAAAGCCCACCTAGAGAGTAATAGTCACTTGTGAGTGTTGTTAGCATTGGCTGTGTAGGTCTCCTCTAAAGTCCTGCAGAGAAGAATAAGCCTGTATCTATCCTCTTACACTTGTGCTCTCCCAGTGATAACTCAGATAGTATTGTGAATAGGAACTGCCCTCTGATGCTATGAGCTCTTCCCAGTCTGTGAAAGATAAGGAAATACTGGCTCTCTGAGTCTATGAAACCTGCAGAATAAAAAAGAAACATAGTAGTTAATATACAGTAAATGTTACATCATAAGTAGTAATATCACAATCACAAATCATTCCAAGTATGCATTTTCTTCATGACGCTCAATGTACCGTGTGTACTTTCCTTGTATTCCCTGGTCAATGAGGATTTTCTTTCTTGTAACTACTTCAGATATTGCTTGGCATCATGTAACCAGTAAATAGAAGCAGGCCAAGTTCTTCCATTAAATGGGTTATTGTGGAGCTCAGCACTGTACGGATACTGTTTGCTCTTTTTTTTCTTTTGCCTTCTTTAGCACTATTACACTGTAGTAAATAGCACTTTTGGCTTGTTGATGCCTTCCTAACAATATCTGATTCCTAAGAAGCAGCAGCCCATTTTCTTGCAAAAAGTGAACGCTTAGGGATTTAAAGGAGTCTTCGCAACAAAATACTTTTATGGTGAACAAAGTATATATGTTGCTAGGTCTCCCTTTATGGAGATATGGAGCATGCATGCTTGGCCTCTCTGCATATTAGCACAGAATGCTTACTCCATTATAGATGTGGAACATGAGATAACAGAGTTGTTTTAGGCAGCGGTTAAAGAGTTTTTTTTTTCAATTTATCATAACTTTCACAGATTCTTGAGAATAATGTTCAAGAATCAGTGACGAAGTTGAAGTTACGCCGGGGATGGATATTTCAGCAAGACAATGATCCAAAACACCGCTCCAAATCCTCAGGCATTCATGCAGAGGAACAATTACAATGTTCTGGAATGGCCATCCCAGTCCCCAGACCTGAATATCATTGAACATCTATGGGATGATTTGAAGCAGGCTGTCCATGCTTGGCGACCATCTAACTTAACTGAACTTGAATTGTTTGTCCAAAATACCTTTATCCAGGATCCAGGAACTGATTAAAAGCTACAGGAAGCGACTAGAGGCTGTTATCTTTGCAAAAGGAGGATCTACTAAATATTAATGTCACTTTTCTGTTGAGGTGCCCATACTTTTGCACCGGTCAAATTTTGGTTTAATGCATATTGCGCATTTTCTGTTAGTACAATAAACCTCATTTCAATCCTGAAATATTACTGTGTCCATCAGTTATTAGATATATCAAACTGAAATGGCTGTTATAAACACCAAAATATTTAGAACTAAAAATGATTAAGATTAATAGGGGTGCCCAAACTTTTTCATAGGACTGTATCTGCACATGGCACTGCACACACACTAGTTTTCTATACAATGCAATGTTAATCATATTTTAATGAATATGCAAATCCATGGGCATTAGAGGCAAGCTAAATTAGGCAGATTTGGCCAGATTTGCTCTGCTCTGGAATCATGCTACACCACATGCAGTCCCTTTAGCTGTGAACGACATTGTCAGCCTCTGCCTGTGTCACAACAAAGTTTTGGCAAATCTGATCAATTAGATTAATTTGAATATCAATAAAAATGAGCTTATCTATGTATTGCCTGCCATATTGGTATATGGACATAAAGCTATGTCTCTGCTCTTATCAAAGGTCATTTGTTAAACCGTATTATTGGTTTGGAAGGTATTTTGAGCCTAAAAAAATCCCTTTAATGCTCGGGCCCCACATTGCATAAAGTGTACAGTTGAAACTGAAGCATAAGAAAATTGAAATTTTCACAGAGGAATTTGAAGCATAAAGTCCGCAGAGGAAACTTCTGCAAACTTTCTGTGAAAAGTGATGCAGGAAAAACCAAAATGCGTTGCCACGGTTTTTCCCGCAGTACTTTTTTGTTGCGGGATGCTACGTGGGGCCTTTGCCTAATGGAGACTGTTGATGAATGATATGGGTCACATGCTCATCTCTTAGCAGCCATGTTTTGACCAATATGCCATAAAGTCAGCCATGAACACTGCTTATATCACGGAGGGGGTGCTTGGCAAAGAATCATGGTGCTCATGGACAATATATTAGTAAGTTGCTCATATTTTACAAGTTATGGTAAAATGGCCAAACCTTGTAATTAGAGATGAGCGAGTACTGTTCGGATCAGCCGATCCGAACAGCACGCTCTCGTAGAAATGAATGGACGTAGCCGGCACGCGGGGGGTTAAGCGGCCGGCCGCCGTCAAAGCGGAAGTACCAGGTGCATCCATTCATTTCTATGGAGCGTGCTGTTCGGATCGGCTGATCCGAACAGTACTCGCTCATCTCTACTTGTAATACACTCTAAAATTAGCTATAGAAATAAATTACAACACATTTACTTTCAAAGACTTGTTCCTACATGTATATAAAAGCCCTGTTACAATTATTAGACAGTATATGAATATGACTAAGAGATAACTATTACCCCAAAACTATTGAGTCCATTGCCTAGTAACAGAGGATGCAATGGTCCAGTTATGCAAACCCCATTCAGTAAAAAGACTAGAAGCTAGATGACTTTCATAGAAAGTAAGATGGTGACCATGACCATAGCTACATTATCATTCTTTATAATACATATGTGGAGGAGTTTTCTGGTACTATCATTTGGCTGTCATTGTTTCCTAAGTATAAATGCAGCATAATGCACCCTAAGCAACAAAACACCAAAATTATTCATACAAGATATATCAGCTGACATACAACCGCTGCTCTAGCTAGTGCTGCTAAAGTAAGGTGTACTTTGATTGTTTGCCTACAAAAGCCTATTTTCTATATTTGCACTTTGTTAAAGATAGCGATTGATGCGGAAATTGAACTCACATTCCAATATTTTTTGAGTAGAGAGGGATCAATATATCAAAGTCCCATATGTGAAGCAATGAATCTGTGCAGTTACCCATAAATGCAACATCCATGACATAAGACCTGTCAGATTGCCAGATATCATCACAATTACACAATCACATAAATGTAATCAAACTAGGAAAACAAGATTGCAAAATGTTTCCATGACAAGTACGCTATCATCATTATAATATTATCATATTATTTCCCTACGTATTACACATGAAATCAAGATGTCTATCGCTAGTTTAAGTCAACTGTGTCAGAAACTCTGTCCTTATGGTAGAAAATAACATAAAATCTACAGTATCTAATACCGATGTGATCTACACATTGTAGTATCCTAAGTACAGAAACATATCTCCATGTATAGCATCCTCATGAGCTGTTTGTATCAGTTATGACGAGTGGCACTTTCAGCATGTGCTGTCTCACCTGTTTGTTTTCCTGTCTTGTACTCTGTCCGATTCCGCTCAGGTTAATAAAGACCCAGGGGAGGTCACATGGCTGGTCATTAGCTACCATAATAACCACCTTGTAAAAAAAACTGCAGAGCTTTCGAGATTGCAAACTGACGTAGTAAATGTTGTATATTTCATACTCCTCCTCCCCTTCCTTCAGGGGTTAATGAGATCCGGCCTAAAACCTGCCAGAATCACATTGTCTCAGCACATTCTTCAGGATGGCAAAATGTTGAAGCCTTTGTTTCTTGTAGTTAAAGTATAACCATAAAGATCTAAGCCATTCAGTCAGATGTTAAAAAGAAGTCAAGTACAACTTTAGGCTATGGCCCCACTTAGAGGAACACAGCCCTTAAAAAAAAAAGCTGCAGAAAAAAACTGTGTCGGGAACACATTGCTGAGTTTTCCTCTGCGGACTTTCTACACCTTTTATACTAATATGGAAAACACCAGCTTTTTTGCAGGTATAATTGACATTCTGTGGAAACAAATGTTTTGGAAATCACTGCTTTCCCACTGCTGATTTTTTTCTGCAATGTGTGGACGGGATTAGCCAGAATCTCATCCACTTTTCAGGTAATGTAAAACAAAGCAGTTTTTGATATTTTGGTTTTGGGTCAAAAAACTGCAGCAAAAATTGCAAAAAACCCGCTGCTTTTCTGCAATGTGGAGCCTTAGCCTGAGGCTGAGACCCGACGTTGCGGAATTGCAGCTTTTTCTGTTTCAGATTTTGCTGCAGTTTTTTGAGTCAAAGCCAAGAATGACTACAAAAGGAATGGGAAATATATAGGAAATTCTTATGCTTCTACTTTATACTCAATCTACTTCTGGCTTTGGATCAAAAAACTGCAGCAAAATCTGCAACAAAAAAAGCTGCTTTTCCGCAACGTGGGGCCTCAGCCTAAGGCTGAAGAAACATGTTGATTAAAAGCAATGTTGGTTTTTTTTCTTATTTTAAGCCAGACCAGGTGTGATTTCAAAAGTAATGGGAAAAATGCAGGAAGCACCACCAATACTGCTCAATATTGCTAAATCCACTCCCAGATTTTGCTCAAAAACCACAATAATAGAAGCTGTAGCTTTTCCAAAATGTGTAGCCTCAGCCTTAGGACCCTCGCAGATGACCGTGGTGTGGGTCAGTGTGCTATATGTGTATTTTACGAATAGCACACTGACACATTCTTTTCTATGGGCCCATGCACACGACCCTGATTTTCATGGTCCCGTGTGTGGGCTGACAGTTCGGGCCGCATCAGATAGGAAAGGTCCTATTCCTGTCCTATTTTGCGGCCTTTGCTTCCATGGCTCCTATTAATTTAATGAAAGGAGCCGCAGAAGCATGACCCATGCACAGGCAGCACACCTGTCCGCAAAAACTGAACACTAAATACTAGTTCATACCTCCCAACTGTCCTGTATTTAGCAGGACAGTCCCACTTGCATACCCCTGTCCCGTGGTCAACGCATCTCCCTGCATGTCCCGCTATGTCCCTTTAATGTTTTACTGAACAATTTTACTGAAGCCTTCACTGTTGTTCAAGGACCTTGTGTAACATCACACGGTCATGTGACTAGGTGGGCGTGTCAGTGTCCCGTGCAGTGAAGAGATGAAGAGATGTGTGTAAGGTACTGAGAAGGGAGGGGGGATATGTGATGCAGGGTGGAGAGAGAGAGTGTGAGTGTGTGTGTGTGTCTGTGTGTTTGTCATTATACTGGGGGCAGAGATGGAGGGGGGGACATGAAACCATGTGCAGATGGAGGGGGGACATGAAACTGGGGCAGAGATGAGGGGGGGCATGAAACTGGGGGCAAATGAAAGGGGATATGAAACTGGGGGCAGATGAAAGGGGATATGAAACTGGGGGCAGATGGAGAGGGGACATGAAACTGGGGGAAGATGAAAGGGGATATGAAACTGAGGGAGAAATGGAGGGGGGGAGATGAAAATGGGGGCAGAGATGGAGGAGGGGACTTGAAATGGGGCTGATCAAGGGGGGCACTTAAACTGGGGACAACTGGAGGGGAGCATTAAATCGTGGGAGTAGCTGAAGGGGGACCTATCTGCCTCTAGTTGCCCCCAGTTTAATGTCCCCATCCAGCTATACCTACGGTTTAATGTCTGTGTCTAGCGGCCTGAGTTTAATGTCCCCCTTTAGTTGCCCCACATTTAATGTCCCACTTCATCTGACATTAATTTATTGTCCCCCTCCAACTACCCCTACTGCTAATGTCCCCCTCCAGCTGCTCCTGTTTCATGTTTAAACTGGGACACTAGGAGAGGGACTTACTACTGTGGGGCAGTTGGAAGGGAACATTACAATGTGGGGGCATATAATGTACAGGTGACTGTAGGGGTATTATACTGTGTGGGGGCACATGAAAAATGAATGAGAATGGGCGGAGTCAACATAAAAGTGGGCGGAGATAAACTTATAGCGGTGTGCTATGCACTCCGCACATTTTGTTACTCTTTCTGTTGTTCAAAAGTTGGGAGGTATGCTAATTTTCTGACCGCAAAATACACACGGTCATCTGCAACTAGCCTTAGGACAGTTGCAGATGACCTTGCTGCAACCAGCCTGCCGTGAATTAAAAACACAGGCAGCACATGGGGGACACGGGATGTCTCCATGTGCCGCGTGTGCATGGACTGTGCTTCTGCAGCTCCTTTCATTAAATGAATAAGAGCCTCAGAAGCATGGCTGCAAAATAGGACAGGAATAGGACCTGTCCTATCCAATTCGACCTAGACTGTAGACCCGTAAACGGGACTGTGAAAATCACGGTCATGTATATGGGCCCATAGAAAAGAATGGGTCAGTGTACAATCCATGAAATACACGTATAGCACACTGACCCACGTCACGATCGTCTGCAAGGGGCCTTAGGGTATGTTCATTTGAGGCAGCTCCAAATTCCTTCTGAAACCAACCGTCATTAATTTCAAATGGAGGCAGATGATGTTTTTATCCTCTAGATCAGGGGTAGGGAACGTACGGCTCTCCAGCTGTTGCAAAACTACAACTCCCAGCATGCATACTGGCTCTGCTGTTCTAGGAACTCCCATGGAAGTGAATGGAGCATGCTGGGAGTTGTAGTTTCACAGCAGCTGGAGAGCCAAAGGTTCCCTACCCCTGCTCTAGATGATTTTTTAAGCTACCAGAATAGCATTGTGCTCAATATTCAGGCAAAAAACACCTGATAACTGCCATTGAAGAGAATGAGAGGCAGAAGAATACCACCTGACAGGTGTGGAATATGCTAATTCTGCCATGGAGTAAAATTCCAGAAAAACGTTCACATTTTTGAAAATCGCAGCATGTCATTTCTACCTACAGAAACGATGGCATTTTCCTTATAGGTATAATAGGGGCAGTAAGTATGCAGAAGAAAACTCTACAAAATCACAATGAAAAACACTGCTGAAAAAAAACGTGATGCATTTCCGCCACTTTTTTTCTGCACTTTTTTTTCGCTGCACTTCACTATGTGCGGCCTTACTCTCAAGCTGGCTTGACACAAGTATTTTTATTGAGTTTTAGGCAGCGCCGCACCTCCCATGAGGCGACCTGAAGCGACCGCTTCAGGCGGCGCTATGCCAGGGCCTCAGGGAGGGCGGCATTTTTAGTTACCCAAGCCAGTCCAGGAAAAGCTTGGCACCGAGCGGTGGTTTGGGGAGGCCACTGGAGCAGCGCTGCTCCAGCAGCCTCCTCTCACGCTCAGGCAGAAAGCAGGTCGTCACCGTGCCTGCTTTCTGCCAGCGAACGGCGCTAACGGGTGGCTTTCTGTAGTTCGCCTCGGGCGGCGAAAAGGGCAGGTTCGCCCCTGGTTTTAGGCCCTCTTTGTGTTTGGCAAGCAAATGCCATGTCCAGATGTTATTCTATAAGTAAAATATGATAATCCCTACATACATTACATTTCATATTTTTTTCTATGCTTTACTTGGCATTTTTTTCCCATTTGATTTTTTTTTAAATTCAAAATGCATCCTACTCTGGGTTTCACTTCTTTCAGGTTTATCCTATTAATTCCAACGATAATGTAAAGGGGAAAAATAAGCCCTATGTGTCTCCCTGTTGCTCTTTGCTTTCTTTGACATACCTGTGAGAGCCGACAACTCAGAGATTTGGTAGGGAGGATGAATCCAGGTCCTGTCCACTGACATGTTTCTATGACATGTAAGAATATACAATCATATACTCTAACATTTTACACTGTTTCTACCTGCAAACTCTTCACTGTACTGCATGCTTTGTGCATGTTGTATTAATGTATAATAATGTAAATGAATTATTACACGTGTAAACAAGGACATGATGAGGATGATTCCGCTTTGGCAGACTGGCAAGACACGTCAAATACTTTCTTCAGGATAAATGAAACTAGTGAGATCCAGGGCAATAGTGCGAAGTGAGTTGTAAACTATATTTACTATAAACTATAGTACTTATAGTACTCGGAACAATAAGAAACTGCTTACTCGGAAACAACTTTACTATGTACATACAGAACATAGCCAAACATACAGGACACTCATGTTCATTTATAAATTCTCTGCCTAAATATAATATTACAAGATAACTGATTAATATAAAGGTAACAAAAATAAATACATTTCCATTTGAGTGTTGCCATGTATCCTTATCCTTGTCTATCCTTAGTACAGTAACAATTCTGGCTTGTCTTCAACATAAGTAATGTGAGATTAGTTAACCATGGGTGTGCTGTCTGACTCCATTAAGGGCATAGCCTTTTCTGGAGAACTACCAGAATCATTTTTCTCAAATAAAAAGCTTTCATTTTGCAATGTGATCAAATGAGATTAATTTCACCCCCCAATTGAAAACGTTGCCCTTTTTAACTTGTTTTTAAAGCAACAGATTGACCGAACACAGGGCCGGCACTAGGAGGGGGGCAAACTGGGCAAATGCCCAGAGACCCGAGCTACAAAAGGGCCCTGGGATCCGCAGCACCAGACCACGCCAATACTGTGAATATCCATGATCGAGCAGGGAGTTGTAGTCAGGGCCGGCATTGTGTGTGGGGGGGGGACTGGGCAAATGTCCAGGGCCCTGGGCTCCAAAAGGACCCCGGGATCTGCAGCACCAAACCATTGGTCTGTTGCTCTGGATCAGGTAATATAATAGTTCCCCCAGAGAGAAGAGTGTTAATAACTCTAGGGGAACTATTATATAAGTGGGTATGTATAGAAAGGAACTAATCATAATAAATAGGGGGGATTTATATATACATAGAGAGAGAGGAGCTATTTTTAATGAAGGGGCCTAATAAATATATATGAACTGTTAATAAAGGGGGTTATACATAAGGAAGATGTATTAGCCCCCCTTATTAATAATAGTTTCCTCAGCCTTATTAAATTACTCCCTATAAATAGTTATATATATACATATATATATATATATATATATATATATATATATATATATATATTCCGTATATACTCGAGCATAAGCCGCAATAGTAATATATAGAATCTCCCATATGATGGTGACAAAAAAGGAAAAAAAGAAGCTTTAAAAAAATATAATAAAAAATAAAATAATTAAAAGTTCTAAATCACTCCTTTCCCTAGAATAAATATAAAAGTAGAAAATGACTGTGAAACACAAACACATTAGGTATCCCTGTGTCTGACAGCGCCCGGTCTACTGAATATAGGGTATCTGCTGTGCTCCTGTTCTGTGGGGAGGGGTTAATAGGAGCACTGCAGATACCCTATATTCAGCCAGGCTGAATTCCAAGTGTGTGTGTGGGGGGGGGGGGGACCCAGTCCTCAAGCTCAGGGAAGGGGCAGACAGACAACCAAAACACCCCCTCCCCTTCCCCAGCACCCAGCAACTACTGCACCCAAAAACTCTGACCACTTTAATTTTTGAAAATTTCCAGTAGCTGCTGCATCCATGGCGCGAACAACACGATCGAGGTGGTTCCACAGATTCTTGATTGGATTCAAGTCTAGGGAATTTGCTGGCCAAGGGAGTATGGTAAACTCATCCTGGTGCTCCTCAAACCACACACGTACACTGCGAGCTTTATGAAACGTCACATTGTCCTGCTGGTAGATGCCATCATCCTGAGGAAAAACAATTCACATGTAGGGGTGAACGTGGTCCGCAAGGATAGATGCATACTTGTGTTGATCCATCGTGCCTTCCACAATGATGAGTGCACCCAGATGGCTGATGACACGTGCCTTCTTATATTGGTTATTTAATGTTGACATCAAAAGTAGGCAGTGGTCGCATTAATGTGACTGGACTGTGTATTTCTTATAAGGGGAACCTATTCCTAATAGGGAGGAGAGTATAAGAGCAAACTATTATCACTAAGGCGGAACTATTATTCAGAAGCAGGGACTATTATTTATAAGGGGGCAGTATAATAACCCATAAGACGATACAAAGCTGGTGATTTGTATTGTGTATAGGCAAAAAAGGGGACAGAAAAAAGTATTATTAGATCACTATTTTAAAAAAAGAGTTGTCTAGCCACAAACTGATTTTTGATACTGATGACCTGTCCACAGGATAGAACATCAGTCTGTGAACTGTCAGGGTCCAACCTGAAATCTGCCAGTGGACAGGATGCAGCACTGCTACTTTTTAGGAAACCCCTTTAATTGATATGATAATTATTAGGATAGAAGTCTGTGTATTGCGCGACTATGGTCTTTGATTAGGTTCTATAGGCGCTGCTTAGAGGAACGGCGTTCAGAAACGCCCTTCTGACGGAGAAGAGCTGCGGTATCGGCACAATAGCTCTTCACCTGGGGCACAGATCGTGAAAGTCGACAGTGCACTGAATTCAGCGCACTGTCGGCTTTCTAGTGGTACGTAAAATAGCATGTGCCCCAAGTGATGAAAGGTCCTCTTTAAGGGTCCATTCTCACACAAGAAAGAGGAGAAGGAGCTTGTGGTTGGACATCTTGAGGACGGGAGATACCTTGGCAGACCCTGATCCAGCAACTGGTTTATATAACTGGGACACCAGTCAGACCTTACTAGTGGAGAACCGCTTGTCACCCCTGTTTACAAATGCTACTGTACTGCTATATTTACAACTACTAAACAGTTAAGAACTCTGAAGCCAGAGGAAGAAAGAAGAAATATAGGAAGCAACCTGTGGAAAAAAGGCTTGGCAGTGGCTCCTTGGGGGCTGGCAAGAACATTGAGGACTGCAATACTGGTCATAGACAGGTAAGCAACGTATTGTATACAGTATGCTTCCACTGATGTGAGTGGCTAGACTGCAGAGAGCACCATTTCCCAGTGGGATAGGGGAATAATTGTATATTTGGGGCCATGTACATCTCCTTGATGTTTACTTTTCCTGGCTCCACTTTTTTCTCCCATTTTATTTGTATGTATTTATAGCTTACTATAATCTTTTTTTTTTTTCCATTGGTTTAGATTTTTTTCACTACAGGGGCTTTGGTAACCACAGAGCTCATGATCTATTCCTGTCACTATATACATATTTCTTATAATGTTGATAATGGTAAAATCCCATTAGAGACTGCTGCTATTATTCATCTATGTAAGTAGGCAAGCAGCAAGGACATCAAATATGTCTCCTCTGTATGCTCCAATCTCAGTGATGCTGTTACTAACTCAACTAGTTATAAGTTCCATAACAACTCATGGAATATAGATCTCAATATACACACCATGTTCAGTGGCTGAAAAGTGATTTCACTTCCTTGTCACTGTATTTTATCGGACTGTAAGCGATGACAATGTGTGAGTGATCAAAGTCCATTAAAGATAACACATAAATAAATGGACTTCTTTTATTTTTTGTGTGCTAAACGAATCACCCTCCCTTATCTTTCCACATTCTCATCACCAGAAAATCAAGGCTCAGCCACGTATTATTATTATTATTATTATTATTATTATTAATCATAATAATAATAATAAAAAAAAAAATATCATTTCAATGTAATATCCCTACAGGTTGGTGGTGCAACTTTTATAGCAGAACAATACTTTACTGGTCTAGACTGTAGAATGCAGAGCAGAGCTCAACTAAGGTTGTTAGTGTCCATTGCCATCATAGACAGTAACTATAGCAGAGTGACGGACACATATAGAGCCTCCTCTGTCTGTGTCTGTTCCCATTGACACTAATGTAAACAATAGGACAAACACTTTTTTTGTCATGTTTGTTTAGTTTTGTAACTATCTGCATTTGTCATTTAATGTCTGTTGCTGTCACCCTGTGACGGATGAAATCAATGGACATTAACAATGGTAGTTTGGTTCAGAAATTCAAAGAAACAACTTCAATTACCCCAAATTTATATCAGATGATAGGCAACACTGCTGCTCCTGCAGACAATGATCCCACTCTCATTCATTGTCCTTTGGTACTAGGTTGCTTTCCAGGACAACACAAACTGGACAAGAAATATACAAATAAGTCCATAGAGTCATACTGCTGCAGTGTCCACAGTAAACCAATAATGAATCTTCCAGCACTTAAATCAATGATCTGAATAAATGTGCATAAACCACAATCAATACATATAACGGGGTGGTGGCATTTCGGCTGCATTTCGGATGGTTTAACTATCCTTACTCATGGCCTCATGACTTTGATCAAACAAAGAAATTAAGATACATAAATCAAAGTATCTAACAAAAGTCTAAAAACTGATATAGGTGGTGAACCGCAGATGGCATCATGAATTACAGGTACAATAGTCATAAAAATGATCACTTATATACTCTGTTAAGACCCATCAGTTCCATAGTCTGTAAAAGATAAATTCAATAAAAGTACCTTTTCTACTGTAAGGCAATGAATTTACCCCTCCTTCTGGGATTGGAAACATGCCCAAAGACTTGAAGCCTTATGTTTTATGCTGTTGAAGTGGGTAGATATAGATTGTACATTAATCCCTTTTCTAGTTGTGGATTTCTGTTTAGAAATATGGTCTCGTATATGTTTGGTGGTCTCACCACATGGACATTTGATGAGATAGACAACAAAACTAAATTCACAGGTGAAATAATCGTGTATCGGATATTTATTATCCATCTTAGGTGGTGAAAAATGATCACATTAAAAAATAGTAGAGTATTGTATTCAATAAAGGCATAGGAGGCATGAAAATACAAATCTCTAAGGAGTAGCAAGGAACATTGGGTAGGAAACCTTATTGGGGAACCCTATATCTGCCTTAACTTGAAGATATGGCCGATGAAAGATTATATGTAAACTGGATTCTGATTCATTAAGTGGGCAGTAACCCTTTAATTTCTATGAAAATAAAAAAACAGGTTATCGTCCATTTGGTGACTAAGAACTAATTTATATATAATCTTCCAGGGGCCATATCTTTTGAACAGATGGCTGGATTTTATTTGATCAGGATCATGACGAGAATCAAATGATACATTTAGTATATTTGGTGATGCATCCTCTTCAAAAGACTCATGTGTGTCATTGCCTCCATCCATGAGGAATGGGGGCAGAGACCCCGAAATGTCATGTGATGTCGGATGCATTATAAAGGATATATTACCACTCTCTCTGTTATCTTTGCACATAATTGTAGAATCCATAAGATTGCCTAAGCAGTCAGATTAAAATGTCTGGCTGTAAGTTCGCTGTTGGGATTCTGTGGGTTCATATGCCCAGTACCAGACTTACATCTCAGGATTTTGTGGGAACAGAATGTTAATGGAAGTCTGTCACTAGAATCCAGCATCTCAACAACAGAGATAGATGGGGGTGGGGGGGTGTTAACTCTATTTTGCACTCCTTGGGAATTGGTGCCTCCACTGCTGAGATGGTGCTGTTTTTGACAATTGACTACAATGAGGTAAGGGGCAATGTCTATATTTGTCCAAAGGGGAAAAAAATTTGATTCAAGTTACTCTAACTTATACAGTATATCCATGGGGGTGGATTGATGTGTTGGGTTCTGGTGACAGACTCTCTTAAAGAGTCTCAACTGAGGCCATTAATTTACATTCCAATGTCAGGTTTATCTTTTAAATGTTAGCTAATCCCTGCTGAAGTCTTCTTCGTTTGCCTCCTTTTGTCCTCTGCATCTCCATTATTATTTACTAAGTGCAGATACATCTTTTTTAGTAGCAGCTGTGAGTAGTGTTAAAGCTCAGTCTCACTCGCTTGATGGGGACACATTCAGTTGATTAGCAAGAGTTGCCAAGAGTCAAACCCCCATCAATCCAACATTATTGGCAAGGGTGTAAATAAAGGCTCACCTTATGAGCTCTGGTGCAAAAGCTCAGCTTGGATCCCCTTCTCCTTGTGACTGTCATTTAAGTCCCAGCTGTACATTTCAGCAGCATTTACATTTCTTTTTCCTTTCCTATATGGGTCCAGACCCCCATGACGACATGTTTACAAGTATATACGCTTCCATTCATTCCCGTTTGCTGTCTATACCCGCCCACATAGTAATCATGCCTCCTTTTGTGCCGCAGTCTCCCCAACAAATCCTCCATGACTATATGCTGATGACCAAATGCTAATTTTTGCCATAAAAGGGTTTCTCTTTCCTGATAGTGGAAGGCTGTGTATTATAAATCTTCTCACTCCAACTCACCAGAGGGCAGAGATTAATTAAACTTAGGATACACTGTCTGCCAACCTTCAAGGGAAATTAGAAAGGAGATTTGTGTTGAAAATGACCTCTGGGCCCCTTTGGCTTTTGGGCCTGGTCACTGCGACCACTTTAACCCCTGCACCAGTGACTGTCTATCAGTTTTGAAGCAACAGATAGGCCCTTTATATTCTAATGTTTTTAATTGCTTTCTATCAAACACCATAACATATGTCACATATTTATTTAAGTTAAGTATACTAGCTATTTTATTTAATCACTAAGCAATTTTCTAAATTATACTCTGGTTTGTCAAGAATGATAAGAAATATACTACTTGGGTGTAAGCAGAGCTGTAACTATAGGGAGTGTAGCAGTAGCTGTCCTACAATGTCTCAAGGTGCTCAGTGGCCAAATAAGAAGACACCAGATGTATAAATGGAACATGATAACTTTTGAGACCCTGATATACAATATTTTCATAGGAGCCAAGTAGACTTTGGGTGCAAGAGATTATCTATACACAAAGGTAAAGAAATCATTATAAAAAAAATGAAAACTATTATAAAATTGTTTTATAGCCATTGCAGTGCATTACTCTTGTAAATCAATACTGCTGACAGCAAGTCTTCAAATTCCTTTTTTTATAATGTAATTGTAAAATTCATGTAAAAAAGTCCAAAGTAAAACTATCTGATACATCAGCTAAAATATACCAATGGACTACAAAAGGTACAAAATATAATATATAAATCTTCAAACACAGAGCAGAGCCTGCGCACGATGTCTACATGGAGTATGGCATGTACTATGGCACCATAAACATTCTCTGTGCCATTGTATGATTTATACAACAGGTACAAAGGTTATCTGAAACTGAAGGCAAGCAGAGGTGCAAAAGACCTCATAGACTTGTGTAATATTTGTGATTTTTTTTGTGAGGTTTTATTGTGATTTTTACATAACTAAACTCTGCTGTCATCTTTATTCATTATCGGGAAGTGTTACTTTAAATTGGTTTATCAGACACATAAACTATGGTGATACCAACAGATAAAACCTGAATTATTCCAGTTTATATAACATAAGGTAGGAAAGGTTTCCTTTGTATTTATGCAGATGCTTGCCATCCCCTGGTTATTGAATGTTATTCTGCCCCAGGTTACTTGTTCATGACACACACAGTGACATGTTATCAGCATCATACCGCAGATTTCTAACAGTGAGATATTATTGTAACAACAGGACCTCACAGAGTACTGAGGATTGTACAACACTTTGATGGTGCGTAGTCATCATTTAGTGTATCATTGTGTAGAGTGCTTTTCATCTGCTGATAGTATATTACATCCAACTTTCTCTTTTATATATGGAAACTGTGGCCATATCTGCAGCAGATATTGGAATTTCAAAAACTGTTACTTTTTTGAAAATTGCTGCATGTCAATTTTACCTGCGAAAATGCTGGTGTTTTCTGTATAGTTGAAGCAGAAAGCGATGCGGGAAAAGCCATGATTTTTCCCACTGCGCATTATGGCTGCGACTAGGCTTAGGGTAGCCTAAGCCTTAACTTAGCGTCCTACAACAAAAAAATGCTGTGGGAAAAACCGTGGCTACAATGTATTGGGATTTTTCCCACAGTGCTCTCACAGAAAGTCTGCAGAGGTTTCCTCTGTGGATTTTCTGCTTCCGTTACACCTATAGGGAAACTGCATTTCCTTAGGTATAATTGACACGCTGCAATTTCCAAAACCGCTGCATATATTTTTCCGCAAAGTGGGGTTGGGATTTTCTAAAATCCCATCCACTTTCCTGTGACTGTAAAATACCACATTTTTTACATGATGTTTCCTCAACATGGGGCCCTGGGCTAAAAGGGTTGTACAGGACTAGAAATATATGGCTGGTTTTTTAACAAAACAGCATACACCTGTCCATGAGTGGAGTCCCTGTCTCAGGTATTACTCCAGGGCAGGAATTACACCCGCCCACCAATTGTTGATCTTTTGGCTAAGGCCTCGTTCACATCTGCATTGGTAATCCGTTTGGGGGAGTCTGCATGGGGACATAGTATACACTCAGATCCCCATCTTGACAGAACCCCCTCCCCCCCCTTCAGAAATGTAGATATTTTTGCAAATTTATTAAAAAAGAAAAACTGAAATATCACATGGTCATAAGTATTCAGACCCTTCACCCTTTGCTCAGCATTGAGTATTTGCACCCTTTTGAGCTAGTACAGCCATGCGTCTCCTTGGGAATGATGCAACAAGTTTTTCACATCTGGATTTGGGGATCCTCTGCCGTTCTTCCTTGCAGATCCTCTCCAGTTCCATCAGATTAGATGATGAACGTTGGTGGACAGCCATTGTCAGGTCTCTCCAGAGATGCTCAATTGGGTTTAGGTTAGGGCTCTGGCTGGGCCAGTCAAGAATGGTCACAGAGTTCTTCTGAAGCCACCCCTTTGATATTTTAGCTGTGTGCTTAGGGTCATTGTCTTGTTGGAAGGTGAACCTTTGGCCCAGTCTGAGGTCCAGAGCACTCTGGAAGAAGTTTTCTTCCAGGGTATCTCTGTACTTGGCTGCATTCATTTTTCCTTCAATTGCAACCAGCTGTCCTGTCGCTGCAGCTGAAAAACACCCCCATAGCATGATACTGCCACCACCATGTTTCACTGTTGGGATTGTATTGAGCAGGTGATGAGCAGTGTCTGGTTTTCTCCACATATACCGCTTAGAATTAACGTTAAAAAGTTCAATCATCATCTCATCAGACCAGAAAATCTTATTTCTCATAGTTTGGGAGTCCTTCATGTGTTTTTTTGGTAAATTCTATGTGGGCTTTCATATGTCTTGCACTGAGGAGATGCTTCCTTCAGGCCACTCTGCCATAAAGCCCCGACTGGTGGAGTGCTGCAGTCATAGTTGACTTTGTGGAACTTTCTCCCATCTACCTACTGTATCACTGGAGCTCAGCCACAGTGATCTTTGGGTTTTTCTTTGCCTCTCTCACCAAGGCTCTTCTCCCACAATTTCAGTTTGGCTGGAGGGCCAGGTATAGGAAGAGTTCTGGTCGTCCCAAACATCTTCCATTTAAGGATTATGGAGGCCACTGTGCTCTTAGGAACCGTAGTGCTGCAGAAATTCTTTTGTAACCTTGGCCAGATCTGTGCCTTGCCACAATTCTGTCTCTGAGCTCCTTGGGCAGTTCCTTTGACCTCATGATTCTCATGATTTTGCTCTGACATGCACTGTGAGCTGTGAGGTCTTATATAGACAGGTGTGTGCCTTTCCTAATCAAGTCTAATCAGTTTAATTAAACACAGCTGGACTCCAATGAAGGAGTAGAACCATATCAAGGAGGATCAGAAGGAAATGGACAGCATGTGAGTTAAATATGAGAGTCGGGGGCGTGGCTTGGCCATGGAGGAGTGAGGACGCGTGTTGCCTCTGCTCCGTCTCTGGCCCCCGGTGGAATGCTGATTTCCCGCTGACCGGCACAGCTTTCACCTACCTTGAGATGGGGAAGAACCGAAAGCCTTCCCAGCGGTCTTCTTCTACCCCTCCTGGACCTTCGTCTATTGCCCGCTTCCTCCGGGTGCCGCGCAGTGAAGAGGTCTCCTCCCCGGCCGGATCCAAGATGGCGCCCGCAACTGCAGCTGCTCCACGCGGCCGGCCTGCCGTATCGCCGACTCACTCCCCGGCTGCCTCTGATGATGCAGGTGGCTGTTCTCCGGTCTCCAGCGATGGCCTGGATGCTCTGCCGTCCTGTGAATCCCGTCCATCAGCACGTCTCCCCTGCAGCCCTGCTCTCCTCTCCCCTGGTATGGGTGCCGCTGGTCAGGTAGGCTGGGACTCTCCTCTGCCCTCCCTTCTGCCTGCACTAGCTCCTGGCCGTCTCTGCCGCCCTCTCCTGCAGCCCCTCTGTTGTCCCCCGCTCTGGAACCTCTGTCTGTTGCCCCCACGGCCCTTGCTTGGGGTGAGGACAGGTCTGCCTGGCTCCCTGCTGTGTCTTCCCCCTCACTGCCGGCCCCTGCATCCCCTCCGGGCTCTACTGATGTGTCCCTGGTTCATAGGACAGTACCCCTGAGCCAATTGGCCCCGGACTGTGACCAGCCTGAGGACTGTGGCCTATCCCCCTTGTCTGCTGCTCCCAGGGGATCTGGCTCCCTCCCTGTTGCTCCCTCCCAGCCTCCCCAGGGCCATCCAGCTTTTACTGCTTCCTTGCCGGTCCCTCCTGGATTATCTTCAGCTGCGGTGGATTGTGGGCCATGTTTTTGTATTGCTAATGACACTGCTGGTTCTGGCGCTTCCCCTGCCTCCATTGCTGATACTCTTGTAGAGTTACGCTGCCTTAGCGCCCACTTGGCGGCAGTCCCCACCAAGTCTGATATGGAGGACTATGTGGTGCGGCTTGAGCAGTCTTATAAATCGGAACTCTCCGCTGTCCGTTCCTCTGTACAACAACTGGAAACCAAGGTGGATTCCCTTGAGGTGGCCTCTGCTTCCCACGACTCTCAGCTTTCCTCCCATGAGGCGACCATTGCTTCTCACACTCAACAGCTGCGGTTTCTGTCCGATATGTTGGATGACCTGGAGAATCGCAATCAACGTAATAACATTAGAGTGCGGGGTCTTCCTGAATCCGTTGAGTCGCAACATTTGGATGCTACCTTGCGCACCATCTTCAATTCCATTCTGGGGGCCCCCTTGGATTCGCCCATTGAACTTGACCGCGCGCACCGTTCTCTGGGTGCGCGCCCTCCTGACGACAATAGGCCTCGAGATGTTATTTGCAGGGTTCACCGCTACCAGCTGAAGGAGGCGATTATGCGCAAAGTATGGGACGCCCCGAAGGTTCTGTTTCAGAACTCTGAGTTGCAGCTGCTTCCGGACTTGTCTCGCCTCACCCTTGCTAAACGGAGGGCACTGAAGCCTCTCTTGGAAGTTCTCAACCAGCACCAAGTTCCGTATACATGGTGCTTCCCTTTCCGTCTGCAGGTTCGTCATGGCGGTCGTGTTGTCTCCATGTCCCATCCGGATGAACTCTACAATTTCGCTTCTTGGGTCTCCCGTCGGTTTCTGCCCTTTCTTGGCCTCCGTTCCCTGGTGATCTTCTGTCGGCTCCTCCTGCTCGTCCTCAGAGGCGCTCTAGGAGGCGTCGTAAGACCCGCTCCCCAGAGGGGGCGGATCTGTCTCTGGCTGCTTCTGGCGCTTCCACCTGATTGCTGTAGTCGCTGCTGTCATTCCTGGTCACTCGAAGTGGACTCTCTTCCTATTTTTGGGACATTTGTGGGAGGGTTCTGGGACGTGTTTTGCTTGTGTCTTTTTTCAGGGTTCCCACCCTCCCTACGGAATAGTTCTTTTGTTTGGTCCGCCTTCATCATTCCCTCTGTTTTTGCAGAGACGCCCTAGGTGGCGTCGTGCGGACCCCTGATGTTATAATTTGTTGGTCAGCGTTTTATATTGTGTTAGATTATTCATGGTTTTGGTGTTTTCGCCTGGGGGCCTGGGATGGGGTGCTGGCTTCTTTGTTTGGAAAAGCCCGTTTCCCACCGGGGTCTCCACGCTTTCTGTTTGCGTGGTCTTTGGCAACTCTTTTCTTTGCCGTCTCCCCACCTTTTTGTGTGGAGTTCTTCCCTCCACCCCACTTAGTTGGTCTTGTTTTTCTTTTTTTCCTTTCTTTTGTGTCTCTCTTCGGTTTGTTTTTCTTCTCCCTTTCCTTCTCTTGTTTGTCCTCCTTGATTGTTCTCTGTTGGTCTCCTAGTTGTCTCGTCCCTTCTCTTTTCCCTTGGCCATGTCCTCTGTTAACTTTTGCACCCTCAATGCTAGGGGCCTAAATGTCCCCCAAAAGCATAACCAGATTTTGTACCAGTTGCATAAACAGCGTTCACATGTCCTTGTTTTGCAGGAAACCCATTTTAAGAAGGACCGCGTCCCGGATATCCGCAGTCGTCACTTCCCTAAGTGGTTCCACAGTGTCAATCCAGTTGCTAAGTCCAAGGGAGTCTCGATTGCTATCCACCGTTCCTTGCAGCATGAGGTTCTGGACACCTGTATCGACCCCGAGGGTAGGTTCCTCTTCTTGAAATTGCGCACGGGCGGTACGGTTCTCACCGTGGCTGGTTGCTACCTCCCGAATCAGGGTCAGTTGGCGTTCTGTAGGTCCCTTATCCGCAGATTGGCAGACTTCAGTGAGGGGGTTGTGGTTTTGGGTGGTGATTTTAACTTCGTCCTGGACCCTCAGGTCGACTCCTCCCCTCCGCGTCCCTCCCACGCTCCCTCGCAATTGCGCCGCGTGTTGTCGGCCCTTCACAATTCCCAATTGGTTGATGTTTGGCGTATTCTACACCCTCAGGGTCGGGATTATACTTACTTCTCCCCGGCTCATAACTCGCATAGTCACATTGACTTTTTCTTGACCAGCCATCATGCCCTGTCTTGGTCCCCGGTAGTCCGTATTGACTCGGCTCTTTGGTCAGACCATGCCCCTGTCCATTTGTCCTTGGACATTCCTGGTTTGTCGCGGCGCCCTTTTAACTGGCGCTTAAACGAGGGCCTATTGAAGGACATCCCCTGTAAGGAGGCTGTCGGGGAGACCATCCGGAATTTTTGGCTTGATCATGCTTCTGATCCTACTTCCCTCCCTATGCAATGGGAGGCTATAAAATGTGTGGTGAGGGGGGTTCTTATCCAGCGGTACCCGCCAAGGTTGCCCCCTCTCGCCGTTGCTCTTTGCTTTGGTGATGGAGCATCTGGCGGTGGCGCTGCGCCGCTGCCCCGATGTTCACGGTATACAGTTAGGATCCCATATGGTTAAGGCGGCACTATATGCGGACGACCTTCTGCTGTATGTCTCCGAACCGCGGGTATCGTTTCCGGCGGTCTTACGCGAATTTTCCCGTTTTGGTGCCCTTAGTAATTTTAAGGTCAATTTATCTAATAGTGAGGCCCTTAATGTCTCGCTTCCCCCTCCCGAGGCTGAATTCTTGGCGCAGTCTTTCCCTTTTAGGTGGCAACCTTCCTCCTTCACATACTTGGGGATCCGCATTTCCCCTGATCCTTCTTCACTGTTCCAACTTAATTATCTCCCACTTTTGGATACCATTGCTACTGATCTACGTTCTTATGGCGTTCGTCTCCCCTCTTGGTTTAGCCGAATTCATGCCCTTAAGATGGATGTCCTCCCTCGGTTCCTGTATTTATTTCAGGCCCTTCCCATCCCTCTCCCACGCGCTTTTTTAGCTCGGGTACAATCTATGTTTGGGAGGTTTGTGTGGGGCTCCTCTCGGAGCAGACTTGGGTTCAGTACTCTTGTCCGGCGTAAGTACAGGGGTGGCGTTGGCCTCCCGGATGTGCGCCTTTACTAGCGTGCCTCGGTCTTGCTTCGTCTGTTTGATTGGCAGTTCCGTCGCCATGATAAGCAGTGGGTTTCCATCGAATTCGATCTGATATCGTCCTCGCTATCCTCTTGGCCATGGATTCCACCGCACTTTCGTCCCAAATCCCCTGGCCTTTACATTCTCCCTTCGCATTTCCTGAAAGTGTGGGATCTGGTTTGTTCTTCTGGCCGCTTGGCCCGTGTCCCGGGCCCTTTGACTCCCCTCTTCGACAACCCTATGTTCCCCCCTGGCTGTTCGGTTGATCGGTTCCTCTGTTGGGACAGAGTGGATTGTACCCGTCTTCAGGAGGTGGCGGGTGATTCTCCGCTCCTTCCTTTTGCCCAGTTATGTAGCTCTCACCCTGACCTGCGCCTCTCGTGGTTGGAGTACGCTCAACTTCAGTCCTTTCTGAAGCGGTTCTCGCTCACCTCTCGCCTCTCTTCTCCATCCTTAGCTTTAGAATCCTATATTGGGCGACGGACCCCCCTCCCTCGTGCCCTTTCGCTATTGTATGATGTTCTCCTCTCGGATGTCACTGCGGAACTCCCCCCTACGTCGCCGCCTGGAATGCCGACCTTCCTGTGAGACTGTCATCTGCGGATTGGGACAGGTCCTTCCTGCTTTCTCACAAGATGGCCCTCCCGTGTAGCGCTCAGGAGAGAAATTATAAGATTCTGTCCCGGTGGTATAGGTGTCCAGTGCTTCTTCATAGGATTTTTCCTGCTGTTTCGGACTTATGTTGGCGCTGTGGTTCCGCTAGGGGTACTATGCTGCACATTTGGTGGGATTGTGACGTTCTGCGCCCCTTCTGGGACGCGGTGTTTTCTTTGTATTCCAGGGTCAGTGGGCGCTCGGTGGCTGTCTCTCCTCAGCTGGCACTTCTGTCGGTCATCCCTGGCAAGCTGTCGGAGATTAAGAAGGACCTCCTGGGGCACTTTCTCACGGCCGCCAGGGCTGTTATTCCAAGACGCTGGCGCAGCCCCACCCCTCCCTCCATGCTTGAGTTCCTCCAGGAGTTCCTTCTTATTCAGCGGATGGAGACTTTGGTGGTGGAAGACTCTCCCACTTATTCCAAGTTTGAACTTCGATGGCGTCCCTGGGTTATGTTCCAGGAATCGTCTGCCTTCTCTACTGCCTTCGCATGAGTGTAGCATGGCCGTCTGTTTTCTTTTCCTTTTTTTCCTTGCTTCTCTCGTCTTATTTGTGGTTTCTTCTAGAGATGAGCGAACACTAAAATGTTCGAGGTTCGAAATTCGATTCGAACAGCCGCTCAATGTTCGTGTGTTCGAACGGGTTTCGAACCCCATTATAGTCTATGGGGAACAGATACTCGTTAAGGGGGAAACCCAAATCCGTGTCTGGAGGGTCACCAAGTCCACTATGACACCCCAGGAAATGATGCCAACACCTCTGGAATGACACTGGGACAGCAGGGGAAGCATGTCTGGGGGCATCTAACACACCAAAGACCCTCTATTACCCCAACATCACAGCCTAACAACTACACACTTTACACACTCAATACCACCTCTCTGACAGTAGGAAAACACCTTGAAACATGTGTATTTGGCACTTGGAGTGAGGAGAGCTTGTCACCAGCAGTGAATTTGGCCCTTGTAGTAAGTTGAGGTTGGCACCAACATTTGTTTTGAAAATCAGGGTGGATTGAGCCTCTAACCAGCAGAGTTTGGGCAAATTCATGGTGGAGGGAGCCTCTAAAAACCCCAGTTTGAACCAATTCATGGTGGAGGGAGCCTCTAAAAACCCTAGTTTGGACCAATTCATGGTGGAGGGAGCCTCTAAACACCCCAGTTTGGGCAAATTCATGGTGGAGGGAGCCTCTAACCAGCCCAGTTTGGACCAATTCATGGTGGAGGGAGCCTCTAAAAAACCCAGTTTGGACCAATTCATGGTGGAGGGAGCCTCTAAAAAACCCAGTTTGGGCAAATTCATGGTGGAGGGAGCCTCTAACCAGCCCAGTTTGGACCAATTCATGCTGGAGGGAGCCTCTAACCAGCCCAGTTTGGACCAATTCATGGTGGAGGGAGCCTCTAACCAGCCCAGTTTGGACCAATTAATGGTGGAGGGAGCCTCTAAACAGCCAAGTTTTGGGAAATTCATGGTGGAGGGAGCCTCTAAAAAACCCAGTTTGGACCAATTCATGGTGGAGGGAGCCTCTAAAAACCCCAGTTTGGACCAATTCATGGTGGAGGGAGCCTCTAACCAGCCCAGTTTGGACCAATTCATGGTGGAGGGAGCCTCTAAAAAACCCAGTTTGGACCAATTCATGGTGGAGGGAGCCTCTAACCAGCCCAGTTTGGACCAATTAATGGTGGAGGGAGCCTCTAAACAGCCAAGTTTTGGGAAATTCATGGTGGAGGGAGCCTCTAAAAACCCCAGTTTGGACCAATTCATGGTGGAGGGAGCCTCTAAAAACCCCAGTTTGGACCAATTCATGGTGGAGGGAGCCTCTAACCAGCCCAGTTTGGGCCAATTCATGGTGGAGGAAGCCTCTAAAAACCCCAGTTTGGACCAATTCATGGTGGAGGGAGCCTCTAAAAACCCCAGTTTGGACCAATTCATGGTGGAGGGAGCCTCTAAACAGCAGAGTTGTGGGAAATCAGGGTGGAGGGAGCCTCTAACCAGCAGAGTTGTGGGAAATCAGGGTGGAGGGAGCCTCTAACCAGCAGAGTTGGGGGAAATCAGGGTGGAGGGAGCCTCTAACCAGCAGAGTTTGGACCAATTCATGGTGGAGGGAGCCTCTAAAAAACCCAGTTTGGACCAATTCATGGTGGAGGGAGCCTCTAACCAGCCCAGTTTGGACCCATTCATGGTGGAGGGAGCCTCTAACCAGCCCAGTTTGGACCAATTCATGGTGGAGGGAGCCTCTAACCAGCCCAGTTTGGGCCAATTCATGGTGGAGGGAGCCTCTAAAAACCCCAGTTTGGACCAATTCATGGTGGAGGGAGCCTGTAAACAGCAGAGTTGTGGGAAATCAGGGTGGAGGGAGCCTCTAACCAGCAGAGTTGGGGGAAATCAGGGTGGAGGGAGCCTCTAACCAGCAGAGTTGTGGGAAATCAGGGTGGAGGGAGCCTCTAACCAGCAGAGTTGGGGGAAATCAGGGTGGAGGGAGCCTCTAACCAGCAGAGTTGGGGGAAATCAGGGTGGAGGGAGCCTCTAACCAGCAGAGTTGTGGGAAATCAGGGTGGAGGGAGCCTCTAACCAGCAGAGTTGGGGGAAATCAGGGTGGAGGGAGCCTCTAACCAGCAGAGTTGGGGGAAATCAGGGTGGAGGGAGCCTCTAACCAGCAGAGTTGGGGGAAATCAGGGTGGAGGGAGCCTCTAACCAGAAGAGTTGGGGGAAATCAGGGTGGAGGGAGCCTCTAACCAGCAGAGTTGGGGGAAATCAGGGTGGAGGGAGCCTCTAACCAGCAGAGTTTGGACCAATTCATGGTGGAGGGAGCCTCTAAAAAACCCAGTTTGGACCAATTCATGGTGGAGGGAGCCTCTAAACAGCCCAGTTTGGGCAAATTTATGGTGGAGGGAGCCTCTAACCAGCCCAGTTTGGACCAATTCATGGTGGAGGGAGCCTCTAAACAGCCAAGTTTTGGGAAATTCATGGTGGAGGGAGCCTCTAAAAAACCCAGTTTGGACCAATTCATGGTGGAGGGAGCCTCTAAACAGCCCAGTTTGGACCAATTCATGGTGGAGGGAGCCTCTAACCAGCAGAGTTGTGGGAAAGCAGGGTGGAGGGAGCCTCTAACCAGCAGAGTTGGTGGAAATCAGGGTGGAGGGAGCCTCTAACCAGCAGAGTTGTGGGAAAGCAGGGTGGAGGGAGCCTCTAACCCACAGAGTTGGGGGAAATCAGGGTGGAGGGAGCCTCTAACCAGCAGAGTTGTGGGAAAGCAGGGTGGAGGGAGCCTCTAACCAGCAGAGTTGTGGGAAAGCAGGGTGGAGGGAGCCTCTAACCAGCAGAGTTGTGGGAAAGCAGGGTGGAGGGAGCCTCTAACCAGCAGAGTTGGTGGAAATCAGGGTGGAGGGAGCCTCTAACCAGCAGAGTTGGGGGAAATCAGGGTGGAGGGAGCCTAGTATTAGCAGAATTGTGCAACGCTTATGGTGGATGAGTATGAGGATGCGGAGGAATTGCAGAGGTTGAGTACAGACATGGAGTTTCATGTTGGGGTGCTTTACACAGGTGGGCACAAAAATGAAGGCTCTATCCAGTGGTGGTTCATTTTTATCAAAGTGAGCCGATCGGCACTCTCAGCTGACAGACGGGTGCGCTTGTCAGTGATGATGCCACCGGCTGCACTGAACACCCTCTCAGATAGGATGCTGGCGGCAGGACAGGACAGCACCTCCAAGGCATATAGGGCAAGTTCAAGCCACAGGTCCAACTTCGACACCCAATACGTGTAGGGCGCAGAGGGGTCGGAGAGGACAGGGCTGTGGTCGGAAAGGTATTCCCGCAACATGCGCCTATACTTCTCACGCCTGGTGACACTAGGACCCTCCGTGGCGGCACTTTGGCGAGGGGGTGCCATCAAGGTGTCCCAGACCTTAGACAGTGTGCCCCTCGTTTGTGTGGACCGGTGAGAACTTAGTCGCCTACTGGAGGAACTGCCCTCCCTGCCGCCAACGTCACATGCTGGAAACATCTCCATAATATTCTGCACCAATTGCCTGTGGCAAGCATTGATGCGATTGGCCCTCCCCTCTACCGGAATAAAAGACGAGATGTTGTTTTTATACCGGGGGTCAAGGATAGCAAAGATCCAGTACTGGTTGTCCTCCATGATTTTGACAATACGCTTGTCGGTTGTAAAGCACCCCAACATGAACTCAGCCATGTCTGCCACAGTGTTAGTTGGCATGACTCCTCTGGCCCCACCGGAAAGTTCAATCTCCATTTCCTCCTCATCCTCCATGTCTACCCATCCGCGCTGCAACAATGGGACGATTCGAAGTTGCCCGGAAGCCTCCTGTATCACCATCACATCATCGGACAACTCTTCTTCCTCCTCCCCCTCCTCCTCCTCCTCCTCCTCCATTAAACGCGATGAAGCGGACAGATGTGTGGACCTACTCTCCAGCTGTGACGGATCGGATGCTATCCCTGACTCCTCTGTGTGATCTGAGTTATCCCTGATGTCAATCAGGGATTCTCTCAGAACACACAAGAGCGGGATTGTAAGGCTCACCATCGCATCCTCAGAGCTCACCCTCCTTGTGGACTCCTCAAAGACCCGTAGGATGTCACAAAGGTCTCTCATCCATGGCCACTCATGGATGAGAAACTGAGGCAGCTGACTTTGTGGCACCCTAGGGTTTTGTAGCTGGTATTCCATCAAAGGTCTCTGCTGCTCAACCACTCTATTCAACATCTGAAACGTTGAGTTCCAGCGTGTGGGGACGTCGCACAAAAGCCGGTGTTGTGGCACATGCAGGCGTTGCTGGAGAGATTTTAAGCTAGCAGCGGCTACTGTCGACTTGCGAAAGTGGGCGCACATGCGCCGCACTTTCACCAGTAGCTCTGGAACATTGGGGTAGCTCTTTAGGAAACGTTGCACCACTAGGTTGAAGACGTGGGCCAGGCATGGAACATGTTGGAGTCCGGCAAGCTCCAGAGCTGCTACCAGGTTCCGGCCGTTATCACAAACGACCATGCCTGGGCCCAGGTGCAGCGGCTCAAACCATATTGCCATCTCATCGAGGAGGGCATCCCTCACCTCGGAGGCAGTGTGCTGTCTGTCCCCCAAGCTGATCAGCTTCAGCACGGCCTGCTGACATCTACCAACGCCAGTGCTGCAACGTTTCCAACTCGTAGCTGGGGTCAATCTAACAGCGGAGGAGGAGGCGGAGGAGGAGGCGGTGGCGGAGGAGGAGGCGGTGGAGGAGGAGGAGGAGGGGGGTGTTCTTCTCGTGTCCCTGCCAGGAATGTTAGGCGGGGAGACGAGGTACACCGGGCCAGTTTGGGAAGCAGTCCCAGCCTCAACTACATTCACCCAGTGTGCCGTCAGTGAAATGTAGCGTCCCTGTCCGCATGCACTTGTCCACGCGTCGGTGGTCAAGTGGACCTTTGTGCAAAGCGCGGAACTAAGGGCCCGCCTGATGTTGAGTGACACGTGCTGGTGCAAGGTGGGGACGGCACACTGGGAGAAGTAGTGACGGCTAGGGACGGCATAGCGAGGTGCCGCAGTTGCCATCAGGTCCAGGAAGGCGGGAGTTTCAACAAGCCGGAACGCCAACATCTCCTGGGCCAGCAGTTTAGCGATGTTGGCGTTCAAGGCTTGCGCGTGTGGGTGGTTAGCAGTGTATTTCTGCCGCCGCTCCAATGTCTGAGAGATGGTGGGTTGTTGTAAAGAAGCGCCTGATGGTGCCTTTGATGGTGCAGGAGAAGGAGATAAGACAGGAACAGGGGAGGATGAGGAAGAAGTCAACAAAGTGGCGGAGGCAGATGAAGTGGTGTCCTGGCTCGTCCTCTGGAGTGCATCGCCAGCACAGTCAGCAGTGGCAGTGGCAGAGGCAGAGGCAGAGGCAGTGGCAGGGGCGTGAACGGCAGGCGGCCTTTGTCCTGCCGTTGCTGCCTGCCACTGATTCCAGTGCTTGGATTCCAAATGACGGCGCATTGAAGTGGTGGACAGGTTGCTCTTCTCAGAGCCCCTAATCAATTTCGAGAGGCAAATTCTGCAAACAACACTATATCTGTCCTTGGCGCATTCCTTGAAAAAACTCCACACCTTCGAGAAACGTGCCCTCGAGGTGGGAGTTTTTCGGGGCTGGGTACGAACTGGAACATCTTGGGAGATTCCGGGTGTGGCCTGGCTTCGCCTAAGCTGCTGACCTCTGCCTCTGCCTCTAGCTACCCTTTTTGGTGCTGCACCTGCCTCAACATCCACACTACTTTCCCCGCTTGACATCCCCCCTGTCCAGGTCGGGTCAGTGTCCTCATCATCCACCACTTCCTCTTCCAACTCCTGTCTCATCTCCTCCTCCCGCACAATGCGCCGGTCAACTGGATGCCCTGACGGCAACTGCGTCACATCATCGTCGATGAGGGTGGGTTGCTGGTCATCCACCACCAAATCGAACGGAGATGGAGGAGACTCTAGTGTTTGAGCATCTGGACACAGATGCTCCTCTGTTAGGTTCGTGGAATCGTGACGTGGAGGGGCAGGTTGAGGGACAATGAAAGGAGCGGAGAACAGCTCTGGGGAGCAGGGACAGTTGGGGTTATTGTTCTGTGAAACTTGGGAATTTTGGGAGGAAGGAGGACAAGACTGTTGGGTAATAGGAGGAGAGGAGGCAGAGTCTGACTGGCTGCTGGACAATGTGCTGTAAGCGTTCTCTGACAGCCATTGCAAGACCTGTTCCTGGTTCTCGGGCCTACTAAGGTTTGTACCCTGCAGTTTAGTTAATGTGGCAAGCAACCCTGGCACTGTGGAGTGGCGCAATGCTTGCTGCCCCACAGGAGTAGGCACGGGACGCCCTGTGGCTTCACTGCTACCTTGCTCCCCAGAACCATTCCCCCGACCTCGCCCACGGCCTCGTCCACGTCCCTTTCCGGGAGCCTTGCGCATTTTGAATTCCCAGTTAGAAATTGGCACTATATACCAGTAGCAAAAATTGTGGGTGCACGTAACCCCAATATATTCTTTGAATTCCCAGTCAGACAATGGCACTATATACCAGTATCAAGAAATGAGGGTATTTATAACCCCAATATATTCTTTGAATTACCAGTCAGAAACTGGCACTATATACCAGTAGCAAGAAATGAGGGTATTTGTAACCCCAATATATTCTTTGAATTCCCAGTCAGACAATGGCACTATATACCAGTAGCAAGAAATGAGGGTATTTATAACCCCAATATATTCTTTGAATTACCAGTCAGAAACTGGCACTATATACCAGTAGCAAGAAATGAGGTTATTTGTAACCCCAATATATTCTTTGAATTCCCAGTCAGACAATGGCACTATATACCAGTAGCAAGAAATGAGGGTATTTATAACCCCAATATATTCTTTGAATTACCAGTCAGAAACTGGCACTATATACCAGTAGCAAGAAATGAGGGTATTTGTAACCCCAATATATTCTTTGAATTACCAGTCAGACAATGGCACTATATACCAGTAGCAAGAAATGAGGGTATTTGTAACCCCAATATATTCTTTGAATTCCCAGTGAGACAATGGCACTATATACCAGTAGCAAAAATTGTGGGTGCACGTAACCCCAATATATTCTTTGAATTCCCAGTCAGACAATGGCACTATATACCAGTAGCAAGAAATGAGGGTATTTATAACCCCAATATATTCTTTGAATTCCCAGTCAGACAATGGCACTACATACCAGTAGCAAGAAATGAGGGTATTTATAACCCCAATATATTCTTTGAATTACCAGTCAGAAACTGGCACTATATACCAGTAGCAAGAAATGAGGGTATTTGTAACCCCAATATATTCTTTGAATTCCCAGTCAGACAATGGCACTATATACCAGTAGCAAGAAATGAGGGTATTTATAACCCCAATATATTCTTTGAATTACCAGTCAGAAACTGGCACTATATACCAGTAGCAAGAAATGAGGGTATTTGTAACCCGAATATATTCTTTGAATTCCCAGTGAGACAATGGCACTATATACCAGTAGCAAAAATTGTGGGTGCACGTAACCCCAATATATTCTTTGAATTCCCAGTCAGACAATGGCACTATATACCAGTAGCAAGAAATAAGGGTATTTATAACCCCAATATATTCTTTGAATTACCAGTCAGAAACTGGCACTATATACCAGTAGCAAGAAATGAGGGTATTTGTAACCCCAATATATTCTTTGAATTCCCAGTCAGACAATGGCACTATATACCAGTAGCAAGAAATGAGGGTATTTATAACCCCAATATATTCTTTGAATTACCAGTCAGAAACTGGCACTATATACCAGTAGCAAGAAATGAGGGTATTTGTAACCCCAATATATTCTTTGAATTACCAGTCAGAAACTGGCACTATATACCAGTAGCAAGAAATGAGGGTATTTTTAACCCCAATATATTCTTTGAATTCCCAGTCAGACAATGGCACTATATACCAGTAGCAAGAAATGAGGGTATTTATAACCCCAATATATTCTTTGAATTACCAGTCAGAAACTGGCACTATATACCAGTAGCAAGAAATGAGGGTATTTGTAACCCCAATATATTCTTTGAATTCCCAGTCAGACAATGGCACTATATACCAGTAGCAAGAAATGAGGGTATTTGTAACCCCAATATATTCTTTGAATTCCCAGTGAGACAATGGCACTATATACCAGTAGCAAAAATTGTGGGTGCACGTAACCCCAATATATTCTTTGAATTCCCAGTCAGACAATGGCACTATATACCAGTAGCAAGAAATGAGGGTATTTATAACCCCAATATATTCTTTGAATTACCAGTCAGAAACTGGCACTATATACCAGTAGCAAGAAATGAGGGTATTTGTAACCCCAATATATTCTTTGAATTCCCAGTCAGACAATGGCACTATATACCAGTAGCAAGAAATGAGGGTATTTGTAACCCCAATATATTCTTTGAATTCCCAGTGAGACAATGGCACTATATACCAGTAGCAAAAATTGTGGGTGCACGTAACCCCAATATATTCTTTGAATTCCCAGTCAGACAATGGCACTATATACCAGTAGCAAGAAATGAGGGTATTTATAACCCCAATATATTCTTTGAATTACCAGTCAGAAACTGGCACTATATACCAGTAGCAAGAAATGAGGGTATTTGTAACCCCAATATATTCTTTGAATTCCCAGTCAGACAATGGCACTATATACCAGTAGCAAGAAATGAGGGTATTTGTAACCCCAATATATTCTTTGAATTCCCAGTCAGACAATGGCACTATATACCAGTAGCAAGAAATGAGGGTATTTGTAACCCCAATATATTCTTTGAATTCCCAGTCAGACAATGGCACTATATACCAGTAGCAAGAAATGAGGGTATTTATAACCCCAATATATTCTTTGAATTCCCAGTCAGACAATGGCACTATATACCAGTAGCAAGAAATGAGGGTATTTATAACCCCAATATATTCTTTGAATTCCCAGTCAGACAATGGCACTATATACCAGTAGCAAGAAATGAGGGTATTTATAACCCCAATATATTCTTTGAATTCCCAGTCAGACAATGGCACTATATACCAGTAGCAAGAAATGAGGGTATTTATAACCCCAATATATTCTTTGAATTACCAGTCAGACAATGGCACTATATACCAGTAGCAAGAAATGAGGGTATTTATAACCCCAATATATTCTTTGAATTACCAGTCAGAAACTGGCACTATATACCAGTAGCAAGAAATGAGGGTATTTGTAACCCCAATATATTCTTTGAATTACCAGTCAGACAATGGCACTATATACCAGTAGCAAGAAATGAGGGTATTTGTAACCCCAATATATTCTTTGAATTCCCAGTGAGACAATGGCACTATATACCAGTAGCAAAAATTGTGGGTGCACGTAACCCCAATATATTCTTTGAATTCCCAGTCAGACAATGGCACTATATACCAGTAGCAAGAAATGAGGGTATTTGTAACCCCAATATATTCTTTGAATTCCCAGTCAGACAATGGCACTATATACCAGTAGCAAGAAATGAGGGTATTTGTAACCCCATTATATTCTTTGAATTCCCAGTCAGACAATGGCACTATATACCAGTAGCAAGAAATGAGGGTATTTGTAACCCCAATTCTATTGCTAGGGGACTTGCAGGGTATTTCTGGGGTGAAGGTGGGGGGGGGCACACCGTTGGAATGGGGATTTGGGGTGTATATATGGGGTATACGGGAATACACTGTTAGTGTATTACATTCAGGATCCGGGGAAAACTGGGTTGCGGCGATTGAGCCCGTCAGTGCCACGTTACACTGACAAGCTTCTCCCTGGAATTTAGCTCTTACAAGAGCTGTTGGTTGTCTTCTCCTTCCTATCCTAGCCTGTCCCTGCCTACCCAGAATCTAAGCCCTAGCTAACTGGACGGAAACCTCCGTCCCCGGTGAATTGCAAGCTCAGAATGACGCAAACCTGGGCGTCGCTGTTCTTTTAAATTAGAGGTCACATGTTTTCGGCAGCCAATGGGTTTTGCCTACTTTTTTCAACGTCACCGGTGTCGTAGTTCCTGTCCCACCTACCCTGCGCTGTTATTGGAGCAAAAAAGGCGCCAGGGAAGGTGGGAGGGGAATCGAGTAATGGCGCACTTTACCACGCGGTGTTCGATTCGATTCGATTCGAACATGCCGAACAGCCTAATATCCGATCGAACATGAGTTCGATAGAACACTGTTCGCTCATCTCTAGTTTCTTCGTCTTTGTCTTGTGTTTGTTTGATTGTTCCTTGTCCCTTCCTTACTCCCCTTTTCTTTTTCTTGTTGGGCTGTATTTGGTTTATGCGGAGAGGGGTCTTTTTGGCCTCCCAGTCCGCTGACTTGTATGTTCCTGCATTGTTGCTCGACTTCATTTCTTTTGCTCGTTTTGTATTTTATTGAAAAATCTTTAATAAAACCCGTTTAAGCATAAATATGAGAGTCACAGCAATATGTCTGAACACTTATGACCATGTGACATTTCATTTTTTCTTTTTTAATAAATTTGCAAAAATATCTACATTTCTGTTTTTTATCTGTCAAGATGAGGTGCTGAGTATACATTAATGATAAATAAAATGAACTTTTATGATTTTAGCAAATGGCTGCAATGAAACAAAGAGTGAAAAATTTAAAGGGGTCTGAATATTTTCCATACCCACTGTATATAGTGAGAAGGTGACAGGCAGATTGTTGCATTCCGGTATATCACTCCCAGATTCCTGATATATGTGTGGTCCAGGGCGGATCTTGAATAGGCTTCAGCCCTAGGTGTGGGTCCTGGGCTCGTTAGGGCCCATGCACACAAAATAAACGCGCACTCATTTTTGCATAACACATGTGTAAAGAATACACGTGTAAAAATCAGTCTCCCATTGACTTCAATTACATTTTTTACATGTGTAAAAAACACCCCAAAAAACGTTGGCACATTTTTTACACGTGTAAAAAATGTCATTGAAGTCAATGGGAGTCTGACTTGTACAGGTGTATTCTTTACACACGTGTTATGCAAAAATGAGCGCACGTTAACTCGGTGTGCATGGGCCCTTACTAGGCCATAAAAGACTGCAGAGCCTGCACTTTAGAGCAGATCCTGGGAGTGAGAGGAGGAGCCTGGGTCTGTCCTGAAACATTGAGAGTCTGGTGAGACTGTACAGTGCTACTTTGTTTTGTTTTTGTGGTTCATAGTAAGTCACACGTATAGGTTTTTTTTACTGTTTAGTTAGAGCTCATTCAAGCACAGTTTTGTTTGCCATTTTGCCTGAAGTTAAGGCTGTATTTTATTTTTGCTTATTGTGTGCCTTTGACTCGTTGGGTCCGCACCATTGCTGCTATTGAGCTACCTTCCCCACCACATACACATACACTCACTGGCCACTTTATTAGGTACACCATGCTAGTAACGGGTTGGACCCCCTTTTGCCTTCAGAACTGCCTCAATTCTTCGTGGCATAGATTCAACAAGGTGCTGGAAGCATTCCTCAGAGATTTTGGTCCATATTGACATGATGGCATCACACAGTTGCCGCAGATTTGTCGGCTGCACATCCATGATGCGAATCTCCCGTTCCACCACATCCCAAAGATGCTCTATTGGATTGAGATCTGGTGACTGTGGAGGCCATTGGAGTACAGTGAACTCATTGTCATGTTCAAGAAACCAGTCTGAGATGATTCCAGCTTTATGACATGGCATTGCATTATCCTGCTGAAAGTAGCCATCAGATGTTGGGTACATTGTGGTCATAAAGGGATGGACATGGTCAGCAACAATACTCAGGTAGGCTTTGGCGTTGCAACGATGCTCAATTGGTACCAAGGGGCCCAAAGAGTGCCAAGAAAATATTCCCCACACCATGACACCACCACCACCAGCCTGAACCGTTGATACAAGGCAGGATGGATCCATGCTTTCATGTTGTTGACGCCAAATTCTGACCCTACCATCCGAATGTCGCAGCAGAAATCGAGACTCATCAGACCAGGCAACGTTTTTCCAATCTTCAATTGTCCAATTTCGATGAGCTTGTGCAAATTGTAGCCTCAGTTTCCTGTTCTTAGCTGAAAGGAGTGGCACCCGGTGTGGTCTTCTGCTGCTGTAGCCCATCTGCCTCAAAGTTTGACGTACTGTGCGTTCAGAGATGCTCTTCTGGCTACCTTGGTTGTAACGGGTGGCTATTTGAGTCACTGTTGCCTTTCTATCAGCTCGAACCAGTCTGGCCATTCTCCTCTGACCTCTGGCATCAACAACGCATTTCTGCCCACAGAACTGCCGCTCACTGGATGTTTTTTCTTTTTCGGACCATTCTCTGTAAACCCTAGAGATGGTTGTGCGTGAAAATCCCAGTAGATCAGCAGTTTCTGAAATACTCAGACCAGCCCTTCTGGCACCAACAACCATGCCACGTTCAAAGGCACTCAAATCACCTTTCTTCCCCATACTGATGCTCGGTTTGAACTGCAGGAGATTGTCTTGACCATGTCTACATGCCTAAATGCACTGAGTTGCCGCCATGTGATTGGCTGATTAGAAATTAAGTGTTAACGAGCAGTTGGACAGGTGTACCTAATAAAGTGGCCGGTGAGTGTATATAGTACTGTGCAAAAGTTTTAGGCATCTGTGGGAAATGCTGCAATGTAAGAACGCTTTAAAAATAGAAGGGTTAATATTTTATTGTCAAATTAACAATGAATGAACAATTATTAACAATGAAGAAGTATATTTTTAATCTATAAACTACAGAAATTTTGCACGTCTATGTAACTTGACAAAGGATTTATGAGCATACCACATAGACATGATGCATTTCATGTTATTGCTGTGTCCACTATTTTAATTTGCTACTTACACACTCTTAGGTAAGTAAAGGTATATTCTTAACAACCAAGTTAATGACATTACGTACCCGAATGCCTATGATGGAAACTGGGATGGGCATATAATGCCATCTTTGTGAAATAACCCAAGAGGATTAATATGGGAGTGTAAGGAAATAAAAATAAATTGTGCAATGACCTTTTTTTTTTCATGCCAAGAATTTGATGTACTGTATCTGATAACAAATGTAACACAATGTCTTTGTTTGTTTTTTCCTACCATATCCTCTTTATTTATTGGATTACAGAGATTTTATAGACACTATTTATAACCGTTTAAATACTTGTAATCCATCTAAAATAACAATTGCAACAAACTGAGAGTCTGTTTTGTGTCTTTGTTCTTCCTCCTGAAAATGTTTGCATACATTGCCAACAGAGATGTGTACCTACACCCTATGACACTGTTGGACCAGTGTTGCCAGTATATCAGAATATATTTATATAGGTAAATGTACAGATTTTAATCTTCTGCATTCCATTATTTGAGTAAAAGTGAATTTTAAATAGGTGTTGTTGTTGTTGGGGACATTAAGGGGTCCCCATGATAGAGTATGTTGCTGAGTTCCAAATTAAATATCAGGCCTGAAGTAATTACGCCCATTATCAGGTCTGGAGAAGCCACACACACACACAACTGATGGTGTATCAAGTGAGTTCTAATTTAATGGTGCACAAAGGTGGTTTAAATACAATACAGACAAGAGCAGGTTGGACTATTCTAACATAGTTGGCATAAAATAATTGGTTATAAGATAAACCTGGCACATGACTATTGGCTGAGGCCTTATGTATTTTGCATATCATTACAGCTTAATGGACTTTGTACTTTGTCCTTAAACAAAGAAAGCTTCAAAAACACTTATGTGTGAACTAGCAGCTCACACTATGTCTATATGCATATATCATGTAAACAGAGATAAGATGTCATGTTGGTGCTAAATGAGTCTCAGTGACCTCCATATACCATGAAGATAAGATATACAAATAGCCAGCTGCGACTTACTTACACAGTTTATGTGTGAAAGGTTATAAGATGACTGACAAAATACAAAGATGGAGGATTTGACTCTAACATTGTTTCAACAAACTTGGCATAAGATCATTTGCCCATAGAATTTTTTTATAAGAGAAAAAAAGGTTCTTATCCCTTAGCGCTTTCCCTGCTTTCCCTCCCTCTAGTAAACAGACTTTCACATTGCAAATCTCTGCTATATCTGTCTTGAGATAAACTGTCTCAGATTACACATGCCTATAGAAGTCTATGGAGAGAAGAAGGGGAGGAGTGAGCAAAGTGAGAGAAAGAAACAGAAACACAGGCTTAAGGCTCGTTCACATCTGTGCCCGATCTCCGTCTGTCGGGTTTCCGTCTTCTGCAGATTATTGTTTTTGGTGTTTTGGGGTTCTTGTTGGTTCTTGTTCGGTGTGTGTTGTGTTATTAATTTTAATTTGGTTTTATTTTATAGGTGTCACAGCTGGCATATCGGCAGGACCTTGTCCCCTCTATCCTCTGTCATCAGGAGAAGGTGGTAGATGCGTCACCCGCTAAACATCTTCGACATGCACACCGCTAATGGTGTCTAGGCATCCCGGTGACGCGTCATATAGGTCATTGGGGTTATCAAGGTTCTGCTCATATGTGTAATTTCATTCAATAAAGCTGTGGCCGCCCTCCACTATTTATCCATACTTGGTGTCTGAGTTTTATTTATTAATGTTAAGTGGGTATCTGGGAGAAGGGTGGTGTTTGGTTATACCGTAGTACGGTCAGTCTAATCAGCAGCTAGTAGAGGGGATGGGGGGGATACAGAAATGAAATAAAATAAGTACTGGGACAATGGTGGAAGGAAGGATAGAGGGAGACAAGGATGGAGGGATAGTTGTTAATGCCAGGAGGTACTATCAGAGGCTCAATGTACAACACATTAACTGTCTTACTCACAGTTCCCAGAGGAAGCAAGATGAACGGGACAGTTACTGACAATTTGAGCTGCCCACCACAGTCACAATTGGTCACTGGATTGTCTCTCATCATAGACAGCAGCAATCCTTTACCGGGCAATTCCTACTGAATTAGAACTGTTAGGCTAAGGCCCCACTGGGCGGAAACGCAGCAAAAAACCGCAGCATAAAAAACTGCAGAGAAAAAGCTGCGTTTTCTGTCACAGAAAAAAATGTGCATTTACATGCATTTTTCATCACGTTTTTCAGGGGGGGGGGGGGGTTATGTAGATTGTGAGCCCCATATAGGGATCACAATGTCCTTTTTTTTTCCTATCAGTATGTCTTTGCAGAATGCAAACGTGGGGAGAACATACAAACGCCTTGCAGATGTTGTTCCGGGCAGGATTCAAACCCAGGACTCCAGCACTGCAAGGTTACAGTGCTAACCACTGAGCCACCGTGTTGCCCACAGTGTTTTTCAATTTTTTGCCGCGGAAATTCATATGAGTTTTCTGTTGAATTTTTCATCGCGTTCTTGCTCAAGTTTCTCATGTGCAATAAAGATAATTGAAAGGCTATGTTGAAAATCCTAAGGAATTGGGGTCCTCTGCTATTTATTGCCGTGGGAAAAATTGTGACGTTTTACAGTACTTGCCAAGTAGATGGGACTCATGCGAATCCCATGACCACTTTGCGGAAAATGTCACAGCGTGGACACAATACGATTTCCAAAACTGTCGCGTTTTTGAAAATCTCAGCATGTCAATTATATCTACGGAAACGCAGGCGGCTTTCCCTTAGATATAATTGTAACAGAAAGTCCGCAGAGGAAAACTCAGTGAACTTTTTGTTCAAAGCACTGATTTGGAGTATAACAGTCCGTGAAGTCTCATCTTCCTCTTAGTTGGTGGCCGCTATATGGGGAGGTGGGGTGGGGTGGATGGTTTCGGGTATAACAGTCCGTGGAGTCTCATCTTCCTCTTGTTTGGTGACAGCTGGACACATATTGGGCAGTGATTTCCACAGTGGCCTCTTCTTCTCCCAGCAGGATGTAGCGTTTCCTGCAGATGTGAAGTCTGAGATGTGGGCAGAGAGTCTTTGGAAGTAGACGGCCCTCACAGCTGAGTATTTGGTGCAGTGTAGCAGGAAGTGGGTCTCGTCTTCTAGGGCCCCCTGGTCACAGTGCTGGCACAGTCTGTTCTCCCGTGGCTTGTACATCTGGCTGTGTCGCCCCGTCTCCATCTCCAGGTTGTGGGCGCTCAGTCTATACCGGCTCAGGATTTGTCTGTGTTTGGGGTGGCGTATTCTCTCCAGGTAGGTGGCCATGGTCCTTTGCAATGACTGGTACACGGTGAGTTTCTTGGAGTTATTTATTGCTCTTCTCCATTCCTCGATGTACCGCTCTTTGTCTCTCTCAATTACTCCTTTTATTTGAGCCTTGTTCAGGGCATGTTGGGGGTTTTGGCTTGGCAGATGGCTGATGCTTGGTTGGGGGGTATTAGTTTTTCTCGGGGCTCTGTGGCTCAGCTAGGCTTGGTGGTGGTAAGAGCCAGGACTGCTGCCCTGTATGTGAGTCCAGAATGATAGCGCCCTCTTCTACATGGTGAGCCATAGGGGGAGTCTGCCTAGCTCTGCCCAGCATCCCATGTTGGAGGTGCTGCGGTGGACATGGAGGAGGTACTTGCAGAACTCCAGGTGGAAGGTCTCTGTTGGGCTGGAATCCCACTTTGACTGGTCTGGGTAGGTGGCTGTACCCCAAACCTCACTGCCATAGAGAAGGATCGGAGCGATGACTTCGTCAAACATCTTCAGCCAGACCCTCACCGGTGGTTTGACGTGGTACAGTTGTCTTCTGATGGCGTAGAAGGTTCTGCAGGCTTTTCCTTTCAGGGTTTCTATTGCTGCTTTGAAGCTTCCTGATTGGTATATATATATATATATATATATATATATATATATATATATATATATATATATAGTAGTGGGGTACTAAGAGATTAGACACACAGCATTCTGTATATAGAAGTATATAGAAAAGTAACAAATAAATAAAATTGCACAAAACACCAATTCTAAGTTGAATAAAAAAAATATAAAAAAAAGTCCCAACACAAAAGTACAAGACAGAAAAACAAAGCAAATCTAGAATTAAGCATTGTTATCTTTTTCTTAACCTCTGGCAGAGAAGTAAAGGAATTGCTGAATCAGTAAAGGATGGGATGTCTCAGCAAGACTACTCTCCTCATATACAATATGTAACAAAACCACAAGCACTTGAATTAGCATATAAAAACATTTGCATGTTAAAATAACAGCCAGAAGTCTGACAATATTTTACATGTCTTACTTGAGAGCAGTCCTGATCCCAGAGCTGTACTTCAGCTCTAGATGAAATATTACAGTAATCCTCTTGTAAAAGGTTCCTTGGTGCCTTACCACTCACAGATGTGTATGAAGTTGCTGAAATTCTGCATTTCAGTCCCCTTAAACTTGAGTTATTTAAATCGGCTCTTTTGATGAATCCACTTTTAAAGGGATCCTATCCTTAAAAGTAAATTTTTTGTCCCTAACACGCAGGAATTGCCTTCCTTAAGGTTATTCTTCTCCTATCTTTAGATGTCTTCTCCGGGCCGCCGTTTGGTATATAATCCGGTTTTCATCCATATGCAAATGAGTTCTCTCGCAGCACTGGGGGCGGGTCCCAGCGCTCAAACAGCACTGGGGGTGTCCCCAATACTGCAAGAGAACTCTCCAGCACCGCTTCCGTCTTCTTCAGGAACAGGCTCTTCATGCGACTTCTTCCAGGGGTTGGCTTCAAACTTCTATTGTAAGCGGCCATTTTCTTATAGCCAGCAGGCATGCACAGTTAGCTTTGCCCTACAAGTTTGAAGCCAACAAGTCGCTTGAAGAGCCCATTCCTGAAGAAGATGGAGGCGGCGCTGGAGAGTTCTCTCACAGCATTGGGGACGCCCCCAGTGCTGTTTGAGCACTGGGGCCCACCCCCAATGCATCGAGAGAACTCATTTGCATACGGATGAAAGCGAGACAAGACATCTAAAGGTAGGAGAAGAATAGACTTAAGGAAGGCTATTCCTATGTGTTAGGGACAAAAAAATGACTTTGAATAATAGGATCCCTTTAAGGTGACATTCTGATCCTTTTTTGCCTTACATTATGTATCTATTCCTCCATTATATAATTCAGCTAGTATTACCTTATTTAGGGGTCATTGACAATACCACTGGTAACTGTCAGTAGTCTCTATTGCTATTGGCTGTTACAAGATTTTAGCAGCAGACACTAGCAGATCCATCACAAAGCAGTTAAAATTTCCTTTCAATGGGATTTATTTGGTGTCAATTAGTGACCATTAGTGCCCGTTTACACCAAATCCATCACATGTCTGTTATTTTTCACTGACAAAAAATCCTGTATTCAGGATTTGTAATTGTGATCAAAAAGGAAGTCCTTTGTTTAATATTTTTCATTCAGATTAAAGGGATCCTATAATTGGATTCCATTTTTTCTCCATAACACGCAGGAATAGCCTCAAGAAAGGCTATTCTCCTACATTTAGATGTCTTCTCCGCGCCGCCTTTTGGTAGAAATCCCGGTTTTCTACTGTATGCAAATGAGGTCTCTCACAGCACTGGGGTCGTCCCCAATGTTGTGAGAAAAATCTCTAGCGCCACCTCTATCTTCGCCTGGAACGCCTTTTCCGCTTCTTTTTTCAGCGTTGGGCTTCAAACTTTTAGGCAAGCACAGTCGGCTCTTCCGTCGGTCCTTGGCAGAGCCGACTGTGCATACCCACGGCCATTTTCTTGTTGCCGCTTACACATAAAGCTGGTGTAAGTGGCCATTTTCTTGGAGGGAAGAGCCAACTGCGCATACCTAGAAGTTTGACATCCCCTGTCGGAAAAAGACGAGGCATTCCAGGTGAAAATAGAGACGTGGCTGGAGATTTCTCTCACAGCATTGGGTACAGCCCCAGTGCTGTTTGAGCGCTGGGGACCGCGCCCCAGTGCTGCGAGAGAACTCATTTGCATAGAGAAGAAGACTGGGATTTCTACCGAACAGCGGCGCGGAGAAAACATCTAAAGGTAAGAGGAGAAAAGCCTTTCTTAAAGCTATTCCTATGTGATAGGGAGAAAAAAAAAGGGAATCCAATGATTGGATCCCTTTAAGTACCTGAATAAAATATTTACAACTAAACTTTCTTGTTCCGTTGAACCACCATTCGTCTCTGTAGTCTTTCCTTCACAATTTTTGAATCTCTTCCTCTGGAATTGCCCAGTTCGTACTGTTTACCTCATTGCATCATACTTCCTTATGAATCTAGTCCTTAAAAAAAAAAAAAACAGAAGTAGATATACAGTCCTATGAAAAAGTTTGGGCACCCCTATTAATCTTAATCATTTTTAGTTCTAAATATTTTGGTGTTTGCAGCAGCCATTTCAGTTTGATATATCTAATAACTGATGGACACAGTAATATTTCAGGATTGAAATGAGGTTTATTGTACTAACAGTAAATGTGCACTATGCAATAAACCAAAATTTGACCAGTGCAAAAGTATGAGCACCTCAACAGAAAAGTGACATTAATATTTAGTAGATCTTCCTTTTGCAAAGATAACAGCCTCTAGTCGCTTCCTGTAGCTTTTAATCAGTTCCTGGATCCTGCATGAAGGGATTTTGGACCATTCCTCTTTACAAAACAATTCAAGTTCAGGTAAGTTTGATGGTCGCCGAGCATGGACAGCCTGCTTCAAATCATCCCACAGATGTTCAATGATATTCAGGTCTGGGACTGGGATGGCCATTCCAGAACATTGTAATTGTTCCTCTGCATGAATGCCTGAGTCGATTTGGAGCGGTGTTTTGGATTATTGTCTTGCTGAAATATCCATCTCCGGCGTAACTTCAACTTCGTCACTGATTCTTGAACATTATTCTCAAGAATCTGCTGATACTGAGTGGAATCCATGCGACTCTCAACTTTAAAAAGATTCCCGGTGCCGGCATTGGCCACACAGCCCCAAAGCATGATGGAACCTCCACCAAATATTACAGTGGGTGGCAAGTGTTTTTCTTGGAATGCTGTTTTTTTTGGACTCCATGCATAACGCCTTTTTGTATGACCAAACAACTCAATCTTTCATCAGTCCACGGGACTTTCTTCCAAAATGAAGCTGGCTTATCCAAATGTGCTTTTGCATACCTCAGGCAACTCTATTTGTGGCGTACGTGCAGAAACGGCTTCTTTCTCATCACTCTCCCATACAGCTTCTCCTTGTGCAAAGTGCGCTGTATAGTTGGCCGATGCACAGTGACACCATCTGCAGCAAGATGATGCTGCAGCTCTTTGGAGGTGGTATGTGGATTGTCCTTGACTGTTCTCACCATTCTCCTTCTCTGCCTTTCTGATATTTTTCTTGGCCTGCCACTTCTGGGCTTAACAAGAACTCTCCCTGTGGTCTTCCATTTCCTTACTATGTTCCTCACAGTGGAAGCTGACAGGTTAAATCTCTGAGACAACGTTTTGTATCTTTCCCCTGAACAACTAGGTTGAACAATCTTTGTTTTCAGATCATTTGAGAGTTGTTTTAAGTAGCCCATGATGCCACTCTTCAGAGGAGATTCAAATAGGAGAACAACTTGCAATTGGCCACCTTAAATACCTTTTCTCATGATTGGATAGATCTGGCTATGAAGTTCAAAGCTCAGTGAGGTTACAAAAACAATTTTGTGCTTCAGTAAGTCAGTAAAAAGTAGTTAGGAGTATTCAAATCAATAAAATGATAAGGGTGCCCATACTTTTGCACCGGTCAAATTTTGGTTTAATGCATATTGCACATTTTCTGTTAGTACAATAAACCTCATTTCACTCCTGAAATATTACTGTGTCCATCAGTTATTAGATATATCAAACTGAAATGGCTGCTGCAAACACCAAAATATTTAGAACTAAAAATGATTAAGATTAATAGGGTTGCCCAAACTTTTTCATAGGACTGTATCATTCCAAGAGCTTGCTGTACAATACTTCAAGCCCTTTTTTTTTTTGGGAGGGGGGGCTTGGAAATCTGCGTGACTTGTAAATTATGTTGTTTGGAAACATTTGAAGAGCTCAACGGAAAAATGGCCTAAGTCCACATTTTGTCATATTTCAAATTATTACCTAGAAAGCTTCTTTGTACCTCGTTCTATGCATTGGGTTTACAAGGTACCTAGGATTAATGACCTAAGTCCATATATTTCAATGCAGAAGAATTTACATTCAATGGAATAATGGCCTAAGTCCAATACAAACTTACTTACTTCACTCTCGTTGGTCATTTTTTCATTGAAATCGTGACTTCCGGTCTGTTGTTTATATTAGTGTAAAAACTTTGTCTTATTGTTTAAAAGGCTCTAAATCGACTTTTGCACATATTTAGCGCCGAAAAGGGAGGCAGGTAATTATTATTCTTCATCGTTTAATAGTAGTAGTAATTAATTAATAATATTAAATAAATAATATTTATACATGAAGCTGCAATTTTTTTAATAAATAATACAATTTATGATTAGGATTAACGGTGTTCATTAGCTGATTACATTGGATAGATATATTCCACAATAATGCCCGTTTGCTTTAGGCTAAAACTTTAAATTTCGTTTTTCTCACAGTATTGATTTTTGGACTTAGGCCATTTTTCCGTTGAGCTCTTCATTTATAATTGGCAAAATACTGGCATTTTTGGAATCCTCCATGCCACAAATCAATTTATATCTCTTAATTTTCTCGTGTTCAACTTTCAAGGAGCAGAAGGAACAAGCCTGTTTAATTTCAAGCACAGAATACTTATCCAAAACAGGTTGAAGTAATTGTTTTGTCTCAACTGTCTTTACCCTCAGTATCAGTGTTTCTTTTTATAAATATTTATGAAAATTATGTCCATTGCATACTTGTTAGAAATCTCTGCAAATCTGATATAAAATTGGAATCTTGCATGAACAAATTAATCTACCATATGCGTTCATTCATCTAAGCTGCAGGGTCTCCACAGTGTTCAAATAAAGTTCTCCTCCCCTACAGCCCTGCCCAGCGCTGCACCTCTAATGAGGCGAAGTGAGGTGACTGCCTCGGGCGTCACTCCGGGGGGGCGGCAGCCCAGGCGATTTTTTTTTTTTACTTTTTTTTTCACTAAACTAACGCAGGAGAGTGGTTGTTTTTAATACAACCCGAGCAGCCCCTCTCCTGCGCTGACCTCTGCATCTCAGTGCAGGTGGCGTCATCACACCCGCTACGCTGAGATGCAGACGTCTTACTGCCAGGAGAAGAGGAGGCAGCAGTGGGAGCAGTAGCGCGATCGGTAAGTAAAATAACTTTTTTTTTTTGTTTTATAATAGGCTGCTATCTGCTGCAGTATCCAGAGCAGGTAGCAGCCTATTTACCAACCGCTCCAGACCTGTTCACTGCCGCCCCCGCTTCCCCTTGTACTATAGGCCGTGGAGGGCGGTAGTGAATAGACCCGGGCCTAGGCCGTGATGCTACTACCACTATTATTATACTCAGAGGTCTTTTCAGATCCCAGAGTATAATAATGGGAGCTCCAAAAGAACTGAGAGAACATAATAAACAGTTTTACTTACCTCTCGGGGATCCAATTTTAAGCCTAGCAGGCTTCGGTCCTATACGGCCATATAGGCCTGAAGCCTGTGATAGTAGTAATAGCCTGTTACTGCTAGCACAGGCTTTGGGCCTGTATGGTAACAGGCTGTTACTGCTACCACAGGCTTTGGGCCTGTATGGTACTGCTAGCAAAGACCTTGAGCCTATATGGTAATATCCCAGACCACGTGACATCTGGGACATTAGCCTATAGGCCCGAAGCCTGCTAAGATTAACATCGGATCCCGGAGAGGTGAGTAACACTGTTCATCATGTTCCCTCATCTCCCCTGGGGCTCTGATTATTATGCTCGGGGGTCTGTAAAGACCTTTGAGTATAATAATAGTTCATGGGTGTGCAACTGTGGGGCATAACAGAGATCGAAGGGTCCACTGTGGACCCTGTAACCTCTATTATGCCCCACAGCGGCCCCCCTGCAACCTCTATTATGCCCCACAGTCTATTGTGTTACTGTGGGGCATAACATAAGCTGCAGGGGCCGCTGTTGGATATATATATATATATATATATATATATATATATATATATTTATATATATATATATATTAGCTTTTACCCGCGCCTTTGTCTGCGGTGATTTGAGAATTGGGCGGACACAGACGTGTGAAACTGTAAAAGTGCTTTAAAAAGTTTGGTGGGCTAGCAAATGTGATGTGATGTGTTATATTGTGTATCTAGTGATACAGACAATGTGATGTGTTGTATTGTGTATGTCGTGATACAGACAATGTGATGTGTTGTATTGTGTCAGACAATGTGATGTGTTGTATTGTGTCAGACAATGTGATGTTTTGTATTGTATATATCGTGATACAGACAATGTGATGTGTTATGTGAGTGAGTAGAGTGAGGGCTACTCCTGAGGTGACAGTAAGGAGTGTGCAGGCAGGTTGAGGCAGGAAATGCCAGGCAGTGTGTGGGAGTCTATAGCTGGGGCTAGGAGTCCTGCTTTTGTGAGTCTCCTGCTAGGAAGCCATGTTGTTTAGTGGCACCAAAAGTAGCCTGTGACTCAATCCTAAGGGAAAACTATGTTTGTGGAAAATTGCACGCAAATCCGTCCACGCGTTTTAGCGTGATTGAGGAACAAACATCCAAACTCACAAACATCCAAACATCCAAACACACAAACTTTCACACTTATAATATTATATTAGTAGGATATATATATATATACTGTATATATATATATATACAGTATATCCTAACTAAGTGTTCCTCAATCACAGTCAAATGGCTGAATGGATTTGTCTGAAACTTCACACATGCCTACAGATTGTGCAGGAAGGAGACAAAAGCCTAAGTCCAATACAAACTTACTTACTTCACTCTCGTTGGTCATTTTTTCATTGAAATCGTGACTTCCGGTCTGTTGTTTATATTAGTGTAAAAACTTTGTCTTATTGTTTAAAAGGCTCTAAATCGACTTTTGCACATATTTAGCGCCGAAAAGGGAGGCAGGTAATTATTATTCTTCATCGTTTAATAGTAGTAGTAATTAATTAATAATATTAAATAAATAATATTTATACATGAAGCTGCAATTTTTTTAATAAATAATACAATTTATGATTAGGATTAACGGTGTTCATTAGCTGATTACATTGGATAGATATATTCCACAATAATGCCCGTTTGCTTTAGGCTAAAACTTTAAATTTCGTTTTTCTCACAATATTGATTTTTGGACTTAGGCCATTTTTCCGTTGAGCTCTTCATTTATAATTGGCAAAATACTGGCATTTTTGGAATCCTCCATGCCACAAATCAATTTATATCTCTTAATTTTCTCGTGTTCAACTTTCAAGGAGCAGAAGGAACAAGCCTGTTTAATTTCAAGCACAGAATACTTATCCAAAACAGGTTGAAGTAATTGTTTTGTCTCAACTGTCTTTACCCTCAGTATCAGTGTTTCTTTTTATAAATATTTATGAAAATTATGTCCATTGCATACTTGTTAGAAATCTCTGCAAATCTGATATAAAATTGGAATCTTGCATGAACAAATTAATCTACCATATGCGTTCATTCATCTAAGCTGCAGGGTCTCCACAGTGTTCAAATAAAGTTCTCCTCCCCTACAGCCCTGCCCAGCGCTGCACCTCTAATGAGGCGAAGTGAGGTGACTGCCTCGGGCGTCACTCCGGGGGGGCGGCAGCCCAGGCGATTTTTTTTTTTTACTTTTTTTTTCACTAAACTAACGCAGGAGAGTGGTTGTTTTTAATACAACCCGAGCAGCCCCTCTCCTGCGCTGACCTCTGCATCTCAGTGCAGGTGGCGTCATCACACCCGCTACGCTGAGATGCAGACGTCTTACTGCCAGGAGAAGAGGAGGCAGCAGTGGGAGCAGTAGCGCGATCGGTAAGTAAAATAACTTTTTTTTTTTGTTTTATAATAGGCTGCTATCTGCTGCAGTATCCAGAGCAGGTAGCAGCCTATTTACCAACCGCTCCAGACCTGTTCACTGCCGCCCCCGCTTCCCCTTGTACTATAGGCCGTGGAGGGCGGTAGTGAATAGACCCGGGCCTAGGCCGTGATGCTACTACCACTATTATTATACTCAGAGGTCTTTTCAGATCCCAGAGTATAATAATGGGAGCTCCAAAAGAACTGAGAGAACATAATAAACAGTTTTACTTACCTCTCGGGGATCCAATTTTAAGCCTAGCAGGCTTCGGTCCTATACGGCCATATAGGCCTGAAGCCTGTGATAGTAGTAATAGCCTGTTACTGCTAGCACAGGCTTTGGGCCTGTATGGTAACAGGCTGTTACTGCTACCACAGGCTTTGGGCCTGTATGGTACTGCTAGCAAAGACCTTGAGCCTATATGGTAATATCCCAGACCACGTGACATCTGGGACATTAGCCTATAGGCCCGAAGCCTGCTAAGATTAACATCGGATCCCGGAGAGGTGAGTAACACTGTTCATCATGTTCCCTCATCTCCCCTGGGGCTCTGATTATTATGCTCGGGGGTCTGTAAAGACCTTTGAGTATAATAATAGTTCATGGGTGTGCAACTGTGGGGCATAACAGAGATCGAAGGGTCCACTGTGGACCCTGTAACCTCTATTATGCCCCACAGCGGCCCCCCTGCAACCTCTATTATGCCCCACAGTCTATTGTGTTACTGTGGGGCATAACATAAGCTGCAGGGGCCGCTGTTGGATATATATATATATATATATATATATATATATATATATATATATATTTATATATATATATATATTAGCTTTTACCCGCGCCTTTGTCTGCGGTGATTTGAGAATTGGGCGGACACAGACGTGTGAAACTGTAAAAGTGCTTTAAAAAGTTTGGTGGGCTAGCAAATGTGATGTGATGTGTTATATTGTGTATCTAGTGATACAGACAATGTGATGTGTTGTATTGTGTATGTCGTGATACAGACAATGTGATGTGTTGTATTGTGTCAGACAATGTGATGTGTTGTATTGTGTCAGACAATGTGATGTTTTGTATTGTATATATCGTGATACAGACAATGTGATGTGTTATGTGAGTGAGTAGAGTGAGGGCTACTCCTGAGGTGACAGTAAGGAGTGTGCAGGCAGGTTGAGGCAGGAAATGCCAGGCAGTGTGTGGGAGTCTATAGCTGGGGCTAGGAGTCCTGCTTTTGTGAGTCTCCTGCTAGGAAGCCATGTTGTTTAGTGGCACCAAAAGTAGCCTGTGACTCAATCCTAAGGGAAAACTATGTTTGTGGAAAATTGCACGCAAATCCGTCCACGCGTTTTAGCGTGATTGAGGAACAAACATCCAAACTCACAAACATCCAAACATCCAAACACACAAACTTTCACACTTATAATATTATATTAGTAGGATATATATATATATACTGTATATATATATATATACAGTATATCCTAACTAAGTGTTCCTCAATCACAGTCAAATGGCTGAATGGATTTGTCTGAAACTTCACACATGCCTACAGATTGTGCAGGAAGGAGACAAAAGCTACTTGCCATCTTGGACAGTCCCCCGAACTCGCCACCGCGACCGGCTACAGTTATGTCCGGCTCCGCTGCAGGACCTGATATGACGTCAGCGCAGCAAGCCGGCGGGCGTCCTATTGGTGCGTGCCGGTGTGTGGACGGGCCTTTGGGACAGCACAGTGGCCCCATATGTTGCCGGGGAAGAGTGGGCGGAGCCAATCATACAGTGCGCGACGAACATCATGGCGGCTGCCTGCAGCTTCAGGACGCCGCTGCTATGCCAGCCGGGTTAACAGGGCCGCACTACCACCCGAGCCGCGGAGACCACTCTATAGCCTGCCGAACAGCCGTCTGCAGAGGGACAAGCTCATGCCGCCTGCTGTGCTTGACACGGCATGCATGCCTCCCCAGCATGTACATGGTGAGGCAGCCTACACAGTATCCACACCCTAGGACCCTAGGCCGTGTGTGTGGGGGGGGGGGGGCGGGATCACGGCTGCCAGGGGGGAAAAGGGGGGGGGAGGCCGAGGTCACAGGGGAAAGAGGGCTAGGCCAGGGGTCATGGGGGAGGAGGACGGGGGGGAGGCCAGGGGTCACGGGGGGGGTGGAAGGGGGGGAGGCCGGCCTCACGGAGGGAGGAAGTGGGGACCGGGCTCGCAAGGGGTTGGCGTTGAAAGCCGGCCTCACAGTTGGGGGGGGGGGGAGCACGGGGTTGAGGAGTCCCATTTGGGAGAGAGGGAGGTTGGGAGGCTGGGGGCGCCTTTTAGGTCAAGGCAAGTCGGGGTTGCGAGTGAGGTGTACGAGGCTGCGGGGGAAGCGGGTTCCAGGTCGTCTGTGGGGCAACATGGGACTGGGTACATGGCTGCCGCAGGGCAGCAGGGGGGGGCCTGGCCCGCACTGCAGGTGTCTTGCCTAGGGGGGAAGGGGGCCACGGATCTTTAAAGAGATTTGGTGCGTGGAGAAGTGAGGAGTCAAAGATGTCTGTGTTTCACACTTTACAGATTCAAGTCACAACTGCAAGAAGTTGTCATGGTGGTCCAAAGGGAAGACACGGGAAATGTGGGAAGATGTCTGCGGTGAGTATTACTGCACAAAATATTACTGCATTGTATTTATTGTAATATTATCGCTAGCATCCCCAACCTCCCCGCTGTCTGAGGTAGATGATCAAAAGATGAACACCCCCCCCCCCCCCCCCGACTCAATACCGTAATACCGGGGGGGGGGGGACATCTTTTGATCGTTCACCTGAGCAGAGAGCCTAGGTTCACCACTGGCCCTGCCCCTCCATCTACAAAGTTGCTCATTTTACCAGTTTTATACTTCATTTCATATGGAGAGGAGCAAACACTGAAATTTTCAAAGGAGCAAATCAGCTAATACAGGGGAGCTGCCAGCATTGGAACTATACAGTGAAAGTGGTCAGAAATCTTGAACATTGGCCAGGTACTATATACATAAAATTTCTGCACATGAAGTTGATGAGCATGTGTTGATGTGTTCAAATAAAGCCTCCTCCTTCCTTACCACCGAGACTCTCCATCATCCCTGGGGCTCTGAAACATAAGAAAGGTAATATTTTGATTCTGCTAACAGCATCTACAGCACTATTCGAGCGGTTTAAAGTAAGCAGGGGGAAGTTATAAACTCCCTTTAAGCTTATATAATCTAAATCTTCATAGCTCATCTTCACACATGAACTCTACTAATCTGCTTTTTACCTCATCCTTTCTTTTTCTAAAGTTATGATATCAACACTTGACACAGTTCTGTAATTCTATTACTCCGGAATTCCTTCAAAAACAGTGATAGGGTGACAGTCCTAAACCAAAATTAACGGTTAAGTAATTCAGAAATGTCTTAAAATAAACTATTAGAAATGACCATCTATCTCTGGGATCTACACCTATGTTGCCACTAGCCTCCACTTCTAGACTGATACTGAATTGACATAAGTCAATGCATTTTCATGGGAACTTCTATCAGAGTTACAGAAGCAACTAATGCACATATTTGTACATTTCTACGGATATACATGTCTAGGATGCAGGGGCGGATCCAGGGCCGGGCGAGCCGGGCAACCGCCCGGGGCCCCGCGCTTAGCGGTGCCCCGCGGCCCGGCCCTAACAAAATGGTCCCGGTCAGCTCGGCATAGTCGGGCAAGTGCCGGGGCCCACAGAGCCTCTGGGGGCCCCCCGGCACTTGCCTGTCACGATTTGAGCTCATCGGCGAACGGACGCTGATGAGCTGAATCGCGATTAAAGCAGGAGCTGTGAGATCAGCTCCTGCTTTAAAGCTCCGGCCCGGCTTGCGTGTGTAGGCGCGATGACGTCATCACATCACGCTTACACACGCAAGCCGGGCTGCAGCTAAGCAGGAGCTGAGGTCACAGCTCCTGCATCGCGTGTGTGACTGGAGTGAGAGAGAGGAGCGTCGGGGGAGCGATGGAAGGTGAGTGATAGAAGGTGAGTGTAAGTGTTTGTTTTGTATTAAATATTAAGGTGGAACATAATGAAGGGGGCCCATGAAACTGGGGGGCAAATGAAGGGGAGGGGGGGGAACGGCATGACACTGGGGAAGATGAAGGGGGTGGGGAGAGAACGGTATGAAACTGGGGACAGAGATGGAGGGGGCCCAAAGAAACTGGGGGGGCAAATGAAGGGGAGGGGGGAACAGCATGACACTGGGGCAGAGACGGGGGACATTAAACTGTGGGCAGATGAAGGGGGAGAACGTGATGAAACTGGGGACAGAGATGGAGGGGGGGCATATAATTTACGGGTGACTGTAGGAGGATTATACTGTGTGGGAGCACATGATAAATGAATGAGAATGGGTGGAATCAACATAAAAGTGGGTGGAGCCAAATTTGCCACAGCGCGCAGAGCGCGCCGCACATTTTACCCCTCTTTCTACTCTTTAAAAATTGGGAGGTATGGCGTTAGTGACGCCACACTCCTGCATGACGTCACTCGCTTCATCTGCGACGCACAGTGTCTCGACTCCCCCGCCTCCTTTACAAGGGGGGTCCACTGAGGCTCTGTTGCCCAAGGGCCCATAAAAACCTGGGTCAGCATGTCCCGATTTCCTACGGACGCCGATGAGCTGAATACATAGGCGTTTAAAGCAGGAGCTGTCACAGCTCAGCTCCTGTTTTAACGCTGAGCTCCGGCATTTGTAGTCGCGATGTGATGACGTCACATCGCGCTTACAATATGTGTATGAGGGAGAGAGCTGCGGGGGAACGAGGAAAGGTGAGTGTGTGTGAGAACAGTATGACGCTGGGGCAGATGGAGGGGGAGAGAACAGTATGACACTGGGGCAGATGAAGGGGGGAGAACAGCATGACACTGGGGCAGATGAAGGGGGGAGAACAGCATGACACTGGGGCAGATGGAGGGGGGGAGAACAGCATGACACTGGGGCAGATGGAGGGGGGAGAACAGCATGACACTGGGGCAGATGGAGGGGGGAGAACAGCATGACACTGGGGCAGATGGAGGGGGGGAGAACAGCATGACACGGGCAGATAGAGGGGGGAGAATAGCATGACACAGGGGCAGATGGAGGGGGGGAGAACAGCATGACACTGGAGCAGATGAAGGGGGGAGAACGGCATGACACTGGGGCAGATGAAGGGGGAGAGAACGGCATGACACTGGGGCAGATGGAGGGAGGGAGAACAGCATGACACTGGGGCAAATGAAGGGGGGAGAACGGCATGACACTGAGGCAGATGAAGGGTGGAGAGTAGCATGACACTGGGGTGGATGGAGGGGGGAGAACAGCATGACACTGGGGCAGATGAAGGGGCGAGAACGGCATGACACTGGGGCAAATGAAGGGGGAGAGAATGGCATGACACTGGGGCAAATGAAGGGGGGGAGAACGGCATGACACTGAGGCAGATGAAGGGGGAGAGAACGGCATGACACTGGGGCAAATGAAGGGGGGGAGAACGGCATGACACTGAGGCAGATGAAGGGGGGAGAATGGCATGATACTGGGGCAGATGAAGGGGGGATGGCATGACACTGGGGCAGATGAAGGGGGGAAGAATGGCATGACACTGGGGCAGATGAAGGGGGGGAGAATGGCATGACACTGGGGCAGATGAAGGGGGGAGAATGGCATGACACTGGGGCAGATGAGGGGGGGGAAGGCATGATACTGGGGCAGAGATGGGGGGACATGAAACTGTGGGCAGATAAAGGGGGAGAATGGCATGAAACTGGGGACAGAGATAGAGGGGGGGACATGAAACTAGGGGTAGATGAAGGGTGTATATGAAAATGGGGAGAGATGGAGGGGGACATATAATTTACGGGTGACTGTAGGAGGATTATACTGTGTGGAATCACATGAAAAATGAATGAGAATGGGCGGAGTCAACATAAAAGTGGGCGGGGCCTAAATTGCTGCGGCACGCAAACCCTGGATCCGCCACTGCTAGGATGGTTATACCCCTATATGTTTAGCAATAGGGCATCTACAATTACATATAAAAGAATTATACCCATACTAGATGGCAGCAATCATATTGGACTGGGATGCTGAAAACCTACCAGTAAGCGGACCCGAACAACGAAAACCCCAGCACAAGTGGAAACCTAGAGGAAGTATGACTGAAACGCACTTTCATTAAGTATTTATACTTGCTTTTGCAGACAGTGATGTCAGACACCCTTTGACACATTCCAGAGGGGGTTATATCTGTTCCATGGATTCATGTCATTCTATAAGAGCTAGGCATCACATTACTAGAGATGAGCGATTAGTACTCGATCGAGTAGGTATTCGATCGAATACTACGGTATTCGAAATACTCGTACTCGATCGAGTACCACTCGCTGTTCGAATGTAAAAGTTTGATGCAGAACCAGCATTGATTGGCCAAATGCTATACAGTCGGCCAATCAACGCTGGTTCTTCTCCTACCTTTAGAAGTCTTCTCCATGCAGCTTCCCCGCGGCGTCTTCCGGCTCTTCAGGCATCGGGCCTGGGCAGAGCCGACTGCGCATGTCCGCCGGGGGGATGCTGCAAGGAGAAGACCGCTCGGAGGATCCAGCCCGACCCTCACTGGTGGACTTGGTAAGTATAATATGATCGATGATACGTTGCCTACCCCTGAAACGAGCATTTTCCCCCCATTGACTATAATAGGATTCGATATTCGATTCGAGTAGTCGAATATTGTGGGGCTACTCGAAACGAATTCGAACCTCGGACATTTTACTGTTCGCTCAGCTCTACACATTACCAATCAAACGGACCGTATAAACTCAGAGAGCCGTCCTTTGAACTGCTAATTTGTTTTTAACTTATTTATGTGTGTACTGCTTTCCATCACCTGTCACTTGATTCTTGTGCCCTTTTTGTGTATAAATATGCATGCCTTCAGTAATTGTGTTATACCATGTCTGATGAAAAGACCTAGTAGTCTCGAAAGCTTGCAATCTGTCATCATTTTTTTTTGTTAGCCATTAAAAAGGTATCAACTACTGAAGACTCTCAATCTTTATATTTCATATGCTCTGGCTATTACAGTACAAAGATATATTTATCTTACTGCATTTTCCTCCAGCAGCCACTGCAGGGAGCACAGAGGAGATTTTTACATTCCTTTGCATTACACTCCCCCTTGTGGTGGCTGGAGGCAGCAGTTGTTGTTATCACTCTAAGTGATCTGGCTTAACAGCTAAAATTTACCACACAAAGAAGGTATTTTCTTTTATTGAAAAAGTCCTACAACACTAGGAAGAAGAATGGCGTAACAGGTAAACTCATTCTAAGGCTTAGTTCACACGTAAATAACGTGTGGCTTATTTTGGCATCGGAAAAAAGCTTCCTAATTAGGAAAATTCGTCACGTTTTTTACCGCGCGTTCTTTTAAAAAAAAAAACGTGACGCGTTTTCTTGCAAAAACCGCGTGGTAAAAACCGCTTCCCATTCACTTCTATTGCTTTCTTCTGGCGGAAAACGCTTGAAGAAAGGTCATGTCGCTTCTTTTTCTCTGCTAGCAGAAAAAAAAAAGCTAGCAGTCTACATAGACTAACATTGTATGGAGGAGGATTATGACGTGGATTCCGCTGTCAAAATCCTCCTCCATGTCCCCGTGTGAACTAGTCCTAAGTCAGATTGTGGTGTGTTTACCACTGATTCCAGAACCACCTATAGTTGTCCACTTGTCCACTGGTGGAGAATAGCCTTTCTTAAAGGGATTCTACCATTAAAACCCTTTTTTTTTGTAGATAAGACGCTGGAATAGCCGTTAGAAAGGCTATTCGTCTCTTAACTTTAGATGTGATCTCCGCCGCGCCGTTCCTTAGAAATACCGTTTTTTTACCGGTATGCAAATTAGTTCTCTTGCAGCGATGGGGGCGGGCCCCAGTGCTGGAAATGCGATGGGGGCGTCCCCACTGCTGCTCGAAAACAGGCTCCAGTGACGCCTCTATCTTCTGTTGGATCCTCCCCTTCTTTCTTCGTCTTTCTTCGGCATCACCTCTGACGCCTGTGCTGTTGGCTCTGCCAATGAGACACTAGTAGAGCTGACTGCACATGCCCGTGGCCATAGTTCCGACGCCATAATTGCGCGCATGCGCAGTCGGCTCTACTAGTGTCTCACTGGCAGAGCCAACTGCGCAGGCGTTGGAGCTGACGCCAAAGAAAGACGAAGAAAGAAGGGGAGGATCCAGCAGAAGATAGAGGCGTCGCTGGAGCCTGTTTTCGAGCAGCAGTGGCAACGCCCCCATCGCATTTCTAGCGCTGGAGCCCTCCCCCATCGCTGCGAGAGAACTAATTTGCATACCGGTAAAAAACAGTATTTCTAAAGAACGGCGCGGCGGAGATCATATCTAAAGGTAAGAGACGAATAGCCTTTCTTTTTTTTTTTTTTGTAGATTGTGAGCCCCACATAGAGCTCACAATGTACATTTTTCCCTATCAGTATGTCTTGTTGGAATATGGGATGAAAATCCATGCAAGCACAGGGAGAACATACAAACTCCTTGCAGATGGTTTTTTGCCCTTGGCGGGATTTGAACACCAGGACCCAGTGCTGCAAAGCTGCAGTGCTAACCACTGAGCCACCGTGTAGCCCCAAGACAAATAGCCTTTCTAAAGGCTATTACGACGTCTTATCTACAAAAAACAGGGTTTTAATGGTAGAATCCCTTTAAGGCTATTCCTATGTGTTAGTCAGAAAAAAAAAGGGTATCCAATGATAGGATCCCTTTAACAATGACCAGGTAGGAGGGTGTGTCTCTCTCTCCCCTCTTCTGATGGTGGCTCTGAGCGACGAACACTATGCCTGTGTGGAGGTTAAAAGTGGAGACAAGCTGCTAGCCTGGTGAGTCTGCGAAATTGTTTCTGGTGTAAAGACTGTTATGCGTTGCTGGACTTTTCTGCCATTTGGCTGAACTGAGCCATGTTGTTTTATGTTGCCCTATGCTGCTGAAAGCTATTTGTGTTTGGACTCTGTGAACTCCTTCCAATAAAGCACCAGTGTGAACTTGCAGATAGTGCTCCACGTGTCCTACTTACCTAGTAACCAACTCCCAAGGTCCTGAAGTCACAATATAAAACTAAAAAAAAATTACTGTGAAACACAAACTCTAGGTTTTCCTGTGTCCAAAAATGCCTGGAACTATGGGAAGAATATGCAAATCCGCCTTCCATGATGTAATTAGGAAGACAGTTGCTGCCTCATTGTTGCAAACCAATAGAGGGCGCTCACTGGAATGTGCAAGCCTGTCTTAAGACAGGATTCCAGTGAAATAACCCAATAATGGCTGCTCCCTTTAGCCTCATGCCCGACCTTCCAAGAGGCCTTTGTTTAGCAATGACGCTGGGATTATTACCAGGTTATAGTCTCTCAATCGAGGACAGCTGTTTCGATCTGGTTGGATCTCATCAGCCTGATGTAGAGAGGACTATAACCTGGTAGAGGTGAGAGGCTTAGACAGGGTTCGGGGGATATTGTCACTCCTTAGGGAGAGACCACCATATAGGTGTGTGGAGACTTGTTAAGCCTTTAGCACTCCACTTTGCAAGGAACTATGGGAAGAATATGCAAATCCGCCTTCCATGATGTAATTAGGAAGACAGTTGCTGCCTCATTGTTGCAAACCAATAGAGGGCGCTCACTGGAATGTGCAAGCCTGTCTTAAGACAGGATTCCAGTGAAATAACCCAATAATGGCTGCTCCCTTTAGCCTCATGCCCGACCTTCCAAGAGGCCTTTGTTTAGCAATGACGCTGGGATTATTACCAGGTTATAGTCTCTCAATCGAGGACAGCTGTTTCGATCTGGTTGGATCTCATCAGCCCGATGTAGAGAGGACTATAACCTGGTAGAGGTGAGAGGCTCTATTGCTAAACAAAGGCCTCTTGGAAGGTCGGGCATGAGGCTAAAGGGAGCAGCCATTATTGGGTTATTTCACTGGAATCCTGTCTTAAGACAGGCATGCACATTCCAGTGAGCGCCCTCTATTGGTTTGCAACAATGAGGCAGCAACTGTCTTCCTAATTACATCATGGAAGGCGGATTTGCATATTCTTCCCATAGTTCCTTGCAAAGTGGAGTGCTAAAGGCTTAACAAGTCTCCACACACCTATATGGTGGTCTCTCCCTAAGGAGTGACAATATCCCCCAAAAATGCCTGGTCTACAAACTTATAAAAATATTTAATTCCATACAGTAAACGCCGTTTTTTCACCCATAATAAAAAAGCAATCCAAGCGATAGACATTTCCCAAAATGGTATTAAAAATGACAGATGCCCTTGCAAAAAAAAGACGCCCTATGCATCCTTGTACATGGAAGTATAAAAAAGCTACGGATGTCAGAATATGGCGAATTTAAGAAAAAAAAAATCATGCAAAGTTTTAATTTTTGCTAAGGGGTTTAAATGTAAATAAAACCATATAAATTTTGTACCCCCAGAATCGTACTGAATACAGGTGACATGTCATTTTGGCTGCAGAGTGAACATTGTAAAAAGGAAGCCCGTAAGAAATACTTACCGTATATACTCGAGTATAAGTCGACCCGAATATAAGCCAACCCCCCTAATTTTACCACAAAAAAACTGGGAAAACTTATTGACTTGAGTATAAGCCTAGGGGGGAAATACAGCAGCTACTGGAAAATTTCAAAAATTAAAATGGTCGTAGTTTTTGGGTGTAGTAGATGCTGGGGAAGGGGAGGGGGTGTTTTGGTTGTCTGTCTGTCTGCCCCTTCCCTGAGCCTGAGGACTGTTTTTTTTTCCCCCACTTGGAATTCAGTCTGGCTGTATATAGGGTATGTGCAGTGCTCCTATTAACCCCTTCCTGATGGAACAGGAGCACTGCAGATAACCTATATTCAGTAGACAGGGCACTGTCAGACACAGGGATATCTAATGTGTATGTGTTTCACAGTCATTTTCTACTTTTGTATGTATTCTAGGGAAAGGAGGGATTAAGAACTTTTATTTATTTTATTTTTTTTTTAAATTTTTGCACTATTTTATGGGAGATTCTATACATTCACATTGTGGCTAGTCATAAACCCCCCTCACCCTCCTAAAAAAAAAATAAATAAATATTTTTTTTTTATTTTTTTTTTGCTGACTCGAGTATAAGCCGAGGGGGGCTTTTTCAGCACAAAAACTGGGCTGAAAAATTCGGCTTATACTAGAGTATATACGGTACCTCCGTCTAAATTTTTTTCCAGCTTCCCAGTACATGGTACAGAATAAAAAATGGTAGCATTATAAAGGTGGGACCTGCAAGAAATGGACATTTTCTGAATCATAGTATATGATTTCAACCTTTGTTCCATAGTGAAAGAGCAATCCAATTCTCATGATCCTACAAAGCATGCATGTGGTCACCCAACAAACCTTATAACAGGGATATAGTGTGTGTGTTGGATGTGTCTGCGAGAAGCATAGCTCCTCAAAGAGGTTGAATGAGGTAGTATGAATAGAGGCAGAGGTCAATGTCTGGATGTAACCGCGTAGTTGGAAATAAGCAAGATACATATTGTGTTTAATGGCAAGTGGTCTTGCTATTTCTACAAAGGTGTATATGCCATATCTCTGATTCTAAGTATTGAGGTGCCACAGGAACAAGACTGCCAAATATCCAGAGAAAAGCCTAGAATGCATACTAACGGAGTGAGTGGGACTGGATTGTTAACCATTCCTTAGTTCCACCTATTTTTGCACCAAGTGGTCCAGAGAGCGTGGAGGAGAGAAGATAGCTTCGAGGGTGGCCAGACAGGGAGGGGGTGTCACCAGAATATCCCTCAAGCCTGTGCAGAAACAAACTAACTCCATTTCTACCCACAACTTAAAATTTTTTTGAGAGAAGTCTTCAGTAGATGATACTTTTATTAATGGCGAACTTAAAAAATGATGACATATTGCGAGCTTTCGGGATACTAAAGCTATCCCTTCATCAGGCTGGTATAACACAATGTCTGAAGGCAGGCATATTTATACAGGAATAGAATGTTAGATGCAAAATAGATGGAAAGCAGAACATGCAAATAAACAGTTAAAAAAAAAAAACATATATATCAGCTCACAGGAAAGTTCTCTGAGATTATGGTTCCTTTGATCAGTCACGTGGTGTCTAGTTGTTGTAAAACCACATAAAACCCTGTGACTGGTTTAACCCCATTTGGAGTGTGTCAAAGGTCATCATGAGTTTAAATATAACCCACACCTGTAGATGCTGAGAGGAATTCACACGCAAACTACATCCACTACTGCAAAAAGACAACCATATAAAATCCATATTTCCAGACCCCCCCCTCTCCTGTGCTATAGACAGCCACCAAACCTGAGGAATATGGTTATTAGCAGCTCACTGTCACCTCCAACTAACACAGGAACATTTCCATGCGGACGGAAAAGGTGCCAAACCTGCCGTCACATACTAACCACAGATAAAATAAAGATCCTGTCCTCTGATCAACACTAAAAGATCCCACAACTTCACCTGCAGCACACCTAATGTGGTGTATTTAATAATGTGTACCAAGTGTCCTGGGGGCCTGTATGTAGGTGAGACAGGACAGTCACTTAGGATGACTAAATCTCAGTGGGTACTAACTGCTACAATTTTTTCAAAATAGACTTAATTTAGCATAAAACATAACCTTTAATGTAGTCAGCTAAAAACATTGGACAATGTAGCTAGGGCTAAAAACAAAAAACATATACACGAACGGGGACAACATAAGGGTATTCTCTTCCTCCTATGTCCCTACTCTTAATTTCTAAGTGTGTAGTTAAGCAGTTGAGCTTCAGGGAAATGTAACACCAACCTTGCAGGTACTAGTTAAAGCTGGTGAGTTCACCCCAACAGTAATGAAACCTGACTAATATCGCTGGTATATAGTGTCAAACTTTGACACTCAGTACTGGCTCCCACCATCGGGGAACCGGGAAATGCGGTTTTAACCGCAATATCTTTATTATTTTGTTGACACCATCATCCTCTCCTGATGAGAATTTAGATTTGAAACGCGTAGAGAGAAGTGACTAGTAATGTCCACAAAGTTATAACCCCGATGTCCTGTCAATGGCTAATTATCCGAACAGGCAGGGATTTATTCAGCGTGCTTAGGTGTCAGTAAGCTGTATATGAGCGGACGCTCTAGGGCAGTATAACCAAGGGAACCGAGCAGAGGGGAAAGAGGAAACTGTCCTATATACCAGCGATATTAGTCAGGTTTCATTACTGTTGGGGTGAACTCACCAGCTTTAACTAGTACCTGCAAGGTTGGTGTTACATTTCCCTGAAGCTCAACTGCTTAACTACACTCTAAGAAATTAAGAGTAGGGACATAAGAGGAAGAGAATACCCTTATGTTGTCCCCGTTCGTGTATATGTTTTTTGTTTTTAGCCCTAGCTATATTGTCCAATGTTTTTAGCTGACTACATTAAAGGTTATGTTTTATGCTAAATTAAGTCTATTTAGTCACTTAGGATGAGGATGAACTCACACAGACATACGATTAAAGAGCAGAGAATGGACCTCCCTGTGCCAAAACACTTCTGCAATCGAAATCATAATATCACCAATGATATGAAGATCCTGGTGCTAAGAGGAAATTTCAAAAACAAAAAAACTCATGATGACCTTTGACACAATCCAAATGGGGTTAAACCAGTCACAGGGTTTTATGACGGAACCATAAACCCAGAGAACTTTCCTGTGAACTGATATATATGTTTTTTAAGACTGTTTATTTGCATGTTCTGCTTTCCATCTACCGTATATACTCGAGTATAAGCCAAGTTTTTCAGCACAGTTTTTGTGCTGAAAAAGTCCGCCTCGGCTTATACTCGGGTCATTACGGTAATTCAGCAATATCATAGTTATAGACTTGCCAAAGAATTTTAAAACAGACATGTTACAAAAGTTTGGAGGGGACAGACTGTTGAGGATGGGTGGTGGGAAGGAAATAGCTAAGCTAAGAGAAAGAGATGGGAAAAGAACAGTTAAGAAAAAGAAAGAAGAGAAGTCTAGAAGAGCGGGAAGAGACCTTGCTCAGATATACAGGCTTAACTATTACTGTGAACAGGACAGAACTTCAACTGCTGCAAAGTGGGGGTTGGGAAACAAAAGGTCTGGTGGGAGCTCCAGGGATCCCAAAAGTAGAGGGGACTTAAAACGGATGTCCAGGATCATTTTTTTTTTTCCTTTTTTTTAACACAGAAGGAGGTGAAAACATTTTTGAAAACATAATACTCACCTATCCCCGGAGCTCTGGTGTCTCCCAGTGCGGTCCGCTGGGACATGGAACATCACAGCTGGTGAGGACTTCCAGCAAGAGAAGACAGCTGAGATGCAGGGCCAGCCTAAAAAGGCTGGAAAACTTCTTTAAGGACTCCTGATGGGCATAAGGCCCTTATTCTAATAAAGTAACTTATTTACATAACACAGGATATGCAACTATAAAAACTGTAAAACTAGACATTACAAAAGAGAAAAAACAGACTTGCAAAGCCATCAAGTCAAGTTTCAGCAGGATAATGCTTGCCTACTCCCAGGAATGTCTCTGACAGATTGTAACACTTGCTTGCAGGTGTAACTTGAAGCTTCTGGGCCCAAATGCAAAATCTGTACTTAGATCCCTTCTTACCATTCAGAATAGTGGAATCTTTTATGTGTCAGGCTCTGTTCCCGCGGAGTAACGCGCTGCTCATTTAAACACGTAAACACGTGTTAGAGCTTCAAAACAGATCCCATTGACTTCAATGGGTGCCGGCTTACGCTACTCATTGAAATCAATGGGTTATAAAGCCTCCTATTGATTTCAATGTGTAGCGCGCACGGGTTTACGTGTCTAAATGAGCAACGCGTTACTCCATGGGAACAGAGCCTCAGAGGGACATTTGGGGCCCCCTCACAGTTTGGGGACCACCTCTACATCCCATATAAGTAGGAGTCTGCTTTCTTGGCCTGCCTGTTTGCCAGATTTATTGACATTTGAACATTATTGGGACCAACATAGGACAGATGTGATGTCAACTTTGGGAAGCTACAAGTGTACAGGATCTACTAGCTTAGCTGCAACAACTGTGGAAAAATGGGCTGCAGGATACCATGTGGAACCAGAGTGCCTCCAAGCCCACCCATATCTCATCCTCTGTCTTGGATAGAGGCAGCTGATTTTTCACAATAAACTTATTGTTTCTATCTAACATTGTAATAACTTACATGTATCATCATTACAGTCACACACAGAAAATTTCATTCGATTCCAACAACTCCTTCTTGGTGTAGTGTTTGTTTGTTTTTTGTCAATTAGTGTACAACCTTTATTATAGTGACATTATATTGCACTTCATTTATCTGTCAATAGATGGTGATATTGAGCCCTCAAGCATTGTTGAGCTGTGTGCGGCTGGAGTTTCTTCCTTCAACCAAGTGCTGCTTGAGCACTTTATAGATTGTAGTTATTGACATGTGCAATGACACATGAACGCAGTGACATATACAGTCCTATGAAAAAGTTTGGGCACCCCTATTAATCTTAATCATTTTTAGTTCTAAATATTTTGGTGTTTGTAACAGCCATTTCAGTTTGATATATCTAATAACTGATGGACACAGTAATATTTCAGGACTGAAATGAGGTTTATTGTACTAACAGAAAATGTGCAATATGCATTAAACCAAAATTTGACACGCATCTTCACACAGTTCCACAAGCCGAAAGATTAGATACGTGCATCTGCACACAGTTCCACACACCAGAGGATTAGATACACATGTCTGCATAAAGTACTGTTAGGATCACACCCTCCATCTTGTATTTTGTCAGCCATCTTGTAACCTTTTTCTTATATAAGCTTCATAAGGATGTTTGTTTAGAGTCTAAGAGACCCCTTTAGGGGATAAGGCGTGTGGAATGTTGATGGTCGGGTTATAACTCCTTATCTGTTGTGGTAAGAATCTCATAACAGGTTCTATAACCAGTTGATCCTTAGCCACAGACCGGACTGGTCAGATAGCATGTGATCATTATCTCTCGTGCTGTGATATATACATCTAGAATTAGTGTAAGATGTTAGTTTACACATAAATATTGTAAATTCTTCTGTATGTCATGAGAAAGGTCATCCCAGGTTGGAGTATAATAATGAGATGCAGACCTTATCCAATAGTCATGTGCCACAGCTTATGTATAACCAATCATGTCAAAGTCCAACCTGCTTTTGTCTGTATAAATGCTAACTTTCTGTAACAATAAATCAGAATCCATTTTGATACACTACCACCATGTGTCTGTGTGATTCTCCAGGTCCAAGATCGGCTGTAGCTGATCTTGGCCTGTTATTTAATTTGAAACTACAACAACATAAGCTCTGGGGCTATTATGACCCCAACAGAAATTGGCGCCCAACGTGAGGGCGTTGATGATCGTTTGATGTGCAGCCGATAGTGTACTGATCCACTCACCAACCGATTTGGAGACGGGCCCGGAGGACCTCAGATGAATAAATCAGCGCTGAGAGAAAGGTAAGCGTTTGCTTTACCAAATAATTAATCTGAGTTCCTACGTGTCCTGGATCCTGTGTGTTGATAAGTGAGGTTAGTGCTGCATATAGTATAAAATCAACGCCATTTTTATATAGCTCGGAAGAACCAATAGTTTATGTTGTTGTAGCAGGGTGGGAAATGTTATACCTCATTCTTTGTATACTGTCCATGCTGTCATTTGATTAATACATCTGTTATAAAGTGTATAAGGCGGTACAGGAGGGAGAGTCAATCTCTATCCTTAATCCATAGAATTGTGTAGAGGTCTGTGTGGCCCTAGAATTGTAGAATGGTCTGTGTGGCCGTGGAAAGATCAGAGGTCTGTGTGGCCCTAGAAGTGTAGAACGGTCTGTGTGGCCGTGGAAAGAGAAATAGAGGTATGTGTGGCCCTAGAGAAATAAAGGTCTGTGTGGCCGTAGAATGGTCTGTGTGGCCGTGGAAAGGTCTGTGTGGCCTTAGAAAAATCTGCAAGAGGTCTGTGTGGCCCTAGAATTGTGGAAAACGTAAGTTGCTGCCCAAAAGTAAAAATAAAAATTTTTAAGAGATAGGAAATTTTGGGAACCAATGGAGATTAGATCATGCAGGATAGATACGGGAGCATAAGTTACAAAGAGGAATATGCTCTAATTGAAGAACAGAATGGGAGGAGTGCAGAGTCAGCCGGTATGGAAATCAGCCCAAGAGATAGTTTAAAGAAAGAGCAGTTAGAAAAGGAGGTGATAAACTGCTGATAAGATGTTGCATAGTTGGATAAACATTAAGTAAGGAATGGTTACAGAAATAAGGTATTAAGTGTTTGTATATTTTCCTTAGTATAAGGGACTGTATACTGAGCACCCACTCACAGTCCAGCTAAAGGGTTAAATGTGGTCTGCATTGTGATGTTAGCACTATATATGAGTGACTAGATAAAGATATAGGGAGAGTCTGCTGAAGTATATTGTGGCAGACCACTCACCAAGGTAGTAGATTCTGGGTGAAATCAGGTCTATAATGCTTTGAAAAACACCATGATTGTTGAAGCATTTATGCAAGGAAAAAAAAAATGTCTGGAAAGATCAGAAGCTCCTGTGTGTCTTTAAGTGAGGTCAGGATAATTCATAATGAATGTCAGGCCCCTCCCCCACCTCCTATTGTCCTCTGTATATCCACAGCAGAGGTATCATGGTATACAGGTTTGGTAGACGTCAGCAAGAAGGGGGAGGGGGGAGAGGAAGGGGAGACAGCAGGTGGCTAAGTTGTCAGCTATAAGTGAGATTGTAACATTGTAACACCACTGGTATAATGTATGGACAGTTATGAATATATGGTTTAATAATTTGTAACTGTATAGGGTAAGGTGGTCATATAGATGGTATGTCGAAAGAAAAGAAAAGATATTAATATGTAATGCAGTATTGGCAGTTTAAATCATATTTCATGTCTTTAGAGTTGGATTAATGGCATAAATGTTAGATAATCATTATTATGTTTATTTTTCAGTGATACACATTGATGAGAAGACGAAGCCATCTAATGATTTGTTTTGTTTATTTTTTTCCTCAATATTCAGCTGTGCAGGAATTATAACTAACTCTGTGATTATTTGTAGGAAAATAAGATTGTCCATCCTGAGACAATAAGTGATATATCACTGTACAAAATATATGAAAATTGACAAGTTCTCTATGATTTAATGGATGTGTGTTGTCTGGAGCTCCAGTGTGAAGGTTGCATGTATGTATGGAAATGAATGGGCCCATATGTGTTACATGTATTTGCTATATGCACATGCTCTGTTTATCCATGTTTGTATTGTTACATTTTTAGTCTCCACAGGGAGCAGATGAAGAAATTGAATGCTGATAGTCCCACAGAGGGTGGTGACAAGTAGATATGAGTTCTTTTCCATCGTTGAATATATATATATGTCTTCTGGTGAATATGAGATGTACTTGATATACCATGTACATGTACTAGGTACTCAGTGTTTATTGGTTATGAGTTTATACTATAAACCCATGAATGTTAACAATCGGGAATTATTTTGTGAAAAAGTTGTATCTAATATTTGTACAATGTTATTGGTCATTTCTATTCAGATTGATCCTTCTGATATGGGATTAGGCACCATAAGGGGTAGGCAATGCATGTGAGCTATCTTAATATGTACACGCAGGTAAAGATAAATCATAGTTTTGCAAAACAAAAGTGGTATTTCTGCGGCATTGTTTGCTACAAGGTGATAGACATCTGACTAAGTAGATCAGAAGGCACTCGGATATCTGCTCTGTAATGTGTTTTTGTGTATAAATTCTTGTTATGACGGGGGAGGGGGGAGATAGATTGATCCCTTAAAGTTTTTGCCTTCTCTGCTGATATATTTTGAGCATTTAATGAATTAGTTGTAATTCTGGAATAATTAGAAGTTTTAGAGAACTGAATTTACTTGGGATTGTATAAATAAGCTGCTGGGATATGTAGTACTACAGGTATAACAAGTTTGGGAAAAGCCAGCTCAGCTGCTTCCATGATAAGACACAAGGGTTGCTTGCAGTGGAAACAAAGCAGACTGCAGTGTGTCTTATTTATGTCTTCTAATGTAAGCTTTGCATTCTGTGCTGCACTACAAGTCCCATCTAAACCTGTTAACAATAGTTTCAGGGGAGGAAAAAGTCAGATAACTTAAAATTCATTTTATTTTTGCTAATTTGGTTATGTAAATGATGAATCTATTGTTAACTCTGATGAGAGTTCTTTCATTTTAGATGATTCTCGATTTAGGAATGATGGTGGATTCTGCACCAGATATGTCATGGTCACTGAATATGAGGGTAAAACCAAGCACAAGTAGAACCATTATTAGAGATGAGCGAACACTAAAATGTTCGAGGTTCGAAATTCGATTCGAACAGCCGCTCAATGTTCGTGTGTTCGAACGGGTTTCGAACCCCATTATAGTCTATGGGGAACAGATACTCGTTAAGGGGGAAACCCAAATCCGTGTCTGGAGGGTCACCAAGTCCACTATGACACCCCAGGAAATGATGCCAACACCTCTGGAATGACACTGGGACAGCAGGGGAAGCATGTCTGGGGGCATCTAACACACCAAAGACCCTCTATTACCCCAACATCACAGCCTAACAACTACACACTTTACACACTCAATACCACCTCTCTGACAGTAGGAAAACACCTTGAAACATGTGTATTTGGCACTTGCAGTGAGGAGAGCTTGTCACCAGCAGTGAATTTGGCCCTTGTAGTAAGTTGAGGTTGGCACCAACATTTGTTTTGAAAATCAGGGTGGATTGAGCCTCTAACCAGCAGAGTTTGGGCAAATTCATGGTGGAGGGAGCCTCTAAAAACCCCAGTTTGGACCAATTCATGGTGGAGGGAGACTCTAAAAACCCCAGTTTGGACCAATTCATGGTGGAGGGAGCCTCTAAAAACCCCAGTTTGGACCAATTCATGGTGGAGGGAGCCTCTAACCAGCCCAGTTTGGGCAAATTCATGGTGGAGGGAGCCTCTAACCAGCCCAGTTTGGACCAATTAATGGTGGAGGGAGCCTCTAACCAGCCCAGTTTGGACCAATTAATGGTGGAGGGAGCCTCTAACCACCCCAGTTTGGACCAATTCATGGTGGAGGGAGCCTCTAACCAGCCCAGTTTGGACCAATTCATGGTGGAGGGAGCCTCTAAAAAACCCAGTTTGGACCAATTCATGGTGGAGGGAGCCTCTAAACAGCCCAGTTTGGGCAAATTCATGGTGGAGGGAGCCTCTAACCACCCCAGTTTGGACCAATTCATGGTGGAGAAGGCCTCTAAACAGCCAAGTTTGGACCAATTCATGGTGAAGGGAGCCTCTAAAAACCCGTTTGGACCAATTCATGGTGGAGGGAGCCTCTAAAAACCCCAGTTTGGACCAATTCATGGTGGAGGGAGCCTCTAACCAGCCCAGTTTGGGCAAATTCATGGTGGAGGGAGCCTCTAACCAGCCCAGTTTGGACCAATTAATGGTGGAGGGAGCCTCTAACCAGCCCAGTTTGGACCAATTAATGGTGGAGGGAGCCTCTAACCACCCCAGTTTGGACCAATTCATGGTGGAGGGAGCCTCTAACCAGCCCAGTTTGGACCAATTCATGGTGGAGGGAGCCTCTAAAAAACCCAGTTTGGACCAATTCATGGTGGAGGGAGCCTCTAAACAGCCCAGTTTGGGCAAATTCATGGTGGAGGGAACCTCTAACCACCCCAGTTTGGACCAATTCATGGTGGAGGGAGCCTCTAAACAGCCAAGTTTGGACCAATTCATGGTGAAGGGAGCCTCTAAAAACCCGTTTGGACCAATTCATGGTGGAGGGAGCCTCTAACCAGCCCAGTTTGGGCAAATTCATGGTGGAGGGAGCCTCTAAACAGCCCAGTTTGGGCAAATTCATGGTGGAGGGAGCCTCTAACCAGCCCAGTTTGGACCAATTCATGGTGGAGGGAGCCTCTAACCAGCCCAGTTTGGGCAAATTCATGGTGGAGGGAGCCTCTAAACAGCCCAGTTTGGGCAAATTCATGGTGGAGGGAGCCTCTAAACAGCCAAGTTTTGGGAAATTCATGGTGGAGGGAGCCTCTAACCAGCCCAGTTTGGACCAATTAATGGTGGAGGGAGCCTCTAACCACCCCAGTTTGGACCAATTCATGGTGGAGGGAGCCTCTAAACAGCCAAGTTTGGACCAATTCATGGTGGAGGGAGCCTCTAAAAACCCCAGTTTGGACCAATTCATGGTGGAGGGAGCCTCTAACCAGCCCAGTTTGGGCAAATTCATGGTGGAGGGAGCCTCTAAACAGCCCAGTTTGGGCAAATTCATGGTGGAGGGAGCCTCTAACCAGCCCAGTTTGGACCAATTAATGGTGGAGGGAGCCTCTAAACAGCCAAGTTTTGGGAAATTCATGGTGGAAGGAGCCTCTAACCAGCCCAGTTTGGACCAATTCATGGTGGAGGGAGCCTCTAACCAGCCCAGTTTGGACCAATTCATGGTGGAGGGAGCCTCTAAACAGCCCAGTTTGGGCAAATTCATGGTGGAGGGAGCCTCTAACCAGCCCAGTTTGGACCAATTAATGGTGGAGGGAGCCTCTAAACAGCCAAGTTTTGGGAAATTCATGGTGGAGGGAGCCTCTAACCAGCCCAGTTTGGACCAATTAATGGTGGAGGGAGCCTCTAACCAGCCCAGTTTGGACCAATTAATGGTGGAGGGAGCCTCTAAACAGCCAAGTTTTGGGAAATTCATGGTGGAGGGAGCCTCTAACCAGCCCAGTTTGGACCAATTCATGGTGGAGGGAGCCTCTAAACAGCCAAGTTTTGGGAAATTCATGGTGGAGGGAGCCTCTAAACAGCCCAGTTTGGGCAAATTCATGGTGGAGGGAGCCTCTAAAAAACCCAGTTTGGACCAATTCATGGTGGAGGGAGCCTCTAATTAGCCCAGTTTGGACCAATTAATTGTGGAGGGAGCCTCTAACCAGCCCAGTTTGGACCAATTAATGGTGGAGGGAGCCTCTAACCACCCCAGTTTGGACCAATTCATGGTGGAGGGAGCCTCTAAAAACCCCAGTTTGGACCAATTCATGGTGGAGGGAGCCTCTAACCAGCCCAGTTTGGGCAAATTCATGGTGGAGGGAGCCTCTAAACAGCCCAGTTTGGGCAAATTCATGGTGGAGGGAGCCTCTAACCAGCCCAGTTTGGACCAATTAATGGTGGAGGGAGCCTCTAAACAGCCAAGTTTTGGGAAATTCATGGTGGAGGGAGCCTCTAACCAGCCCAGTTTGGACCAATTCATGGTGGAGGGAGCCTCTAACCAGCCCAGTTTGGACCAATTCATGGTGGAGGGAGCCTCTAAACAGCCAAGTTTTGGGAAATTCATGGTGGAGGGAGCCTCTAACCAGCCCAGTTTGGGCCAATTCATGGTGGAGGGAGCCTCTAAAAAACCCAGTTTGGACCAATTCATGGTGGAGGGAGCCTCTAAACAGCCCAGTTTGGGCAAATTCATGGTGGAGGGAGCCTCTAACCACCCCAGTTTGGACCAATTCATGGTGGAGGGAGCCTCTAAACAGCCAAGTTTGGACCAATTCATGGTGAAGGGAGCCTCTAAAAACCCGTTTGGACCAATTCATGGTGGAGGGAGCCTCTAACCAGCCCAGTTTGGGCAAATTCATGGTGGAGGGAGCCTCTAAACAGCCCAGTTTGGGCAAATTCATGGTGGAGGGAGCCTCTAACCAGCCCAGTTTGGACCAATTCATGGTGGAGGGAGCCTCTAACCAGCCCAGTTTGGGCAAATTCATGGTGGAGGGAGCCTCTAAACAGCCAAGTTTGGACCAATTCATGGTGAAGGGAGCCTCTAAAAACCCGTTTGGACCAATTCATGGTGGAGGGAGCCTCTAACCAGCCCAGTTTGGGCAAATTCATGGTGGAGGGAGCCTCTAAAAAACCCAGTTTGGACCAATTCATGGTGGAGGGAGCCTCTAATTAGCCCAGTTTGGACCAATTAATTGTGGAGGGAGCCTCTAACCAGCCCAGTTTGGACCAATTAATGGTGGAGGGAGCCTCTAACCACCCCAGTTTGGACCAATTCATGGTGGAGGGAGCCTCTAAAAACCCCAGTTTGGACCAATTCATGGTGGAGGGAGCCTCTAACCAGCCCAGTTTGGGCAAATTCATGGTGGAGGGAGCCTCTAAACAGCCCAGTTTGGGCAAATTCATGGTGGAGGGAGCCTCTAACCAGCCCAGTTTGGACCAATTAATGGTGGAGGGAGCCTCTAAACAGCCAAGTTTTGGGAAATTCATGGTGGAGGGAGCCTCTAACCAGCCCAGTTTGGACCAATTCATGGTGGAGGGAGCCTCTAACCAGCCCAGTTTGGACCAATTCATGGTGGAGGGAGCCTCTAACCAGCCCAGTTTGGACCAATTCATGGTGGAGGGAGCCTCTAACCAGCCCAGTTTGGGCCAATTCATGGTGGAGGGAGCCTCTAAAAAACCCAGTTTGGACCAATTCATGGTGGAGGGAGCCTCTAAACAGCCCAGTTTGGGCAAATTCATGGTGGAGGGAGCCTCTAACCACCCCAGTTTGGACCAATTCATGGTGGAGGGAGCCTCTAAACAGCCAAGTTTGGACCAATTCATGGTGAAGGGAGCCTCTAAAAACCCGTTTGGACCAATTCATGGTGGAGGGAGCCTCTAACCAGCCCAGTTTGGGCAAATTCATGGTGGAGGGAGCCTCTAAACAGCCCAGTTTGGGCAAATTCATGGTGGAGGGAGCCTCTAACCAGCCCAGTTTGGACCAATTCATGGTGGAGGGAGCCTCTAACCAGCCCAGTTTGGGCAAATTCATGGTGGAGGGAGCCTCTAAACAGCCAAGTTTGGACCAATTCATGGTGAAGGGAGCCTCTAAAAACCCGTTTGGACCAATTCATGGTGGAGGGAGCCTCTAACCAGCCCAGTTTGGGCAAATTCATGGTGGAGGGAGCCTCTAAACAGCCCAGTTTGGGCAAATTCATGGTGGAGGGAGCCTCTAACCAGCCCAGTTTGGACCAATTCATGGTGGAGGGAGCCTCTAACCAGCCCAGTTTGGACCAATTCATGGTGGAGGGAGCCTCTAACCAGCCCAGTTTGGACCAATTCATGGTGGAGGGAGCCTCTAAACAGCCCAGTTTGGGCAAATTCATGGTGGAGGGAGCCTCTAAAAAACCCAGTTTGGACCAATTCATGGTGGAGGGAGCCTCTAATTAGCCCAGTTTGGACCAATTAATTGTGGAGGGAGCCTCTAACCAGCCCAGTTTGGACCAATTAATGGTGGAGGGAGCCTCTAACCTGCCCAGTTTGGACCAATTAATGGTGGAGGGAGCCTCTAACCACCCCAGTTTGGACCAATTCATGGTGGAGGGAGCCTCTAACCAGCCCAGTTTGGACCAATTCATGGTGGAGGGAGCCTCTAACCAGCCCAGTTTGGACCAATTCATGGTGGAGGGAGCCTCTAAAAAACCCAGTTTGGACCAATTCATGGTGGAGGGAGCCTCTAAACAGCCCAGTTTGGGCAAATTCATGGTGGAAGGAGCCTCTAACCAGCAGAGTTGTGGGAAAGCAGGGTGGAGGGAGCCTCTAACCAGCAGAGTTGGTGGAAATCAGGGTGGAGGGAGCCTCTAACCAGCAGAGTTGGGGGAAATCATGTTGGAGGGAGCCTAGTATTAGCAGAATTGTGCAACGCTTATGGTGGATGAGTATGAGGATGCGGAGGAATTGGAGAGGTTGAGTACAGACATGGAGTTTCATGTTGGGGTGCTTTACACAGGTGGGCACAAAAATGAAGGCTCTATCCAGTGGTGGTTCATTTTTATCAAAGTGAGCCGGTCGGCACTCTCAGCTGACAGACGGGTGCGCTTGTCAGTGATGATGCCACCGGCTGCACTGAACACCCTCTCAGATAGGACGCTGGCGGCAGGACAGGACAGCACCTCCAAGGCATATAGGGCAAGTTCAAGCCACAGGTCCAACTTCGACACCCAATACGTGTAGGGCGCAGAGGGGTCGGAGAGGACAGGGCTGTGGTCGGAAAGGTATTCCCGCAACATGCGCCTATACTTCTCACGCCTGGTGACACTAGGACCCTCCGTGGCGGCACTTTGGCGAGGGGGTGCCATCAAGGTGTCCCAGACCTTAGACAGTGTGCCCCTCGTTTGTGTGGACCGGTGAGAACTTGGTTGCCTACTGGAGGAACTGCCCTCCCTGCCGCCAACGTCACATGCTGGAAACATCTCCATCATATTCTGCACCAATTGCCTGTGGCAAGCATTGATGCGATTGGCCCTCCCCTCTACCGGAATAAAAGACGAGATGTTGTTTTTATACCGGGGGTCAAGGATAGCAAAGATCCAGTACTGGTTGTCCTCCATGATTTTGACAATACGCTTGTCGGTTGTAAAGCACCCCAACATGAACTCAGCCATGTCTGCCACAGTGTTAGTTGGCATGACTCCTCTGGCCCCACCGGAAAGTTCAATCTCCATTTCCTCCTCATCCTCCATGTCTACCCATCCGCGCTGCAACAATGGGACGATTCGAAGTTGCCCGGAAGCCTCCTGTATCACCATCACATCATCGGACAACTCTTCTTCCTCCTCCTCCTCCTCCTCCTCCTCCATTAAACGCAGTGAAGCGGACAGATGTGTGGACCTACTCTCCAGCTGTGACGGATCGGATGCTATCCCTAACTCCTCTGTGTGATCTGAGTTATCCCTGATGTCAATCAGGGATTCTCTCAGAACACACAAGAGCGGGATTGTAAGGCTCACCATCGCATCCTCAGAGCTCACCCTCCTTGTGGACTCCTCAAAGACCCGTAGGATGTCACAAAGGTCTCTCATCCATGGCCACTCATGGATGTGAAACTGAGGCAGCTGACTTTGTGGCACCCTAGGGTTTTGTAGCTGGTATTCCATCAAAGGTCTCTGCTGCTCAACCACTCTATTCAACATCTGAAACGTTGAGTTCCAGCGTGTGGGGACGTCGCACAAAAGCCGGTGTTGTGGCACATGCAGGCGTTGCTGGAGAGATTTTAAGCTAGCAGCGGCTACTGTCGACTTGCGAAAGTGGGCGCACATGCACCGCACTTTCACCAGTAGCTCTGGAACATTGGGGTAGCTCTTTAGGAAACGTTGCACCACTAGGTTGAAGACGTGGGCCAGGCATGGAACATGTTGGAGTCCGGCAAGCTCCAGAGCTGCTACCAGGTTCCGGCCGTTATCACAAACGACCATGCCTGGGCCCAGGTGCAGCGGCTCAAACCATATTGCCGTCTCATCGAGGAGGGCATCCCTCACCTCGGAGGCAGTGTGCTGTCTGTCCCCCAAGCTGATCAGCTTCAGCACAGCCTGCTGACGTCTACCAACGCCAGTGCTGCAACGTTTCCAACTCGTAGCTGGGGTCAATCTAACAGCGGAGGAGGAGGCGGTGGCGGAGGAGGAGGCGGTGGCGGAGGAGGAGGCGGTAGAGGAGGAGGAGGAGGGGGGTGTTCTTCTCGTGTCCCTGCCAGGAATGTTAGGCGGGGAGACGAGGTACACCGGGCCAGTTTGGGAAGCAGTCCCAGCCTCAACTACATTCACCCAGTGTGCCGTCAGTGAAATGTAGCGTCCCTGTCCGCATGCACTTGTCCACGCGTCGGTGGTCAAGTGGACCTTTGTGCAAAGCGCGGAACTAAGGGCCCGCCTGATGTTGAGTGACACGTGCTGGTGCAAGGCGGGGACGGCACACCGGGAGAAGTAGTGACGGCTAGGGACGGCATAGCGAGGTGCCGCAGTTGCCATCAGGTCCAGGAAGGCGGGAGTTTCAACAAGCCGGAACGCCAACATCTCCTGGGCCAGCAGTTTAGCGATGTTGGCGTTCAAGGCTTGCGCGTGTGGGTGGTTAGCAGTGTATTTCTGCCGCCGCTCCAATGTCTGAGAGATGGTGGGTTGTTGTAAAGAAACGCCTGATGGTGCCTTTGATGGTGCAGGAGAAGGAGATAAGACAGGACCAGGGGAGGATGAGGTAGAAGTCAACAAAGTGGCGGAGGCAGATGAAGTGGTGTCCTGGCTCGTCCTCTGGAGTGCATCGCCAGCACAGTCAGCAGTGGCAGTGGCAGAGGCAGAGGCAGTGGCAGAGGCAGTGGCAGTGGCGTGAACGGCAGGCGGCCTTTGTCCTGCCGTTGCTGCCTGCCACTGATTCCAGTGCTTGGATTCCAAATGACGGCGCATTGAAGTGGTGGACAGGTTGCTCTTCTCAGAGCCCCTAATCAATTTCGAGAGGCAAATTGTGCAGACAACACTATATCTGTCCTCGGCGCATTCCTTGAAAAAACTCCACACCTTCGAGAAACGTGCCCTCGAGGTGGGAGTTTTTCGGGGCTGGGTACGAACTGGAACATCTTGGGAGATTCCGGGTGTGGCCTGGCTTCGCCTAAGCTGCTGACCTCTGCCTCTGCCTCTAGCTACCCTTTTTGGTGCTGCACCTGCCTCAACATCCACACTACTTTCCCCGCTTGACATCCCCCCTGTCCAGGTCGGGTCTTTGTCCTCATCATCCACCACTTCCTCTTCCAACTCCTGTCTCATCTCCTCCTCCCGCACAATGCGCCGGTCAACTGGATGCCCTGACGGCAACTGCGTCACATCATCGTCGATGAGGGTGGGTTGCTGGTCATCCACCACCAAATCGAACGGAGATGGAGGAGACTCTAGTGTTTGAGCATCTGGACACAGATGCTCCTCTGTTAGGTTCGTGGAATCGTGACGTGGAGAGGCAGGTTGAGGGACAATGAAAGGAGCGGAGAACAGCTCTGGGGAGCAGGGACAGTTTGGGTTATTGTTCTGTAAAGCTTCGGAATTTTGGGAGGAAGGAAGACAAGACTGTTGGGTAATAGGAGGAGAGGAGGCAGAGTCTGACTGGCTGCTGGACAATGTGCTGTAAGCGTTCTCTGACAGCCATTGCAAGACCTGTTCCTGGTTCTCGGGCCTACTAAGGTTTGTACCCTGCAGTTTAGTTAATGTGGCAAGCAACCCTGGCACTGTGGAGTGGCGCAATGCTTGCTGCCCCACAGGAGTAGGCACGGGACGCCCTGTGGCTTCACTGCTACCTTGCTCCCCAGAACCATTCCCCCGACCTCGCCCACGGCCTCGTCCACGTCCCTTTCCGGGAGCCTTGCGCATTTTGAATTCCTAGTTAGAAATTGGCACTGTATACCAGTAGTAAAAATTGTGGGTGCACGTAACCCCAATATATTCTTTGAATTCCCAGTCAGACACTGGCACTATATGGCAGTAGCAAGAAATGAGGGTATTTGTATTCCCAATATACTCTTTAAATTCCCAGTCAGACAATGGCACTGTATACCAGTAGTAAAAATTGTGGGTGCACGTAACCCCAATATATTCTTTGAATTCCCAGTCAGAAACTGGCACTATATGGCAGTAGCAAGAAATGAGGGTATTTGTATTCCCAATATACTCTTTGAATTCCCAGTCAGACAATGGCACTGTATACCAGTAGTAAAAATTGTGGGTGCACGTAACCCCAATATATTCTTTGAATTACCAGTCAGAAACTGGCACTATATGGCAGTAGCAAGAAATGAGGGTATTTATAACCCCAATATATTCTTTGAATTCCCAGTCAGACAATGGCACTGTATACCAGTAGTAAAAATTGTGGGTGCACGTAACCCCAATATATTCTTTGAATTCCCAGTCAGAAACTGGCACTATATGGCAGTAGCAAGAAATGAGGGTATTTGTATTCCCAATATACTCTTTAAATTCCCAGTCAGACAATGGCACTGTATACCAGTAGTAAAAATTGTGGGTGCACGTAACCCCAATATATTCTTTGAATTCCCAGTCAGACACTGGCACTATATGGCAGTAGCAAGAAATGAGGGTATTTGTATTCCCAATATACTCTTTAAATTCCCAGTCAGACAATGGCACTGTATACCAGTAGTAAAAATTGTGGGTGCACGTAACCCCAATATATTCTTTGAATTCCCAGTCAGAAACTGGCACTATATGGCAGTAGCAAGAAATGAGGGTATTTGTATTCCCAATATACTCTTTGAATTCCCAGTCAGACAATGGCACTGTATACCAGTAGTAAAAATTGTGGGTGCACGTAACCCCAATATATTCTTTGAATTACCAGTCAGAAACTGGCACTATATGGCAGTAGCAAGAAATGAGGGTATTTATAACCCCAATATATTCTTTGAATTCCCAGTCAGACAATGGCACTGTATACCAGTAGTAAAAATTGTGGGTGCACGTAACCCCAATATATTCTTTGAATTCCCAGTCAGAAACTGGCACTATATGGCAGTAGCAAGAAATGAGGGTATTTGTATTCCCAATATACTCTTTGAATTCCCAGTCAGACAATGGCACTGTATACCAGTAGTAAAAATTGTGGGTGCACGTAACCCCAATATATTCTTTGAATTACCAGTCAGAAACTGGCACTATATGGCAGTAGCAAGAAATGAGGGTATTTATAACCCCAATATATTCTTTGAATTCCCAGTCAGACAATGGCACTGTATACCAGTAGTAAAAATTGTGGGTGCACGTAACCCCAATATATTCTTTGAATTCCCAGTCAGAAACTGGCACTATATGGCAGTAGCAAGAAATGAGGGTATTTGTATTCCCAATATACTCTTTGAATTCCCAGTCAGACAATGGCACTGTATACCAGTAGTAAAAATTGTGGGTGCACGTAACCCCAATATATTCTTTGAATTACCAGTCAGAAACTGGCACTATATGGCAGTAGCAAGAAATGAGGGTATTTATAACCCCAATATATTCTTTGAATTCCCAGTCAGACAATGGCACTGTATACCAGTAGTAAAAATTGTGGGTGCACGTAACCCCAATATATTCTTTGAATTCCCAGTCAGAAACTGGCACTATATGGCAGTAGCAAGAAATGAGGGTATTTGTATTCCCAATATACTCTTTGAATTCCCAGTCAGACAATGGCACTGTATACCAGTAGTAAAAATTGTGGGTGCACGTAACCCCAATATATTCTTTGAATTACCAGTCAGAAACTGGCACTATATGGCAGTAGCAAGAAATGAGGGTATTTGTATTCCCAATATACTCTTTGAATTCCCAGTCAGACAATGGCACTGTATACCAGTAGTAAAAATTGTGGGTGCACGTAACCCCAATATATTCTTTGAATTCCCAGTCAGAAACTGGCACTATATGGCAGTAGCAAGAAATGAGGGTATTTATAACCCCAATATATTCTTTGAATTCCCAGTCAGACAATGGCACTGTATACCAGTAGTAAAAATTGTGGGTGCACGTAACCCCAATATATTCTTTGAATTCCCAGTCAGAAACTGGCACTACATGGCAGTAGCAAGAAATGAGGGTATTTGTATTCCCAATATACTCTTTGAATTCCCAGTCAGACAATGGCACTGTATACCAGTAGTAAAAATTGTGGGTGCACGTAACCCCAATATATTCTTTGAATTACCAGTCAGAAACTGGCACTATATGGCAGTAGCAAGAAATGAGGGTATTTGTATTCCCAATATACTCTTTGAATTCCCAGTCAGACAATGGCACTGTATACCAGTAGTAAAAATTGTGGGTGCACGTAACCCCAATATATTCTTTGAATTACCAGTCAGAAACTGGCACTATATGGCAGTAGCAAGAAATGAGGGTATTTGTATTCCCAATATACTCTTTGAATTCCCAGTCAGACAATGGCACTGTATACCAGTAGTAAAAATTGTGGGTGCACGTAACCCCAATATATTCTTTGAATTACCAGTCAGAAACTGGCACTATATGGCAGTAGCAAGAAATGAGGGTATTTGTATTCCCAATATATTCTTTGAATTCCCAGTCAGACAATGGCACTGTATACCAGTAGTAAAAATTGTGGGTGCACGTAACCCCAATATATTCTTTGAATTCCCAGTCAGAAACTGGCACTATATGGCAGTAGCAAGAAATGAGGGTATTTGTATTCCCAATATACTCTTTGAATTCCCAGTCAGACAATGGCACTGTATACCAGTAGTAAAAATTGTGGGTGCACGTAACCCCAATATATTCTTTGAATTCCCAGTCAGAAACTGGCACTATATGGCAGTAGCAAGAAATGAGGGTATTTGTATTCCCAATATACTCTTTGAATTCCCAGTCAGACAATGGCACTGTATACCAGTAGTAAAAATTGTGGGTGCACGTAACCCCAATATATTCTTTGAATTCCCAGTCAGAAACTGGCACTATATGGCAGTAGCAAGAAATGAGGGTATTTATAACCCCAATATATTCTTTGAATTCCCAGTCAGACAATGGCACTGTATACCAGTAGTAAAAATTGTGGGTGCACGTAACCCCAATATATTCTTTGAATTCCCAGTCAGAAACTGGCACTATATGGCAGTAGCAAGAAATGAGGGTATTTGTATTCCCAATATACTCTTTGAATTCCCAGTCAGACAATGGCACTGTATACCAGTAGTAAAAATTGTGGGTGCACGTAACCCCAATATATTCTTTGAATTACCAGTCAGAAACTGGCACTATATGGCAGTAGCAAGAAATGAGGGTATTTGTATTCCCAATATACTCTTTGAATTCCCAGTCAGACAATGGCACTGTATACCAGTAGTAAAAATTGTGGGTGCACGTAACCCCAATATATTCTTTGAATTACCAGTCAGAAACTGGCACTATATGGCAGTAGCAAGAAATGAGGGTATTTGTATTCCCAATATACTCTTTGAATTCCCAGTCAGACAATGGCACTGTATACCAGTAGTAAAAATTGTGGGTGCACGTAACCCCAATATATTCTTTGAATTACCAGTCAGACACTGGCACTATATGGCAGTAGCAAGAAATGAGGGTATTTGTATTCCCAATATATTCTTTGAATTCCCAGTCAGACAATGGCACTGTATACCAGTAGTAAAAATTGTGGGTGCACGTAACCCCAATATATTCTTTGAATTCCCAGTCAGAAACTGGCACTATATGGCAGTAGCAAGAAATGAGGGTATTTGTATTCCCAATATACTCTTTGAATTCCCAGTCAGACAATGGCACTGTATACCAGTAGTAAAAATTGTGGGTGCACGTAACCCCAATATATTCTTTGAATTACCAGTCAGAAACTGGCACTATATGGCAGTAGCAAGAAATGAGGGTATTTGTATTCCCAATATATTCTTTGAATTCCCAGTCAGACAATGGCACTGTATACCAGTAGTAAAAATTGTGGGTGTATATAGCCCCAATTCTATTGCTAGGGGACTTGCAGGGTATTTCTGGGGTGAAGGTGGGGGGGCACACCGTTGGAACGGGTATCGGGGTATATATCGGGTATACGGGAATACACTGACAGTGTATTCCATTCAGGATCCTGGGAAAGCTGGGTTGCGGCGATTGAGCCCGTCAGTGCCACGTTACACTGACAAGCTTCTCCCTGGAATTTAGCTCTTACAAGAGCTGTTGGTTGTCTTCTCCTTCCTATCCTAGCCTGTCCCTGCCTACCCAGAATCTAAGCCCTAGCTAGCTGGACGGAAACCTCCGTCCCCGGTGAATTGCAAGCTCAGAATGACGCGAAGCTGGGCGGCGCTGTTCTTTTAAATTAGAGGTCACATGTTTTCGGCAGCCAATGGGTTTTGCCTACTTTTTTCAACGTCACCGGTGTCGTAGTTCCTGTCCCACCTACCCTGCGCTGTTATTGGAGCAAAAAAGGCGCCAGGGAAGGTGGGAGGGGAATCGAGTAATGGCGCACTTTACCACGCGGTGTTCGATTCGATTCGAACATGCCGAACAGCCTAACATCCGATCGAACATGAGTTCGATAGAACACTGTTCGCTCATCTCTAACCATTATGGAACTGTATGGGTCTCAGCTCATGGAGCTGAACTAGAAGCCATCACTGAGACAGGGTACAATGTCTGAGGGTAGGTGTTTGATATAGTGGGACTATGGTCAAATCTGGAGAGCGAGAGCTTTCTGTAGGGTTAATGTTAAGCCTAAAAGGATTTCCAGCCTGTTCAGATAGTGATGGACCCTGCTGCTGCCCCCACACAGGTGGGTATAGTCAGAAGTTAAGGCACACACCAAGGCTGATATGAAAGAAAGTAGAGGTAACATGTGGGCAGACACTGCCACTAACCCAGCTGCAGAGGCCTAGGGGATATGCTTTACTGATAATTGGTCACTATACTAGGCCCAAAAACCCCTTTTAGCTCTCTTTTCAGGTTTTACAACACTGAAGCACCAAAAATGGTCCAGGACTGAAAGAGGATGTACAAGTCCTGATCTCCGGTGGTAAGAGAGTATTTTTACTGATAGCATTTGTCCCCACTGATGGCACAAGCAGCTCATTTCTAAGTGCACTGTTTAGTAGTAGCCATGTGTGACCTGGTGAGCGGAGGATGGGCGGCTGCAGGATTTAGTATCACTACTGACAGATATATGTGAGCCTGTATGGCATGTCGTAAATGAAAAGTGTCTTTGAGCCATGCCCAGAGCCCTTGTACCTGTTCCAGGGATTGCAGGATAACTATATGCTATAACTATAACTTTAGTAACTACTAAAGGTGAGACGGTATAAGGACATGCTTGTGTGTATAGTGATTTCTCTTCAGGATGGCCTGGGGCATATCTGGTGAAGAAAGCCATTACAAGTGGGCTGCAGATAAACGGCTATTGAAAGATGTAGTGTGTCACTTGTATTTGTATTTTCTGTAAGGTACCCTCCTGACAGAGGAATTGGTTTTAGCCCATAGCAAACTTACTTCGGGTCAGCCCCTAGGTTAGGGTTGTATTATGGTGTACTGACTGACTGTGATGTCTTGGCAAAAACATCTGACTAATGTATAGTTTTGAGTTTTCTCCTCCCTCTCAGATTTTAAATTAGTGGACGGAACCTATTCATTTGAGCCAAGAGATTGATGACACGTGAGAAATCCTCTTGAACCAAGATTTGATGATTCCCTCCAAGTGCTGCTAACTACTAATACTTCTATGAAACTTGACGGAAAGCCTAACTGTATCCATGCTTCACATTGCAAAGAAGTCTCTACAAAAAAAGCGATGAAGATTCTCCTGATGTTACTGTTATAGATTATTCTGGCGATAAGCCTGCATAGAACATTTGACAATGAGTGGGACAATAATTTTTTTTTTCTTTAAACATCATATGATCTTGAATGAAGATCTGAATGTGTCAGACTGTAGGATATGTACTCATAGCCCCATATTAGCCTCAGTCATGTTATATAGCTGTTTTCATAACACAACATGAAATGTTTGAAGTAATGATACATAGTATAAGCAAGTGAATGTATAATCTTATGTTTATTTGTTTGAAAAATACAAAGCAGACTGAAAATAACAGGCCAGAACTATGATTGAGATTAGTTTGGAATACAGGAATATACGAGGGGAATCTGGAAAGGTCCAGCAGTAGACGTTAAGTCACTGAAGTACCTAAATATGAATTCCTGTATCCAATTATCTCAAAATGGGGGAATTGTTAGGATCACATCCTCCATCTTGTATTTTGTCAGCCATCTTGTAACCTTTTTCTTATATAAGCTTCATAAGGATGTTTGTTTAGAGTCTAAGAGACCCCTTTAGGGGATAAGGCGTGTGGAATGTTGATGGTTGGGTTATAACTCCTTATCTGTTGTGGTAAGAATCTCATAACAGGTTCTATAACCAGTTGATCCTTAGCCACAGACCGGACTGGTCAGATAGCATGTGATCATTATCTCTCGTGCTGTGATATATACATCTAGAATTAGTGTAAGATGTTGGTTTACACATAAATATTGTAAATTCTTCTGTATGTCATGAGAAAGGTCATCCCAGGTTGGAGTATAATAATGAGATGCAGACCTTATCCAATAGTCATGTGCCACAGCTTATGTATAACCAATCATGTCAAAGTCCAACCTGCTTTTGTCTGTATAAATGCTAACTTTCTGTAACAATAAATCAGAATCCATTTTGATACACTACCACCATGTGTCTGTGTGATTCTCCAGGTCCAAGATCGGCTGTAGCTGATCTTGGCCTGTTATTTAATTTGAAACTACAACAACATAAGCTCTGGGGCTATTATGACCCCAACAGTACCATACGCCAAAAGATTAGATACGTGCGTCTGCACACAGTTCCACATGCCAGAGAATTAGATACATGTGTTTACACAAAATACCACACACTGGAGGATTAGATACACAGGTCAGCACACAGTATCACACACCAGAGGATTAGATACGCGTGTCTGCACAAAGTACCACTCGCCAAAAGATTAGATACGTGCGTCTTCACACAGTTCCACATGCTAGAGGATTAGATAAATGTGTCTGCACAAAGTACCAAACGCTAGAGGATTAGATACACAGGTCAGCACACATTATCACATGCCAGAGGATTAGATACACGCGTCTACACAAAGTACCACACATCGAAAGATTAGATATGTGCGTCTGCACAGTTCCACATGACAGAGGATTAGATATGCAAGTCAGCACACAGTATCACATGCCAGAAGATTAGATAGATGCGTCTGCCCACAGTTCCACATGCCAAAGGATTAGATACACGCGTCTGCACAAAGAACCACATGCCAGAAGATTAGATACGCGTGTCTTCACACAATACCACACACTGTAAGATAAGATATGCGCCACTGCACACAATACCACATGCCAAAGGATTAGATACGCGCATCTGCACACAGTTCCACATGCCAGAGGATTAGATACACGCGTCTGCACAAAGAACCACATTCCAGAGGATTAGATACACAAGTCAGCACACAATACCACATGCCAGAGGATTAGATACGCGCCACTGCACACAATACCACATGCTGAATGATTGGATACACACATCTGCTCACAGTTTCACACACCGCAGGATTAGACACATGCCACTTGACACAGTACCACATGCCGAAGGATTGGATATGCACCAATGCACACAGTTACACACGCTGCAGGATTAGATACGCGCATGTACACACAATTCCACATGCCAGAGGATTAGATACACATGTCTGCACACAGTTCCACATGCCGCAAGATTAGATACATGCATCTGCGCACAGTTCCACATAATGGAGGATTAGATACGTGCCACTGCACACAATACCGCACCGCGGAGGATTAGATATGCACATCTGCACACAATGCCACACAGGGAGGGTTACTTACATGCATCTGCACACAGTACCACATGCCAGAGGATTAGATACGCATGTCAGAACACAGTACCACACGTGGGAGGATTAGATACGCGCGTTTGTACACAGTACCACACTTTGGAGGATTAGATACACAAGTCAGCACACAGTAACCACATGCCGGAAGATTAGATACGTGCATCTGCACGCAGTTCCACACGCCAGAGGATTAGATACGCGTATCTGCACAAAGTACCACACGCTGGAGGATTAGATACACAAGTCAGCAGACAGTACCACACGCCAGAGGATTAGATACACGTGTCTTCACACAGTACCACATGCCGGCCGGAGGATTAGATATGTATGTCTGCACACAGTACCACACGCTGGAGGATTAGATATACACGTCTTCACACAATACCACACCAGAGGATTAGATATGCACCACTGCACACAATACCACATGCCAGAGGATTGGATACGCGCCAATGCACACAGTTACACATGCCACAGGATTAGATATGCGCATCTAAACACAATTCCACATGCCAGAGGATTAGATACGCACATCTGCGCACAGTTCCACATGCTGGAGGATTAGATACACAAATCAGCACACAGTACCAGACGCCGGAGGATTAAATACGCATATCTGCACACAGTACCACAAGCCGGAGGATTAGATACATGCATATGCACAAAGTACCAAGCACCAGAGGATTAGATACACGCGTCTTCACACAATTGCACATGCCAGAGGATTAGATACGCACCACTGCACACAATACCACATGCTGGAGGATTAGATACACGGCTCTGCACAGAGTACCACATATTAGAGTTTTACTCCAGGTTTCCATAGCAAACCACTTCACTGCTTTATGTCAGCTTTAAAGGGGCAGGGCGCTGTGGATGACACTGTTACACAAGGTCACATACACACAGCTTTACTCCAGGTCTCCATAACAACCGATCGCAGGTTTTTCACTGATATCTGAAATGAGATGCTTATGGACACACACACAAACGATATACAAAATACTCCAGTGGACAATTCTTATGGGGCCACTACACAAACAAAAAATGAAATATATCCGTGCGAAGCCGGGTCCTCCTGGGCTACTCAAAACAACTCTCAAATGATCTGAAAACAAAGATTGTTCAACATAGTTGTTCAGGGGAAGGATACAAAAAGTTGTCTCAGAGATTTAACCTGTCAGTTTCCACTGTGAGGAACATAGTAAGGAAATGGAAGACCACAGGGACAGTTCTTGTTAAGCCCAGAAGTGGCAGGCCAAGAAAAATATCAGAAAGGCAGAGAAGAAGAATGGTGAGAACAGTCAAGGACAATCCACAGACCACCTCCAAAGAGCTGCAGCATCATCTTGCTGCAGATGGTGTCACTGTGCATCGGTCAACTATACAGCGCACTTTGCACAAATAGAAGCTGTATGGGAGAGTGATGAGAAAGAAGCCGTTTCTGCACGTACGCCACAAATAGAGTTGCCTGAGGTATGAAAAAGCACATTTGGACAAGGCAGCTTCATTTTGGAAACAAAAATTGAGTTGTTTGGTTATAAAAAAAGACGTTATGCATGGCGTCCAAAAAGAAACAGCATTCCAAGAAAAACACATGCTACCCACTGTAAAATTTGGTGGAGGTTCCATCATGCTTTGGGGCTGTGTGGCCAATGCCGGCATCGGGAATCTTGTTAAAGTTGAGAGTCGCATGGATTCCACTCAGTATCAGCAGATTCTTGAGAATAATGTTCAAGAATCAGTGACGAAGTTGAAGTTACGCCGGGGATGGATATTTCAGCAAGACAATGATCCAAAACACCGCTCCAAATCCTCAGGCATTCATGCAGAGGAACAATTACAATGTTCTGGAATGGCCATCCCAGTCCCCAGACCTGAATATCATTGAACATCTGTGGGATGATTTGAAGCGGGCTGTCCATGCTCGGCGACCATCTAACTTAACTGAACTTGAATTGTTTGTCCAAAATACCTTTATCCAGGATCCAGGAACTGATTAAAAGCTACAGGAAGCGACTAGAGGCTGTTATCTTTGCAAAAGGATGATCTACTAAATATTAATGTCACTTTTCTGTTGAGGTGCCCATACTTTTGCACCGGTCAAATTTTGGTTTAATGCATATTGCACATTTTCTGTTAGTACAATAAACCTCATTTCAATCCTGAAATATTACTGTGTCCATCAGTTATTAGATATATCAAACTGAAATGGCTGTTATAAACACCAAAATATTTAGAACTAAAAATGATTAAGATTAATAGGGGTGCCCAAACTTTTTCATAGGACTGTATATATAGTATTCAATGTGATTTCCATTGACCTGGGCTAGCATATCCTCTGATATGTGTTTGACTGTGTCAGTGATACATTGTCTCAGGTTCTGTGGTTGGGGGAAGGGGGGAGAAATACACTCATCCTTGATGTAGCCCACAGAAAGTAGTTGAAGGGTGTTAGGTCTGGTGAATTTTCAGGCCAGCGCATCAAGTGTCAAACTAGCACACTAGAGTACCAGAGAATCCTCCGGTGGGCCCAAGCTGTAACAAAAGAATGATCAGCAAAAGAGTACCAAATATGAAGGATACTTCATAGAAATTGTTGGAGGATGGGCCCTCAAAATGATTTTATCTGGTGGGCCCAGAAAACTTGAAAGACTGACACTGAGAACACCATTGGTGCAATGTAGTTTCTGGTGCAGCTGGTCCAACAAACTGGTAGCGTTTCATTCAGGTACTGGCAAACATCCAAATGGAATTTGGAGTGACCAGTGACAGTATCCCTGGCAAAAAAAAAGAAGGGACTGTAGACTTTGCATCTTCTTATTGCACATGGAAAGTTCACTTTGGGTGAGTCCCACATGTGCTCAGTAAGGGCACATTGTCTTTCTGAGCTGCCCCAAATTTTAACGTGAAGCTTAACTTTCCCATTGAGCCTCATTGCTGAACACCAGCCTGTCAGTGAATTCGTCCTCTTCAAATCGTTCCTGCAAGTTGATGAAAAGGTAACTTACATTTACAACTGATGTCATTTTAACTACAGGTCTTTGCTTTTGCACCATCCTTTTGAGTCATCATATATTTCTATCAAATATAATGGAGGGAGTGCATCATTCCCGCTACACAAGTTTTCTGGCATAGTGTGATGATATTGACACGCATCCAATCCGCACCTCATCCGTCACATTATGTGAAGGTGGACGGATCAAGGTGGGCATCAGTAGGTAGACCTCAGCCTGTCTGATTTACTGTAACTCATGCCAGTTTTCTGGCATGATTAGGAATAGAAATCCTAGATTTTCATTCTGGCGCCAAGACGTCCAGCAGATTTATAAAGAAGCCCCAGCCCATGTGTCAGTCAGGCAGTTTATTAAAATTAGAGTATGATATACCAGTCTTAATAATTTTGCCCCATTATGTATTCCATTTAATATAGTTTGCGAAAATTTCTAATTTCTAACTGCAAGTTGGTTCCTGTAAAGCTGGCTGTAGTTTACACCACCCCCACCTCCGCACCACAGCCAACACCTCTGCAAAGATTGCAATGAATTACATAGCAATGTACTTTATGTTCTCATGATCTGAGATAATCAAATACAACACATTGCAATCCCCCACACTCCTTTTCTAGATTGTAACATACACTGCTTGTAATCCATCAGCTGTCATATATAGTGTACATAAGACCTCAACCAGTTGTATTATGAGTGTAGGACTTGACCATTTCATATACTTCAAAGTTGAAAAAGCAGAGGTGCCACAGGTGAAACATGGAAATAGAAAGATGGGAAGAATGTGTGGGAAGAAAGATACAAACCGCACCAAGCAAACTCTTCAAATATGAACATATGTATCCAAGTCTCTCCTACATAAATTATTGGTAAATTTTCCACAGCGTAGTACATTTGTTCTAGTCATAAGGACCATTTAAAATAGACATTACATAAGCAAATATTTTGCAAACCTAACTAGTATGAGACTTGGAAGGCTTGGGATGTGTGGGAGAACCCAGTAGCAACTGTTCAATTGCCCATCACAGGCAAATGAAGCAAAAAAACTACTTGCACACTCAGGCTACATTCACATGACAGTGCATACTGGTCATGTGACGTCGGTTTTTTTTAACGGACATTACACAACAGCATTAATTTCACTGTCAGTGAATGAGAGCTATTCACATGACCGTGGATCCCTACATACACTGAAAAGAATAATTGAAAACGGGTGTCCCTTGGGTGCAAGATGGCTGTGAAAAATGGATGTTTTTAACATCAGTTTCGCACCTTGGTTGTGCAAATTTAGCCTAAGGCTACATTCAGACGACTAAGGTGCAAACCGGCCATCAACAAACAACCATTTTTTACAGCCATCATGCACCCAAGGGGCACCTGTTTTCACAGTTCTCTTATATATTTTAGTGTATGGGAGGATCCGTGAAAAGAGACAAAAATAGGACAGGACCTATATTTTGACAGTCCTTTAAAACGGACCATCAAAATAACAGTCATGTGAGTAGCCCCCACTCAGTGATATTGAATTTGATGCAGCCATGTGACGTCTTTTAAAAAATGGACATCTCATGGCCATTATTCATTGCCATATGAATATAACTTGCACACTAAAAACATGACAGAAAAACATGTCAGCTGGACAGTAAGAAAAGGCCGTATCCGCCTAAAAATCCTGACCAAAAAGACGGCTCCCACTGAAATCAACGGGAGCCGGTCAGTTATTTTTTCCGGGAACCATTTCTTCCGGCTCCCAGAAAAAGAAGCGAGATGCTCATTCTTTCAGGTGGATTCATTTGGGCCTAATCCGGAGTGGAGTGTGTGACTGGCTGCCGGTGCAGTGCAGCGGTATCCAGTCGCAACTATCCGTATTTTGGTCCAGAACCTGAGGTGGCCTCCGTGTGAACTTACCCTGAGGCAACCAACTTTACATTGTTCATCAGAGGCGTAATTTAAAACTCCTTGATCCCAATGCAATTGTAATGTAATTTAGAATAGTGGTACATTTTATGTGACTAATTCACCCACTATAGCTACTGAATGCATTTGTTAGTTCCTTACAAGCAAGTCAAATTGCAACTGAAAAAAAAAAACCACACAATAAAAACACTTGCTTTCTTTACTGCTTTTCTGATGTGTTTTGCATTTTTACCTCCCCATATAAGTCTATGGTGAAAATGCAGGGTTTTCATGCGTAAAATTAACATGTTGTATTTTTCAGCATGTGTGTTTTAAGCAACATTTTTTGCCATAATGTGTGGCTGACACTAAATAAAGTCTAATTCACTTTTCTTGGAATGTAAAATACGGCATTCTTTCCTTTTGTGTTTCCACAGAGCACAAAATGCTGTATTTTGACAATCTGTGTGGCCTGTGCACACTCTGCAATGTAGCTAATATAGGGCGTTTCAAAGGTCTGTGCTAATTTGACAATCCCTACTTGTTAGAAGGGAGTTTTTCTAAAGAGCCACAAGCTGGTATGAACAGTGACAGACCCAACCAGTAGTATTTGTGCATAGTATGTGAAATAAAGCGTACTGCAATTTGTAGCACAACATGTACAATGTAATGCATATTTATGGTTCAAAAGAGGATGCAAACAATTCACAGTATGGAACATTATTAACTCTGGTGCCTGTGGTATAGCTTATGCTGCAAAGTCTATGCTAAACACTCTGCTCTGAGGAATCACTCCATACCTATCTCCCTCTCATAACAGATAACAGCCACCTATCTTTATAGTGCAGACTTCCACTATTCACATATCCCCGATGCAGGAACAATACTGCATACCTAAAGTACTGAATATGGGACATACATGCATTATGCTACAACAGCACAGTGCCTACCTCATTGTGGCTCCCACAGTATCCACGCCCTCATAACCTCCCACTTAGATTACTGCAACACCCTTATCCATGGATTTCCAGCAAACACCCTCGCCCCCCTCCAGTCCACTTTAAACTGCGCTGCTTGCTTAATCCACCTCACCCCCCGATCTTCATTGGCTGTTCCCCTCTGCCAGTCCCTCCACTGGCTACCTATAGCCCAGCAAATTGAGTTCAAGCTATTAATGTTAACGTTCAAAGTGATCCACAACCTGTCCCCTCCATATATCTCTGAACTAATCTCCCGCTACTGGCCTACACGTAACCTCAGATCCTCCAATGACCTCCTACTCCGCTCTACTCTCATCCGCTCCTCACACAACCGCCTCCAAGATTTTTCCCGTGCATCCCCCATACTCTGGAACTCCTTACCAAGACACATAAGACTGACCCCCCACAATCACAGGCTTCAAGAAGGCCCTGAAGACTCACCTATTCAGGAAGGCCAACAACCTCCAATAACACTACTGCCACCACACCACTATATGAATAGTCTCTACACTCACCTTCTGTCTCTATCCCTCTTCCCTCAGATTGTAAGCCCTTGCGGGCAGGGCCCTCTATCCCACTATGCCAGTCAGTCATTTTTAGTACCATATCTGTTTGTATATTTTGCGTACTGTATGTAAACCCCCAAATGTAAAGCACCATGGAACTAATGGTGCTATATAAATAAACAATAATAATAATAGCAAAAATAATTAAATACTGTCCCCCTCAATGTGGCTAGAGCACAGATAAGTTGAAGCCAGGACAGACAGAACTTGGAATCTGGGACGGTCCCACTGAATACGGGACAGTTGGGGGTATGTATCCGTAATGCAGGACGGCTCCTCCAAAACAAGAGACTCCCTTTTACAGAAGCTCTCCAATCAATCCAGGAAATGCCTTTAAAGCCAAGGCCCCATGTTCCGAAAATGCAGCGTTTTGGCCGCAGCAGAAACACTGCGGCAAAAAAAACGCAGCATTTTAAAGTAGCTGCAAAGTGGATAGGATTCTGGTTAATCCCATCTAACATTGTAGAAAAATATCTGCGATTTCAAAAACCTGGTGCATTTTTGTAAATTGCATGTCAATGATGTGTAATCAGATTTTCTTAAGGATTTTTTTTATAAAAACAAGAAAGGGAAAAAGGGACAAATCAAAAGAAACATGACATGAATCAAACTTGCAGGCCTCGCAGGAAAACAAAAGGCCAGGGGAAAACCCCTCCAGCTATGCAAGACCGGTGACAGTACGAGGGCCCAGTAGTGTAAGATCAAGTAACAAGGAGCCACAAAAGCAGCATGTCAATTATAGCTACGAAAACACTGGCATTTTCCATATGGGTATAACAGAGACAGAACGTCTGCAGAGGAAAACTCAGCAGAATTTTTGTGAAAAGCGCTGCAGAAAAAAACGTGATGCGTGATGCGTTTTTTTCAGCAGAGCTTTTTTGCTGTGGCTGTATATATATCACTTTTGAGTTGTTATTTCACTGGTAGGGTTGATTCACACTGATTCTTTTGTCAAACTGCAAAAAAAACTACTTAAAAAGCAGTTCTTTTTTTCTGAAGGGTTGTGTACATTTACCGTGATTCACCCATTTTATGAGGACTCATAGTTAGTTTAATTAGGATTTGGAACAGAGAAAAGATGGGGGACTGACAAACAGAGCTAACAAAACAGAGGCATATGCCACTTCAGCACTTTTCAAACTATTCAATTATTAAGATTATTTAAAAAAAAAAAAAAATTTCATTGCCACTTGCTGTTTACAAATGGTATTGCAATTTTAGATTTATTATTTTATTATATTTATTACATCCACATATCAGCTACAGTTATCTGTGATATTGAATAGGTTATATGAATAAAACTACAACCAGGTACAGTCATAATACACTTTACCTGTAGTAGGTAATGATGTTTAAACATCCACAACTTCCTGCAGTGATAAGGCAGATTTCCAGGGATTTAGAAGCCAGAGCTGTGGGTTTTCATTTACTAGAGCAGCCGGTCTTACCCCTCATTCACATCTGCGTTGGTATTCCGTCCAGTGGAGTCCGCATGGGGACCCCCCGAACGGAATACCAAACGCAATTGCAAGCGCTGTGCAGTGAAAGCACACGGATCACATAGACTATAATGGGGTCAGTGTGCTTACCGGCAGATGTCCGCACTGAACATGCGGACAATAAAGCAGTTCACAATCTACTTTCCTGTCCGCATGATTTGTGTGTGCAGCATGTGGCAAGGACACGGACCCCATTATAGTCTATGGAGATCCATGTGCTTTTACTGCACAGCGCTTGCAATTGCGTTCAGTATTCCGTTCGGGGGTCCCCATGTGGACTCCTCCGGATGGAATACCAACGCAGATGTGAAGTAACCCTTAGAGCAAGTATTGCCCACTTATAGCACATTTACAAGAGAGGAAAGGGAAAGTGAAACACAAATCTATGAAATTCTCCACAAGTGCTGTATATTAAAAGCCTATATTTTTGATGATTATAATATTTTTACATTTATGTCGTATAACCTGTCTAGAATTGCAGATGGAAAAAGTCCTACAGACAGGACTTCTTTGTCCAGCAAAATAATGGGTGCCATAATGGATTCCTGATGGATTATTCCTTTATAGTTATTAGACAGATCCATATTTACCATTTTGAAAAATAATGCCCCTGTATCCCCCTCCCCTCCTTGTTTCCTCCCTCTCCCTATGTCTTTGTCTCTTGGTTTTTCTTGTACGACGTTCATTTCTTCGTGCAGTCCTAGCGGCCGTGGATGATTTTCTGTGTTCTGTTGCCGTTTTATATGCATATTTTTCTCTTTGTTGTAAACCCTATTGAAAAATTTAATAAAAATTACAGTTAAAAAAAAAAATAAATAAAAATAGTGCTAGTCTTCATAAATGTGACCGAATATATTTTTTAGCACAGAGAGAAGGCAGTATTTTGAATTTTGTTACTACTGTCTTTTTTACCTCTATGTACATCCCATGTTGTGAATATACTCCTCATAAATGTCAATTTTTCATATTCAGCATTGTTATTGTCTACTGTAATTTTAAAGTCTTCTTTTCCAAGTAGTTATTAGTTATCATTATTTGGAAAGGCAAATAACAAACCGAACACTTCTAGGCTGAAGCCCCACACAGCTTTTTTTTATTGCAGATTTTGCTGCGGTTTCGAATGTCTACAAATGGAATGGGAAATATAAAGGAAGCTTCTTATACTTCTCCCTTCTGCTCAATCCACTCCTGGCTTTGGTTGAAAAAAATCACAGCAAAATCTGCAACAAAAGAAGGCTGCTTTTCTGCAGCGTGTGGCCTCGGCCTTAGGTCCTTTTCTGTATTTTATTCTAACTTAAAACAGAAAATTTGAAGAAAAAAAAAACTGGCAAAGAAAGCTGTTTTCACTGCACATTCTATGGTAAATCTCTATTATTTACACTTTCTAGTTTACTTGCACTTTCATTTATTGCTCATTTCTACCTCTGTTTATGAGTATGCAGTTATTCATATCATTTTCACTACTCTGAGATCAACAAAGAATAACAATATATCTCACTTTCTCTATACATGCATTCCTATATGATTTCTGTTTTACTTCAAGAGCTACCAGAGATGGTGAAACCTCGTAAGATTCTTTTTTTTGGTGGGTTCAACATTTGATTCGAGTCGAAGAAGTTTGCTACAAATCACAACTTAAATTGGCTTAAAGCATAGTGTATAACACTGTCAGAGCTACTATGAACCTATCTTTCCAATTTTTAGTTTTCTAAGTAAAACACAACCAAAATTATGTCAAAGTGAAAGTGACATGTATGTCTATGGAAAATGAACGGTAAACTCCGAGTTTAACCATACAGTACCCTAGGACCAGTCTTGACACAAACACTCTCCTGCACTCAGAGTGGAGCATCTTCCTCTATAGCCCTACAACTAGCAAGCTCACTATGGAAACATACGTTTGTGCAGCTTGAAGGGCTTTCACTCCCCACTTGGCCCATACTTAAAAATTCCTTGAGGATTGCCCCTCCGTCTTGTTGGGGCATGAAACTTGTTGGAATATAGGAAATAAGGGAAACAGATCTAATGTGTTAGGGAGAGCTTTGGGAACTTTCCTTGTTAGGACAGGAGTCATTGTGGGACATAGGGTATAATTATACCAGTCTTTCGTCTGCAAGTCCCATTGAGTCCTCAACATCTCTCAGCAGATCCAAATAAGCCAAAAACTGCAACCACGAACGAAAACATTGCTCAAGTTCACCAAATGGTGCTAGAGAACCGTCGAATGAAGCTTAGAGAGATAGCAGAGGCTCTCTACCACCATATGGTGAAATTGAGCAATGTTTTCGTTAGTGGTTGCAGTTTTTGGCTGTCCCGAACGTTCATCGTCAACCAAGCTGGTTCAGCCAAGTTTAAATTCAGTTGCCCAAAATTTGAAGGTGGTACATGCAGAGTCCCTGTACACAGCGTTCAACTCGTCTTTAATTTGCGAAGGCATATTACCTTTCAAAAACAAATATCTAATGACAGCTTGATATTCAATTTTATCCATTTGCACAAAATCATTCGCATCGATTCACTACAACGACTGTCAAAGAAAAAACACTGGTGCAAAATGGCTGAAATTTTTGTGAGTAGGTTCCAATGCATGCGCGAACACATTCCCCAACTTTGGTTGACAAGTGTTGCTATCTACATGTGGAGGTCAGAAACTTTTCAGACTACCCTCGTAGACATCCATTGTTATTTTACCTGATGCAGATGTAGCACATCATTGAAGTGTATGAAGTGTCATTTGTTTTTCACATACATTGAAAATTACAGGAATTGTTTAAAAAAAGACAAAAACAAAAAACACACTGATCTGATGATTTCATGGATATGAAAAATGCATCAACCATGGACAGCACACGACCCACAAATAAGCAGTTTAAGAGTAGAGTTCTGAATGTTATTATCATAGTCATCACATGTCCATAAAATGCAACCATGTTAATAAAGCTGCCCTACCTGAGATGTATACAAAATTTAGCCAGAGTTTTACAGACAATATCTAGTCTGGTATATGCAAAAGAAAATTCAGACTGTACATCCCAATGTGAACAGGTGCTTAACTACTGTGGCAATATATAAATATAGAAAATGTAGGATCAGCCTGCACACAGCGCAAAAGTATAAGAAATAGAAAAACATCACTGCTATTGTTACTATATCCTAATACATACAAACACTAGAATGGGAGTGCTAGTCCAACTATGGAGGGAAGCATCCGCCCCTAGTACTAGGGGACTAACATGCCCAATCTATTACACAAATTTATTTAATTGTAATTGGGTATATATAGTTTTCATTCCCCCCCATCTGCCTTACCCCTTGTCCACATCTGTGTTTGCCTCATGCGGACTCCCCGAATGGAATACCAAACGCAACTGCAAGCGCTGTGTAGTGAAAGCACACGGACCCCATAGACTATAATGGGGTCCATGTGCTTGCTGTGCACTGTCTGCACGAATCATGCGGGCAGGTAAGTAGATTGTGAACTACTTTCCCGTCCACATGATACCTGCAGAGATCTGGTGGCAAGCACACGGACCCCATTATAGTCTATGGGGTCCGTGTTCTTTTACTTGCACACCGCTTGCAGTTGCGTTCGGTATTCCACCCGGAAAGAATCCAAACGCAGATGTGAACAAGGCCTTAGGCTATTTTAAATGGAGTTAGCTCTGGGTCCTACTTGCCCTGAAATTTGTAGGCCTGGTTTAGTTCAAAGATAGGTATTTTATTTAGTGTAGGGTCCCATCTGAATGAGGTCGCCTTGTCGTGGCAGGTGGTCTTCTTACTTTTTATCAAATGTGTATAACAAAGAACCTCTAATTTGTATGTATTAGTTTATAGTAACAATGGTAGTGATGTTTTTCTACTTCTTGTACCTTTGCTCCTACATTTTCTATATTTAGTCTGGTATATGTCTATTAGGATGCTATACAGAAATATCTGTTTATTTGATAATGTGTTGGATCACACAATGATTAGGTTTCTTATTTCTCTCCTCACAAAGGTGAAAAAAGGTTTAGAGGAAATATTGATGAGCGGTATATTCCAGTTATACACAAGATAAAGTCCTATATGCTATCTGGGACTGGCTGCCAAAAATGCTTTTCAGCATGGATACATTGATTAAATATTACCATACAGTTTAGTGAAAAGTCTAAGGGCTAGTTCACACGTGAAAACCGCCGCGGTTTCCGCTAGCGTTTTTTTTTTCTCCAGCCCATTTCAATAGCCAGCCCACTGGGCATGGTCAAATCCCTCCCTTTTTTGATCTAGCGGCCATTTTCTCTGTGGAGAACATATCAGACAGAACCTACAAACGTGTGTGAACTAGAACTCCAGGCAACAGCCCCCCAAAAAAAGAAAAAAAACATAATAATGGAAGAAGACAACCAGCGCAGACTACGGCTGTGCCCACCACAGATCCATCTTCTGTTCGCAGTGGCGGTGGGCATGGCCAGGCGAAGGCGACAACAACGTGAGGTAAGTTCACAAATACATTTTTTTTTTAAATTTAAAAAAAAGCAGTACTATACTAAAATGTTCTTTTCAATTTTGACAGGATGAGGAGGAACGCCAAAGACCGAGGCGGAAAAGACTGTGGGTCCACCCCATTAATACCTTAAGGCCAGAGAGGGGACATTTGGGACAACTATATCATGAGCTCAGACAGTAAGATAAAATTTTTTAAGTTTTTAAGTTTTTTTTCAATTTTTTTTTTATTTAACGAAATATAAAGTAGTATATTATATATGTATGTGTATATAGTCTAGTATATTATATATGTATGTATGTATAGGGTGGTAGATTAATCCGTATGTATTGCCTAGTATATTATATATGTATGTATAGTCTTGTATCATATATATGTATGTATAGGGTAGTAGCTTAATCCGTATGTATAGGCTAGCATATTATGTATGTATAGGGTAGTAGAATCCGTATGTATAGGCTAGTACATTATATATGTATGTATATTATGTACTGTGTACATGATGGTTAATTTTTTTTACAGATGCCCAGAGAAATTTCAAAATTTCATCCGAATGAGCACTGCCACTTTCGACAGGATGCTACGGCTCCTTGCACCCCACCTTTTGCATCAGGACACCACCATGAGGGAGGCCATCAGTCCCACGGAAAGGCTGCTCATCACGTTGCGGTAAGTTATCAAATGTGTACCTTTCTATTTTTTTGGGTTGTAATTTAGAGGGAATCCATATAGAGGGATGCTGATGTGTAGACATAAATAGGGTCCGAACCCATTATCATGCATAATGGAATGTCACACTACGAAGTACTAGTGAATAGTAGTAGAGTGTAGAGTTTTTAATTGTGCGCTAATTTTTTTTTTTTCTCTTTTTTTTCTAGGTTTCTCGCAACAGGGGAGAGTTTTGCATCCCTGCACCTCCAATTCCGGGTTGGAAAATCAACCATATCTGGAATTGTGAGGTGCACATGCCATCTAATCTGGCAGCACTTGCAACCCATAGTGATGCCCAGTCCGACCCCGGAGATTTGGCTGCAGGCAGCAGCAGGCTTTCAGTCTGTGGCCAATTTCCCCAACTGCATAGGCGCCGTCGACGGGAAGCATATACGTGTGCAGAAGCCACCGCACTCAGGATCACTGTACTTCAACTACAAGAAGTACTTTTCAGTGGTCCTGATGGCGGTCGCTGATGCCACGTACCGTTTTATTGCCATCGAAGTCGGTGCCTATGGTAGTACTGGGGACTCCCGGGCGCTACTGTCATCAGTTTTGGGTCGCAGAGTTCTGGTAGATCAGGTGACTCTACCTCCACCAAGACCACTTCCGGGTGCCACGCATCCAGTCCCCTTCGTTATGGTAGGGGATGAGGCGTTTCCTCTGAAAGAGAACCTGCTGCGCCCTTTCCCACGGAGGAGACTGGATGCCCGGAAGAGGGTCTTTAACATGAGGCTGAGCCGGGCACGACGCTTCGTGGAGTGCACCTTCGGGATCATGACTAGTAAGTGGAGGGTCCTCACCTCTGCAATGCAGTTGGCTCCCGACACCGTGACTGTGGTCGTCAAAGCTGTCTGTGTGCTTCACAACTATGTTCGGGAGTACGAAAGCCCGAACATTGTAGTGGAGCCACAGGCAGCTTTGAGCGACCCAATTGTGACCACCAGTGGCCACGGTCGGGCAGCTGACGCAGCTGTACGGGTGAGAGATTCCTTCGCTGACTATTTCATGAGTCCCGAAGGTGCCGTGCCTTGGCAGTTTTCTCAGCCTCGTGATGAGCAGCCTGAGTGGGACTGAAGACCTTCCTCATCGTGGTGGCCTTTTTTTTTTTTTTTCCTCAATTGTATTTACCCCCACACCCCCTTTTTTTTATCATTTAAATCAAGTTCCCCCCCCCCCAAAAAAAAAAAAAAAAAAAAATTTGCAAAAATATAAATTTTAATATTGATTTTTCAAATTGTTTAAAAATAAAAAAAAAAGGTGAAAATATATCTGTGTCAGTGTATTTTTTTTTATTGTGTATTGGTGTAAACCGCATGTGTCCCAGAGGGTCAAAGGTCCTCTTTTATATGAAGAGGACCTTTGAACGCTGGGGGCACCTCCTTTTTTGACCCTGTGGGACACAAGCAGTTAACCCTCTAGGAAGAAGACCGAGCGCATCTAAATTCAGCGCACGGTCTGCTTCCTAGAAGTGTGCCGCATGTGTCCCAAAGGGTCAAAGGTCCTCTTTTATATGAAGAGGACCTTTGAACGCTGGGGGCACCTCCTTTTTTGACCCTGTGGGACACAAGCGGTTAACCCTCTAGGAAGCAGACCGAGCGCATCTAAATTCAGCGCACGGTCTGCTTCCTAGAAGTGGGCCGCATGTGTCCCAGAGGGTCAAAGGTCCTCTTTTATATGAAGAGGACCTTTGAACGCTGGGGGCACCTCCTTTTTTGACCCTGTGGGACACAAGCGGTTAACCCTCTAGGAAGCAGACCGAGCGCATCTAAATTCAGCGCACGGTCTGCTTCCTAGAAGTGGGCCGCATGTGTCCCAGAGGGTCAAAGGTCCTCTTTTATATGAAGAGGACCTTTGAACGCTGGGGGCACCTCCTTTTTTGACCCTGTGGGACACAAGCAGTTAACCCTCTAGGAAGAAGACCGAGCGCATCTAAATTCAGCGCACGGTCTGCTTCCTAGAAGTGTGCCGCATGTGTCCCAAAGGGTCAAAGGTCCTCTTTTATATGAAGAGGACCTTTGAACGCTGGGGGCACCTCCTTTTTTGACCCTGTGGGACACAAGCGGTTAACCCTCTAGGAAGCAGACCGAGCGCATCTAAATTCAGCGCACGGTCTGCTTCCTAGAAGTGGGCCGCATGTGTCCCAGAGGGTCAAAGGTCCTCTTTTATATGAAGAGGACCTTTGAACGCTGGGGGCACCTCCTTTTTTGACCCTGTGGGACACAAGCAGTTAACCCTCTAGGAAGAAGACCGAGCGCATCTAAATTCAGCGCACGGTCTGCTTCCTAGAAGTGTGCCGCATGTGTCCCAAAGGGTCAAAGGTCCTCTTTTATATGAAGAGGACCTTTGAACGCTGGGGGCACCTCCTTTTTTGACCCTGTGGGACACAAGCGGTTAACCCTCTAGGAAGCAGACCGAGCGCATCTAAATTCAGCGCACGGTCTGCTTCCTAGAAGTGGGCCACATGTGTCCCAGAGGGTCAAAGGTCCTCGTGAAAGTCCCCCCCCCCCTTAAAAATAAAAACACGACACCAATTTTTTTTATAAAAAAATAACAAGTTTATTAAAAATAAAAAAACACCCCCCCCCCCCCAACCAACCCTCCCCCCCCCCCTCAACCCTCCCCCCCCCCCCCTCAACCCTCAGGAGACTCATAGCCATATGGGTCTATGACCTCTCGTAGAAGATAGCCACTGGAACTGAGGTCCTCAGGTTCAGTAAGGCTCGTCTCAAAAAGGTAGTGGCCTGTTTGGCCTAGGGAATGGCCTAGGGAATGGCCTAGGGAATGGCCTAGGGAATGGCCTAGGGAATGGCCTAGGGAATGGCCTGGGGAGTGGCCAGGTTGGCCTCATGAACGGCCAGGTTGGCCTCGTGAACGGCCAGGTTGGCCTCGTGAACGGCCAGGTTGGCCTCGTGAACGGCCAGTTTGGGTTTCGGAGTGGGCTGGTTGGGAGTGGGCTGGTTGGGCCTGGGAGTGAGTTGGTTGGGCCTGGGAGTGAGTTGGTTGGGCCTGGGAGTGAGTTGGTTGGGCCTGGGAGTGAGTTGGTTGGGCCTGGGAGTGAGTTGGTTGGGCCTGGGAGTGAGCTGGTTGGGCCTGGGAGTGAGCTGGTTGGGCCTGGGAGTGGGATGGGCGTGTGGCTGTACAAAGGCCTGATGGGCCTTGGGTAGGGATGGGGGGGCCATATTGGCCTTGGGTGGGGATTTGGGGGCCATATTGGCCTTGTGAAGGTGGGGGGGCTACATGCAGTGGGGCATCGGAAAGCCCCACTGCCTGCCGGAATTGGGTTATCAGATAACCCAATCCCGGCAGGTTAGGAGCAAAACGGAAGGCTGCCGCCACACAATGGATGTAGGCCTTAAAATCTTCCTGCCTTTGGAGGGGCATCTGGCGACAGGAATTTGCCACCTCCTGACCAAAATGGTCACAATCATCCATTCTGTCCACCCTCTGGATAAGGGACAGGGCAAGATTTTCAAGCTCCTGCTGCCTGTCCGTTACCCGGAGGGTCCCTCCGGTCTGCTCCTGGGTGGAAGGTGTGGGGGCAGAGGAGTCCTGACGTCTCCTTCTCCTCTGGTGGGGCCTCACCGGCCGGGTCACCTCCTCCTCACTGGACTCATGATGTGAAGAGGCAGCGGTGACCGAAGCCGGTGAAGGCTCCACCAGATGAGAAGGACCAGGCAAGACGTCAGGTCCCCTCTCCGATTCCGAGCAAGAAGGAAGAGTCGGTGAGGCTCTCTCCCTCTGCTGCAGTTCCTGTACCTGAGCAGGGGTCTCTTCCGGGCTTTCTCTCGTGTTTCCGGAGATTCTGTCAGGAATTAACAAAAACAATAATTTACTATTAAAATTTCCTACAAACATAATAAACATAAAATGAAGCAAATATGTTTTTTTAAATACTTACGGCCCGGTTTCCCTGCAGGGGATCAGGAACTGCAGCTGATCCTCAAAGGCAATTTTTTTCTTCTTTGAGGGAGAGGCCCCACTTTTCTCAACCTTCTTGAGGTCCTTCATGAATCGGTCCCTCACACTCTTCCACCGCTTCCTAACATCCATTTCTGTATGAAAAAAGAAAAAAAGAAAAACAAGTTTAATAAAAGCAATTCCAACTAAAAACTTTCAAAACACAAATTTTCAAGGAAATTTCATTTATTTACTCACCAATCCGATCTTTTAGATGTCTGGACAGGGTAGCCCAGTCTGGATACAGCGCCTGGCAGACTGAAATCCAGGAGGCATCCCTGGCGTGCCGGTCTGAATAGAGCGGGTCCTTCTTTTCGTAAAGATTTGGATGTGCCTCAACCTGCATAGGGAAAGATAAAAAAAGAAAAACATAAGAAAATCGTCCTAATTAAAATTGCGACCACACTGTAAAGAAATAAAAGTAAATAAAAAAAAAAAATGCAGAAAGACCATTCAAATACACCCCCCCCCCCCCAAAGTTAAAATTTTAAAAAACAAACCAAATTTAAATACTTGTTTTTAAGGAAGACAAAAAAACAAAAATAAAAAAAGGTAGAGAGGTGTGTTTAAAAGGAGACATCATACAGCTTTGTTGAACAAATTAGCACAGAACATTGTAGTGGAAACAGTGCACCGTGCACATTTGTTCTACATTTAACAATCTACTTACACTCTCTATCAACTTGTGGACATCCAGGTCCATCCTGTAATACTCCATGGGTGGAGCCATTTTGTTGAATCTGGTTTCTGAAAATTTAAGAAAAAAAAATTTAAATTTACTACCGCCAACACCTAAACATCCGCTGTTCTGATACAGGGGGTGAGAAGAAGGTTACACATCAGAGAAGCACATACAATACAATCAATTATGCCAAACTTACATTTGGAAGGAATGGACCAGACTTCCAAGCTGATAGAGAGGGAGTCTATTCAGACCGGTTGTTAGAAGAGCTGCAAGAAAAGGGGGGGAAAAAAGGAGATTAGCTGGGAAATGGAAATCGCATCATCAGCTGCCTGTAAAGAAGGGGTTAAAAAATGCACAAAAAAAAGACAACACAATGCAAAGAAAATGCAACCATTTTGTACGACATACTTACTTTTTTGAAAAGAGCGGACCCGTGCCCGACTGGCGCAGGTACTGCAGTTGTTTGAAGAGCTGCAAGAAAAGGGGGGGAAAAAAGGAGATTAGCTGGGAAATGGAAATCGCATCGTCAGCTGCCTGTAAAGAAGGGGTTAAAAAAATGCACAAAAAAAAGACAACACAATGCAAAGAAAATGCAACCATTTTGTACGACATACTTACTTTTTGGAAAAGAGCGGACCCGTGCCCGACTGGCGCAGGTACTGCAGTTGTTTGAAGAGCTGCAAGAAAAGGGGGCGAAAAAAGGAGATTAGCTGGGAAATGGAAATCGCATCGTCAGCTGCCTGTAAAGAAGGGGTTAAAAAAATGCACAAAAAAAAGACAACACAATGCAAAGAAAATGCAACCATTTTGTACGACATACTTACTTTTTGGAAAAGAGCGGACCCGTGCCCGACTGGCGCAGGTACTGCAGTTGTTTGAAGAGCTGCAAGAAAAGGGGGGGAAAAAAGGAGATTAGCTGGGAAATGGAAATCGCATCGTCAGCTGCCTGTAAAGAAGGGGTTAAAAAAATGCACAAAAAAAAGACAACACAATGCAAAGAAAATGCAACCATTTTGTACGACATACTTACTTTTTGGAAAAGAGCGGACCCGTGCCCGACTGGCGCAGGTACTGCAGTTGTTAAGAAGAGCTGCAAGAAAAGGGGGGGAAAAAAGGAGATTAGCTGGGAAATGGAAATCGCATCGTCAGCTGCCTGTAAAGAAGGGGTTAAAAAATGCACAAAAAAAAGACAACACAATGCAAAGAAAATGCAACCATTTTGTACGACATACTTACTTTTTGGAAAAGAGCGGACCCGTGCCCGACTGGCGCAGGTACTGCAGTTGTTAAGAAGAGCTGCAAGAAAAGGGGGGGAAAAAAGGAGATTAGCTGGGAAATGGAAATCGCATCGTCAGCTGCCTGTAAAGAAGGGGTTAAAAAATGCACAAAAAAATGACAACACAATGCAAAGAAAATGCAACCATTTTGTACGACATACTTACTTTTTGGAAAAGAGCGGACCCGTGCCCGACTGGCGCAGGTACTGCAGTTGTTTGAAGAGCTGCAAGAAAAGGGGGGGGAAAAAGGAGATTAGCTGGGAAATGGAAATCGCATCGTCAGCTGCCTGTAAAGAAGGGGTTAAAAAAATGCACAAAAAAAAGACAACACAATGCAAAGAAAATGCAACCATTTTGTACGACATACTTACTTTTTGGAAAAGAGCGGACCCGTGCCCGACTGGCGCAGGTACTGCAGTTGTTTGAAGAGCTGCAAGAAAAGGGGGGGAAAAAAGGAGATTAGCTGGGAAATGGAAATCGCATCGTCAGCTGCCTGTAAAGAAGGGGTTAAAAAAATGCACAAAAAAAAGACAACACAATGCAAAGAAAATGCAACCATTTTGTACGACATACTTACTTTTTGGAAAAGAGCGGACCCGTGCCCGACTGGCGCAGGTACTGCAGTTGTTAAGAAGAGCTGCAAGAAAAGGGGGGGAAAAAAGGAGATTAGCTGGGAAATGGAAATCGCATCGTCAGCTGCCTGTAAAGAAGGGGTTAAAAAATGCACAAAAAAATGACAACACAATGCAAAGAAAATGCAACCATTTTGTACGACATACTTACTTTTTTGAAAAGAGCGGACCCGTGCCCGACTGGCGCAGGTACTGCAGTTGTTTGAAGAGCTGCAAGAAAAGGGGGGGAAAAAAGGAGATTAGCTGGGAAATGGAAATCGCATCGTCAGCTGCCTGTAAAGAAGGGGTTAAAAAAATGCACAAAAAAAAGACAACACAATGCAAAGAAAATGCAACCATTTTGTACGACATACTTACTTTTTGGAAAAGAGCGGACCCGTGCCCGACTGGCGCAGGTACTGCAGTTGTTTGAAGAGCTGCAAGAAAAGGGGGGGAAAAAAGGAGATTAGCTGGGAAATGGAAATCGCATCGTCAGCTGCCTGTAAAGAAGGGGTTAAAAAAATGCACAAAAAAAAGACAACACAATGCAAAGAAAATGCAACCATTTTGTACGACATACTTACTTTTTGGAAAAGAGCGGACCCGTGCCCGACTGGCGCAGGTACTGCAGTTGTTAAGAAGAGCTGCAAGAAAAGGGGGGGAAAAAAGGAGATTAGCTGGGAAATGGAAATCGCATCGTCAGCTGCCTGTAAAGAAGGGGTTAAAAAATGCACAAAAAAAAGACAACACAATGCAAAGAAAATGCAACCATTTTGTACGACATACTTACTTTTTGGAAAAGAGCGGACCCGTGCCCGACTGGCGCAGGTACTGCAGTTGTTAAGAAGAGCTGCAAGAAAAGGGGGGGAAAAAAGGAGATTAGCTGGGAAATGGAAATCGCATCGTCAGCTGCCTGTAAAGAAGGGGTTAAAAAAATGCACAAAAAAAAGACAACACAATGCAAAGAAAATGCAACCATTTATGCTAGAGTCAGGTGAGGCAATTTGGCAGTTTGTACTAAAAAAAAAAAAAAACATTTAAAAAAAAAAAAAATTCTATTAATTTTTTATATCATGAAATATTGAAGTAGAGTAGTACTTACATTTTTGCTGATACTGCTGCTGCTGATGACGCTATTGTGAAGAAGAAGAAGCTGCTGAAGCTGCTGCTGCTGCTGCTGGTGATGCTTCTGCTGCTGCTGCTACTGCTGCAATGAGCTGAGATCACAAAATGGCTGCAGGAAGCAGCCAACACCCAGGACCACCCTCTGGGGTGTGATATCCTGTTAAAAAAAATGTGTTCTGTAAAAACCGCGCGGAAAAAAACTCGCGGTTTTCGCCTCCCATTCACTTCTATGCAATTCTTCAGGCGTTTTCCGCCTGAAGAAAGGTCATGTCGCTTCTTCAGGCGGAAAACGCTAGGAGGAAAAAAAAAGCTAGTGGTCTACATAGACCACCATGTTAAAGGAGCGGTTTTTGAAGCGAATTCCGCTGTCAAAAACCTCTCCTTTGCCCACGTGTGAACTAGCCCTAACTTGTTACATGGGTAATTCGATGTAGGGTGGAAGGAAGTAGAGTTTTGTGGTTGCCTGTCAAGCAGATAGCCCCCACGTAGCGAACACGAAGTGGTAGTGGAGTAAGGGCTCATGACTGAAAATGGGATGAGGAGCAGTTAGGTCATGGAGAGTTTAGAAGGGGGTTCAAGTAGGGGACAGGGGGGCGGGGTTACTACATAATTTTCTAAATAGAAGTACAGCAAAGGAAATCACTTCTCTTTAGGAGACCGCAGAGTGAAGTTGTCCCGCCCGCCCTCCCTTATTGTGTTGTCACTTGTCACGGTGGCATACACAGGAGGGGCTTTGGAGGCACAATGGGGGTGGAGGACTAAGGGGTCATCTCCACCCACTTTATATACGGATACTGGTGGGGAAACCAGTATAGATTACAAGTCCTGTGGTCAGGGTATCCAGGACGGAATTGCCCTCCAATGTCAGTGCCCTTGGGCTAGGTGGATCACGGCCGGGGGTAATAGTTGGAATTGATGGTGGTGATTTGGGGGGGGGGGGAGGGGTGCCTTCAGAGGCCCCTCCTTTTAGGAGGGGATGCTATTCCTGGGGTTTCATGTTGCTGGGATTGGGAAATGTTAAAGGGGTGTTTCCTAATAGGCAGGATAATTTTATGCTAATGATCGGAGGATTTTAGTATAATGTTAATTATACGGTGTTTTTTTCTTGGATATGGTAATTAAAGATAGGCCGCTGTGGCCTATTCTCCAACCCTGTTGTCAGTGTGTTTATTGGGGGGCAACAGTAAGGTAGGTTGGGGCTCAGGCATCCGGCTCAACTAGGCCATTTTTCTTAGTCATGCATACAGTAGGTGGTTGTACAACCTAAATATTGGGTTAACAGCCAAGCATAAATACCAGTTGTTTTTGTAGCATAAATATGAATCTTCGGCATGCTTTTTTTCTACAGTATAACTATATCCCTCATATTTCTTCAATAAATGCTAATGAAGGATTAAACCATTTTTTGTGTTAGAACAGGAGATGTTCAGTTCTGATTTTAAAATCATATATAAGTAACTGTCTATACGCATGTATACAAGCAAAATGGTCGATCATTTCGAGAGAACAAACCAGCTCAGAGTTAGCAGGATGCGATCACCCTTTAGACTAGGGCTACACAGAGACCAAAGATCTGCAGTCTTCTTCACTAATGTAATCATTACAGTCCCAACCATCCTGGATTCAGGGCCGTGATTTGTGTCCCGGATTCAACTCATCTGTGCTGCCAATACCTAACAGAGAGCCCCCTTTATACGAAAAAAAAACATTTAGATGCCACAGTTGCTATTGACCACAACATCTAAAGGATCAAACACTCAGCCCTGGAGCTTTTACAATCCAGGAATTAGGAGCAGGTGATCTGCAGTGAATACACAATCGAACACCAGCCTCATCTGGCACAGAACTTCTTTGTCAGGCTCTGATACATGTTCTCTAAAAAGGTGCATGTATGAGAATAAATGCCCTTATTGACCGTCATAAAAAAGGCAAATCGGTGGTCACTAAATGGTCAAAAATTAAGTGGAAATATGCATATATTAACCCAGAATCTTTTCATTACTTGGACAAACGTGATAAAATAACAGCGAGCAATTTCTGTAATACGTATATAGAAATGCACACAGCTTGAAACTAACTGGTTAGGAATGTTGGGATGACTGACACATGCATGGCCATATAGCACAATGGTATTATCATTTGGCAGGATCAGTCAGTGTGTAGGCAGACTTATATAACACATGCTATCTATGTATCTGTGGCATGTATGCTCTTAATGTCAAGTCCTACTGTATCTGTATTGCCAGCTAAATGTCAGAGGATTATATGGTTTTAGATTAATATGTATATTCACTGTATAAATGAAAAGTTCTGCAGTTTTCTAAAAACATTGGTGGAGATTTCGGAAACTGTCTAAATAGAAATCACCAATTAGAGCTTATCTTCTGTTTAATGTTCTGCTCTTTAATAATTAAAGGAGTACTGTGATTGGTTTCTACAGGAAACTGTACTGTTTTAACTTCCTGCTGGCATATGACATACATCTCCGTAGCTGAGCCCACTCCATACATAGCAAATGCAGGAGATATTATACAGACAACACCCGCCGATAACTCCTCTGCCCACTTATTAGCCACTGTTGTTATGATAGTTATCGTGACAGCTGTATAATATGTTCCATTTTGTCGTACCTATTATACCCTTCTTCAGACTGCAGATCAAATGATAATACACTGCTTTACAAGTATTGTATTAAAGGAGCTGTTCAGGCAAAAATGGCCAACCCTTTTAATGTTTAAAATCAGCCAGGGGTATTGAAAAAAATTGCAAAAAAATGCACCACAGTCAGGGCAAAGTGGATGGGATTCTAGAGAATCCTATGCTCACTTTGTGGTACAAACTGTGCAATGCAGAGATGCCATGATTTCCAAAACCGTCACAGTTTTGCAAATAGCAGCATGTCATGTTACATAATTGTAACAAAAAGAAACCTCTGCAGACTTTGTCTAATGCGGTACAGGAAGAACTGTGATACGTTGCCACCATGTTTTTCCCACAGCGCTTTTTTGCTGCGGTACACCCTGCGGGGTCTTAGCCTAAGGCCTCATGTTGCAGCTTTTTTTGTTGCAAATTTTGCTGCGGTTTTTTTAGTCAAAACCAGGAATGGATTGAGCAGAAGGGAGAAGTATAAGAACGTCCTATACATTTCCCATTCCTTCTGTAACCAATCTTGACTTTGGCTCAAAAAACTGCAGCAAAATCTGCAACAAAAGAAGTTGTGTTTCCACAACGTGGGGCCTCATCCATAATCAATGGGATTTTTAACATATTTTTATGATGGTTCTGATAGTGTCATTAAAATTTTGTGAAGCACACTAGCACTAGACACTACTGCTGGACACAAACTGTAGTGTGAATGCCACTTTTTCCTACAGACAGACTTTTTAAGTAAAGTAGTTCTGGCTCTTGAAAGGTAAGGATCAAAAGTGAAAAACTGAAAATTTGCTACTGCAGGAAGGGGTTAATAATTCTCCCTGTTTTAAGATGTTTGTTTACTGTCAATGAATGCTAAGAATCTCTATGAGCTAAACAGCCAGTACACCTGACATTGTAGGAAATTATGGGAGTCTAGCCTCTGCGTGTTGTTGGCGTCGATGATCCACCTTTATTCAGCAAATTGCTGGCGTCAATGGTTTCCCTGCTCCGGTGTTTCAGCAGCTGTCAAGCTGACCTGCTGCTGAACTTGTTTCTCGCACTGTGCCCGTGATTGATCCGGCATCTCAGCAGCTCACTGGAAAGCCATATAATGAGCGTGTTGTTGGTGTCGATGATCCCCATCATCTCTGCTTGAGAACTCCGTGACTTCTGGCTTCCTTCATAGCTCTCCTTGTTTTACAATTTTGCAACAAATTAGATTTTCTTTTTCCCGGAATGTTTAAAATTGGCAAACTGCCAATTTGGATTAAAGGTGTTTTCCCATCCAGTGTGTCAGCATGTTGCCTGGAGCTGATCAGATAATATGCAAATGCACATACACAATGGACTGAAGATTATCTGAGTGTTTACAAAGAGAGATAACAGACCTGGGACCTGAAATAAGGCTGCTGCAAGAGCAGTTTAATATAGTATGTGAACATAAATTCATAACAGTCGTGAAGCCATGTCATTTACCGGGATAAAAAGTAGCCTATGTTTTAAACAAGGTTACAATCTATCTATGTGCCAAATTTCATTCAAATCCATTCAGTCGTTTTTGTGTGATTGAGGAACAAACATCCAAACACACAAACTTTTTCTTTTATAATATTATGGCTAGTTCACACGGGGCAAGAAGGAGCGGATTTGGGCGTGGATTCCTTCTCAAAATCCGCCCCCTCACAATAGAGGTCTCTGTAGACCGCTAACGTTCTTTTTTCCGCTAGCGGTTTGTTCAAACTAACGGAAAAAAGAAGCGAGCTGCTCTTTCTTCAGGTGGATTCATTGGGCCATTCATTTGGGCCTAATCCAGAGCAGAAAGCTGCGATGGGATGCCGTGCACTGCATCGCATCCTGTCGCGACAGCCGCAACGGAAAGTGCACACGCACAATCCCCGTGTGAATTAGCCCTGAGTAGGATGAAGCTGCTTCTGATGTACTGTATTTAGCTCACAGAGCATTGTCTATACAATTATAGTCACATTTCAGCAGAGAACAGGACTAGGTAGGGAGTTAGGGACAGATTTGCTGCCTTATGGCCCGTGCACACGGAGTAAACACGCAGTCATTTTGGCATAATACACGTGTAAAAAATACACGTGTAAAAATCTGACTCCCATTGACTTCAATGACATTTTTTAAACGTGTAAAAAATGTCATTGAAGTCAATGGGAGTCTGTTTTTTACATTTGTATTCTTTATACGTTGTCAGGGTCTGGGGTTGCTAGGTGGGGTGGCATAGACACACAAGTCCAGTTTCTTTAGTCCAAAACAAAGGTAGAGTTTTATTTTCACTCAAAAATACAGTGCAGCAACAAAAGGAAACAATGCAAAAATAAATACCTTCCCGGCTAGGCTCTAACTAATCATAGAATGGGTTACCTCACCTAGAATAACAGAAATCAAAAGCCAGTAGAATCATTCAGGACACAGCTCCAAAAATATGACCTCTCTGTTTTGGCACTCCAGCCAAGCTCTGCCCACATTCTGCTGCCGGAGCTGACTTCTTAAGCCTCCTTGATGAGCAGACTCTCTGCAGCTGAGTCGCTGACGGAACATCCCCAAAGTGTGGACTGGAGGGAGGTGGAATGACAGGTCCCACTACCAACCTACCTGTCATTCCTAAAAATCCAGCCCAGTAACTGGAACTCTGAAATAACCCTCAGCAGACAATAGTTATCTGCTGAGAAACGTTCTTTCTCGAGTTTTCTCATCTCACCCACCTTAGTAGTCTGAGTGATATGTACACCCCCTCCATTACCTGACCAGCCATCGGCTTACAACGTGTATTATGCAAACATGAGCACGCGTTTACTCCGTGTGCATGGGCCCTCAGAAAGAAAATAACTTTTGTCAATCACTGACAGCAAACCTGAAAACAGAGAGGAAGTGAAACATTTATATTAGAAAATTGCTAGATTTTTATGTCCAGAGTGACCTACAGAAAACCCCTTTATAATTCTAAATAAATGTGACTCATAAGTTCAAACGGTGGTTGAAGAACTTTATTATGAGGAATGCTCATGGTGCATGTCAGAAGAAGTGAAGAGTAAAAAAAAAAATAAAAAAATTCAGGTGTATATAAAAAAAAAAGGTCTGTTTATAGTTTGTCCATTCAGGGCACTGATTTTGACGCTGAATCCGCGTCAGAATCCAAATGGAAAAAATGCCTCCCCATAGAGTTCTATGGGTTCCTCTCACTTTATTTTTCCACTCGCTGAATTTTTCTGCAAGTGGAAAAAAGCATCCTTCAGGTGGATTCCACCTGCAAAAACCAACACAGTCAATGGGAGGAGGAAAATCCACATTGCCAATTTGGGTGTGGAATTGACAAAAACCACGCGGAAAAAACGCTAGCGTTTTTTTCAAGGTCCATACACTGTGCTGGAGGAAAAAAACCCAAAAAACTAAAAAAGCCTCAAAAAACACTCCAAAAACCGCTTTAAAAAATAATTTCCTAATTCCTGAAGCAGATTTTTTTCTCTCCAAAAAACTCCCTGTGAATAAACCCTGAGGTTGAGTTCTCACAGATATACAACCAACATGACATCAAAGGAACATCAAAAGTACCAGAATATACCATATTCCTTCTGTATGGGTCACATCGTAATAATGTATTCCTATAGCCAAAATAAACTGGACAAAACTGAAAAGCGGGGAGGAATACTCAGTATAAAAACATAAATTTTATTATTGTTGAGTTCACACAGAGTTTTTTGGTCAGGAATTTGGTCAGGAAAAATCCGCTTCAGGAAAATTCATGAGGCGTTTTTTGAGGAGTTTTTTGAAGCGTTTTTTGACGTGTTTTTCAGGCGTTTCCGCCTGAAAAAAATCAATGCAAGTCAATGGGAGGTGGAATATCCACCTAGCGGTCTTTGGGTGCATTCACACTGAGTAAACGCTAGCTTATTTTGTAGAGTAAAATTACACTTGTAAATTTTGCTATCCCATTGACTTCAATGATATTTTTTTACAAGTGTAAAAATACGCCTGTAAAAAATACGCCTGTAAAAAATATGCCTGTAAAAATACGCCTGTAAAATGTCATTGAAGTCAATGGAATAGCAAAATTTACAAGTGTAATTTTACTCTACAAAATAAGCTAGCGTTTACTCAGTGTGAATGCACCCTTTCTCCTGAAAGTACTTGCCCATAGACTAATACATCGGCATCATCGCTGGGGGGTAAGAAACACCTGCTCTGACAGTACAGCGCTACGGACTCTATTGACAGGAGGGGCGTCCCTCAGAGACAGTCAGGAATGCCCTTCTGACACTGAAGATCTACGGTAATGACAACGATAGCTCTTCACCATGGGCACATAACAGGAATGCCGATAGTGTGCTGAATTCAGTGTACTGTCGGCTTTCTAGCGGTATATAATACTGCATGTGCCTGAGGACATGAAAGTTACCCTGGATACAGCTAGATAAGGATTTCTGGGAGAGATGGCCAATTATGCCATCATTTTATATATAAGTTGTTTTTTTTTCTGTAAAAAGATTATATATATATATATATATATATATATATATATATATATATATATATTTAAAATATAAAAATGCAGGGCGCTCCGCACACAGCACGAGGACAACATATGAAAACCCTAAAGGGCAATACTGATGAAAATAAAAACACCCAATGTGATATAAAATTTTGAGGTTAGAGGTTCTTTGTTATATCAATTTGATCAAATAGTATGAAGCCCACCTGCCAAAACAAGATGACCTCATTAAGGGCCCATTCACACGGAGTAAACGCGCGTGTATTTTGGCAAAATACACTTTTAAAAAATACACGTGTAAAAATTAGACTCCTATTGACTTCAATGACATTTTTTTACACGTGTAAAAAAAGCACAACAAAATACACGTGTAAAATGTCATTGGAGTCAATGGGAGTCTTCTTTTTACACGTGTATTTTGCCAAAATACACGCGCGTTTACTCCGTGTGAACAGGCTAGATAGGAACCTACACTAAACAAACATACCTCTGGTAGACCTGGATAGGTCTACAGATTTGCATTGAAATCTGCTGCTGCTGCTTTATGTGCAGCAAATCATTTATGCTTCTCTGGACATACACTTGGGCAACAGAATGACTAGTTTTACTTGAGCAGTAACCAAAGGATGAAAAATAGTGTCATACAGTAGATGTTCTTCACAAAACAGCACCCGCATAGTGAAGATTTCTCACCCTACAAAAAAGACAGTATATGGTGTATATAGAAAAAAAAGTTAAAAGGGTTCTCCAGCTGTTAAAAATTGATGTCCTATCTTTAAAGGAATATTGTCACCAGATCTCAGCATAACAATCCAGACCCACAGATAGAAAGGTTAGAGTCATCTAAGTTAAATGGTGTTTCCCCTTGTGAATCAGTGTCTCTGTTTCCATTGTATCACTGTTTTTGTCAATATGCAAATGAGCTCCTTGGAGCAATAAGTTTCTTGCTCTTGCTCTAAAGTGGTAAACAGCAATGCACTCATTTCCCCCAAAATGGCCGCCGGCCAGCTCCTGTATTGAACTGCAAGAGCGGCTACCCCAAAATGGCCACTGGCCGGCTCCTGTATTGAACTGCAAGAGTGGCTACCCAAAAATGGCCGCCGGCCGGCTCCTGTATTGAACTGCAAGAGCAGCTACCCCAAAATGGCCGCTATGGCCATTTTTGGGTTGCCGATCTTGCAGTTCAATACAGGAGCCGGCCAGCGGCCATTTTGGGGTAGCCACTCTTGCAGTTCAATACAGGAGCTGGCCGGCGGCCATTTTGGGGTGGCCTCTCTATGCTCCTGTATGGAACTACAAGAGCAAGAGAAGCCAGAAGAGGCGGAGTTGCTGCAGAACAAGGAGGCGGCGCAGGAAAGAGCTCTCGGGCAGCAATGGGGATGCGCTCATCTGCCTTTCAGCGCTGGGGCCCGCCCTCATTGCTGCGGAGAGCTCTTTTGCATACCAGTTAAAACCGGTATTTCTACGGAACGGTGCGGCAGAGACCACGTCTAAAGGTAGGAGACTAATAGCCTTTCTTAAGGCTATTCCGACGTGTTCATTAGAAAAAAAGGTAGTTTAATGGTAGAATCCCTTTAAACAGAACCCTGAGACTATCACAGAGCTGGTGCATTTATACGGAGACTTGGTTACACACTGGTGGATTCTATTTATCATCAGTCTTTTAGGACAACATTGGATCATTCAGAGATCCTCACTGAACTAAACGGATTGAGTTTGCTGCACCGAAAGTAAAGGGGCCGAATAATATTGCACGCCCCACTTTTCATTTTTTTCTTTGCTAAAAAAGTTTGAAATATCCAATAAATTTAGTTTCACTTCACAATTGTGTCCCACTTGATGTTGATTCTTCCCTCAAAATTTTAATTTTATATCTTTATGTTTGAAGCCTGAAATATGGCAAAAGGTTGAAAAGTTCAAGGGGCTGAATACTTTCGCAGGGCACTTTAAGCTGTTTTCCCAAACATGCAGTTCCCAGGATTGCTTAAATGCTGGGCACTGTGAAGCACACTGACTGTACGTTAAGTAAGGCTTGGTTCACATCTCTACACTGGTTTCCTTTTGGGGGGTCTGCTTGGGGATCCCCAAATAGAAACCTAATCTGCATAAAAAAGCGGTTATCTTAGGAAACCCGCTGTCCCCATAGACTATAATGGGGTTCGCATGGTTTCCGTTCCTGCCCAAAAAGGGCAAAAAATGTGGAGTGAAATGCTCTGCTTGCTTTCATGTGGAGAGAGGAACGGAATCCCCATAGTTGATGAGCCAACGCAGATGTGAACTGAGCGTTAACAGTGGATATCGGTACTATTGAACACTCTTTAAATATTATAGGGACACTGCTGTAGTGACATATAATCATTAGTATCAATAAGCAGCGCAGCTCCCGGTATATAAACAATGCTGGGAGCAGTGTCCTTTGTTTAACAGCTGATCAGTGGAGGTCCTAACAGTCTAAAATTGATGACCTATCCTAAGGATGATATATGTGAGTGCCCCGTTTTTTTCTACCTTCTTCACAATTTCTATGACTTATTTTCTGGAATGTTAAGCACCACCTCGATATAGGCAGAGCCTTGACAGGCTTGGTCCACTTTTTTCAATGCCAAAATTTCCGTGCCTACTGGATGATTGAAGTGACAGTAGGGCCACCCTTTTGAGGCTCTTCGTTTTATTGTAGCTTAAAGATCAGCCTTCAACTCATTACAAGAATGAGATTCTTATTAATCTCATCAACACTCTGCAAAATAAAAGCTGTGTTTTTGAAAAATGCAGCATAATAATGTTAGCTGTGGAATTGTGAGTGTTTTCCTTATAAATTTAATAAGGGAACAAAAAAAACATAGAAAAATACAGCAAAAGCTTAGGCTTAGGTCCCACATTGGAGAAATGCAACGCTTTTGGCTGTTGTGGAAAATAGCTGCGTGTTACAGTACCAGCAAACCGTTCTCATCCACACATTGCAGAGTAAAAGAGTTCTGGAAAAGCTGTAGTTTTGAAAAATGCAGCATCCTAATGTTAGCCGTGAGCAGTTTCCCTATATATTTAATAGGGGAAGAAAAAGTGCAGAGAAAAACGCAGCAAAAAAAACAAACCCCTTTATATTTACCTAAACTCATCTCAGTGGTGTCAGGGCTTGCACAGCTCTTTAGTGAAGCTGAGGACATACACCCTGGCTTTACTGCGCAAGTGCTAGAGATACAGCCATGTGCACTGAAGCCAAGGTGTACTCCTCTGATCTGCGCCGCCATGAGGAGTACAGTAGCAGAGTGAGTTATTGTTTGGTAAAAGGGTTTGTTAAAAGGATCACCCCTTTTAACGTTTAAATCAGCTGGGGGTAGTGAATTTTATTATTTTTTTTTAAATGAACAGAAGAACCGGAACGTGCAGGAGGACAGTGTAGCATCAGGGACAGATGAGTATGCATTTTGATTTTTTTTTTTTTCACTGCCCACGACTGATTTAAATGGTAAAAGGGTTGTCCATTTTTGCCTGGACAACCCCTTTAAGGAAAATTTTTATGGTTTTCAATGATTTATGTGGTTTAACAAATCTGTCCTGGCCATGTTATTGCAATACTGCTTTCAGAGCTGTGTCTATTACATGACAGATCCATTTCATGCATTGAAAGCATGCAATGCAGGTTCTTATTGAATTAACACTGTATAAGAAGATATCTTGAGAACCTTGTAGAAATTATACAAGTGATATATAAACAGACAGAACCTTTATTTGATGAAGCCGGAAAATCCTTTTACTGTAAGTTTATACTTTGAGTGTTATATGTCAGTGCAGAAATATTTTTATTTATAAGCATGTGTAACCAAGATCAAGAGATGTTATCAGCAGAGGCGTAACTTGAAGTTCCTGAGCTTCAATACAAAGTCTGTAACAGGGCCCCCAACAAGTGCATGTCCTTTGCAGCACTGGGCTTGTCATTTGAGGTAGAGGGACTTTTTGTGCTCTTTTAAACTCCAGGGCCCAGGGAAAAAGCTTTCACAATGTTGTAATGATGAATCCTGAACCCTCAGCCTATGTTGAGCAAAGGTAACTCAGGGGTCTTATTTATTTAAAGCACTCAACAATAAAAGGCTGTTTCACTTCAGTGGTGGTCCGACCGGTGGTGGTCATTACCTTGAATTTTTAATAGGACATTCACTGACATTAAACAATTTTAAACTTATCTGAGGGGGTGCAGCTGTAGCACCCTTGACCATGGCTCCCCCCGACCGACACCTTGCCCCGCATTCCTGCGCTCTCAATTATGCCCCATAGTGGCCCCAGTACACAGTATTACGCCCCATGGTGGCCCCTACACACAGTATTAAGCCCCATAGTGACCCCTACACACAGTATTATGCCCCATGGTGGCCCCTACACACAATATTATGCCCCATAGTGACCCCTACACACAGTATTATGCCCCATAGTGGCCCCAGTATACAGTATTATGGCCCATGGTGGCCCCAACACACAGTATTATGATCCATAGTGACCCCTACACACAGTATTATGCCCCATAGTGGCACCTGCACACAGTATTATGTCCCACAGTGGCCCCTGCACAAACTATTATGCCCCACTGTGGACACCCATGAACAATCATTATACTCTGGGGTCTTTTCAGACCCCAGAGTATAATAATCGGAGACCGAAGGGGAGTACCAACATAAAAAACAATGTTACTTACCTATCCCCTGCTCTGCTGCAGTCCTCAGTGGAGTCGGCCATTTTCAATGACATCCGAGACGTCACATGACCAGGGATGCAGACCCTGGTCATGTAACGTCAGGGAGAGTCACAGAAGTAGGCCTGAAGCCTGCCCGGAGAGGTAAGTAACATGGTTTTTTATATTACCTTACCTCACCTGGACCTCCGATCATTATACTCCGAGGTCTGAAAAGACCCCCGAGTATAATAATGATGTTTGTGGGGCCCGCGGCGTCAGTTACTGATCCTGGCCACTGCCAGGATCAGTAAGTAAATAGGGCCTGTTACTGGCTGAAGTAACTCCAGACGGTAATGGCCTATAAAGAAAAGAAAAAAACACAGTGGTAGCGGCTGTCGCCGGGCCCCTAATGTCCCAGGCCCTGTGGCAGCCGCTACCCCTGCTACCCCAGTAGTTATGCCACTGCCCTTAACCCTGAGGCTAAGGCCCCACGGGACGATCTGCAGCACTAAAGTGCTGCGGGAAAAACCGTGACGGGAATGCATCACGGTTCTTTCCGCAGCGCTTTAAACAGAAAGTTCACGGAGTTTTCCTCCATGGACTTTCTGTTACAATTATATCTATGGGGAAGCCGCCGGCATTTCTGTAGATATAATTGACATGCTGTGATTTCCAATACTGAGCCAGTTTTGGAAATCGAAGCATGTCTGCGCTGCGGTTTTTACCGCAAAGTGGGCATGGGATTCTTGTGAATCCCATTCACTTTGCAGTTACTGTAAAATGCCATGATTTTTTCCACGGTGTTTCTGCCACGGGCAAATCGTTGATGCTTCCGGCCCGTGGGGACCCGGCCTAAGGCATATCTCACAACTTTCATAGGACAATAAGAGGAACAGAAACTGCAGTATGCTATGCATGCCGCAGCAAATTCAGCTTTGCTGACTTCTGCATTGGCTCTTCCCATTCATATCTCTTTGTGCCCCCACACAGTATAATGCTCCTATAGTCACCCTAATATATGTCCCGACATTATAGTGTTCCCCTCCAACAGTATACAGTCTCTTACCTGGTGCGCCCACAGTTTAAAGGGGTATTCCCACGTTGCATACTCACCAGTCTTCACTGCTGTAAAATCTTCTTTCTTCCTGGTTTCTTGCATCATTTGGTGGGCAGGGTTTCACATGCAACCTGCCGTTTAGCTCCGCCCACCCATATTGGACTATGAAGTACAGGCAGCAGCAACTCCATTCTGTGTTACATACAGAGACTGCCTGTCTCTGCCATAATGAACACAATTGAATTAGCTAGCCTGATAATTGGGAGAACAGAAGAAATGAAAGCCGCTCCTCTCCCCTATCTGATAGCAGGAAGGTCACGTGGTGTAGACACAGGAATAGCTAGATACACAGGCTCGCTCCTGTGCACTTAGCCCCTCCTCCCAGCCCCCTGAGAGCAGGCAGATACATCTCTTGACTTTTAAGCAGATAAGTCAAGGGCTGTGGCCACAAAGAATTGAATAAAGTAAGATAGTGGACAAACAAAGCAGTTTTGCTGAAGCAGTGTATTTAGGAAAAGTCTTACATCCACATTAACAAGCAGTATAGCTAGGATCCTTGTGATGGGACAACCCCTTTAATGTCACCCTCCAGCTGCTCCATATTTTGATGTCCCCCTCCGGCTGCTTAGTTTAAACAGGGGGAAACTAGAGGGGTACATTAAACTGGGGCAGGTGGATGGTGATATTAAACTGTGGAGGTAGCTGGAGTGTGACTTTAAACTGGGAACAACAGGAGAAATCATCAAAAAGTTAAAATGATCCCCCTCCCAAGGTCTATTATGACCATATAACAAAAAAAGAATAATACAAAAAAAAAGTGAACCTCCTCAGCCCCCTGCCACTACCACATGCCATTCACAGGTTCTAGCCTCATCCCTAGCTACACAACAATAAGTGTTAGGGTCCATTCACATGGAGGAAAATGGTGAGGAATTCGGTGTGGAATTTTGGCGCTGAAAAAAAAGCCTCCCATTGACTTCAATGGGTTCAAGGAACCCATTGAAGTCAATAGGAGAATTTTTTTCAGCGTTGAAATTCCACACCAAATTCCTCACCATTTATCTCTGTGTGAATGGACCCTTACTAAAGTAAAAATGATCATAATAGAGAGGGAAGTATTTAAAAATAATTTGTGCTATAAAAAAAAGGAGAAAAACATTTTCCTTCCTTTTTTGTTTACAGATATTAACCCCTTCCCGACATCCACCGTAATAGTACGGCGCATATCAGGTGTGTAACTATGGCGACCGCCCGGGAGCCGGGCGGCCACCATAGCCGCCGGGTGTCTACTGCTTTAAGCAGTAGACAACCGGCTCTAATGCCTCCGATCGGTCCCCGGACCGATCGGAGGCATTAACCCCTCTGGCGCCAGAGGCGCCATTTTCCCAGCGGCGCATGGGCGCCGCCATTTTGCCGGTGATCGCCGGCTCCTGGAGCATGCTTGACGGCTCCTGGAGCGTACATGACGTCACATTGGCATGACATCCGGGAGCCTTTACAAGGCTCCTCGGCTGGTCTGCAGCCTCTTTCTTTTGCAGGCTGGTCTATGCAGCCTGCAAAAGAAAGGATGATTTTATGCAATGCATTGCAATGCATTAGCATTGTAATGCATTGCATTAGTGATCAGACCCCCTGGGGTTCAACACCCCTAGGGGGTCTAATAAATGCAAAAAAAAAATATAAAAAAAAGTAAAAAAAAAATAAAAAAAATATAAAAAGTATTAAAAATTCAAATCACCCCCCCCCCCTCCTTTCCCTAGAACACATATAAAAGTAGTTAAATACTGTGAAACACATACATGTTAGGTATCCCCGTGTCCGAAATTGCTCGCTCTACAAATCTATAAAAATATTTTTCCTGTTCGGTAAATGCCGTAGCGGGAAAAATAGTCAAAAGTGCCAAACTGCCGTTTTTTCACTGTTTTGATTCTGATAAAAATTTGAATAAAAAGTGATCAAAGCAATAGCATTTCCCAAAAATGGTAGAACTAAAAAGTACACCCAGCCCCGCAAAAAAAGTCGCCCTATGCATCCCCGTACACTGATGTATAAAAAAATTATGGCTGTCGGAATATGGCGACTTTTAGAAAAAAAAATTTTTAACACAGTTTTGGATTTCTTTAAGGGGTCAAAATGTAAATAAAACCATATAAATTTGGTATCCCTGGAATCGTACCGAAACACAGAATACAGGGAACATGTCATTTTGGCTGCACAGTGAACGCCGTAAAACCAAAGCCTGTAAGAACGTCGCAGAAATGCATTTTGTCTTCAAATCCACCCCATTCTGTATTTTTTTCCTGCTTCCCAGTACATTCTACAGAATTATTAATTGTGGCATCATGAAGAAAAAATTTTCCCGCAAAAATTAAGACCTCATATGGCTCTGGGAGCGGAGAAATAAAAAAGTTATGGGGTTTAGAAGGAGGGGAGTCAAATACGAAAAACGAAGATCAAAAAATGCCATTAGCGGGAAAGGGTTAAAGTAAAGAAAAAGCATGGAAAAATAAAAAAAACTAAAAATTTACCCCTTTTATCACAGAACAAAGCCACAAAATGTATTCCAATAACCCAAAGACTAAAAAAAAGTTATAGTCCTGAAAAACGCATGTACAAAAAAGCCAAAAATTTGTACGGTCCTGAACCAAGGAAAACATCCCCGTAGTGAAATGGTTAAAGAAGGTGCTCAGACAAGTTAAGCTGAGTCCACACATAGTTTTTTGGTCAAGATTTTGAGGCTGAATCCCTCTCAAAATCCTGACCGAAAAGACGGCTCCCATTGAAATGAATGGGAGCCAGTCAGTTCTTTTTTTTGGGAGCTGTTTGTTCCGGCTCCCAAAAAAAAGAAGCAACGTTCTCATTTTTGCCCTCCTCCCGACTAGGCCCATTCATTGGGCCTAATCCTAAGTGGAATGCATGACTGCATGCCGGTGCTTTGCATCAGCATTCAGTCACAGCTGCCCGTTTTTTGGTCCGGAAACTGAGACGGCCTTCGCCTCAGCTTCTGTACCAAAAAACCCTGTGTGAACCCAGCCTTAGGGTGCATTCACACTACGGAATGCCAGCGTGTATCACAGCCGTACACGCCGGCGTTACAGCAGGGCTGCCGGACACTTCCCATTCATTTCTATGGGAGCCGGCATACGAGCGCTCCCCATAGAAATGAATGGAAAAAAGCAGTCCATTCATTTCTATGGGGAGCGCTCGCATGCCGGCTCCCATAGAAATGAATAGGAAGTGTCCGGCAGCCCTGCTGTAACGCCGGTGTGTACGGCTGTGATACACGCTGGCGTTCCGTAGTGTGCATGCACCCTTAGACACATTATTGAATGCACTATTGGCACAAAATATGTGCTAATATGGCATAATGACTGTGGAAGATTGGGGAAGTACAAATCTCCCTGGGTATACTTATTATGAGGTGACTTTGTTTTCCTGGAGAACATTTACCGACTGCATTCAGACAGTTTTTTGGTCAGAAATTAGGTCAGGAGAAATCCGCTTCAGGAAAATTCATGAGGCATTTTCTGAGGCGTTTTTGAAGCGTTTTTTAAAGTGTTTTTCAGGCGTTTCCGCTTGAAAAAAATCAATGCAAGTCAATGGGAGGTGGAAAATCCGCTTGGCATTTTTTGAGGTGGTTTTTGACAAAAAAACTCGCCAAAAAATGTTAGCAGTTTTTCTGCCTGCCATTGACTTGTATTGATTTCCTAAGGCGGAATCCTCCTGAAGAATGGACATGTTCATTCCTTTTTCTGTTAGTGGAAAAACCACTAGCGGATTTTTTCTGCTATTGGAAAATCTGCTAGCAGAAAAAAAAAAAGATTACATTGGACAGTATGGTGAGTCATTTTTTGGTCAGGATTTTGAGGCAGATTCCTGACCAAAAAACTCTGTGTGAACGCAGAGGACCTTTTACAACTTGGGACACATGCGGTTTTATATACCGCTAGAAAGTCGACAGTGCGCTGAATTCAGCGCACTGTCGGCTTTCACGATCTGTGCCCCTGGTGAAGAGCTATCGGTGCTGGAACCGTAGCTCTTCACCGTCAGAAGGTCGTTTCTGATAGTCAGTCAGGAATTCCCTTTCTCACAGTAGCGCCTATAGCGCTGTAGTGTGAGAGCGTTGAGGGAGGCGTTCCTCACCGCTCTCACTGTACACAGAACATTAAAGCCGATAGTGCGCTGAATTCAGTGCACTGTCGGCTTTCTAGCGGTACATAAAACCACATGTGTCCCAAGTGAAAGGTTCTCTTTAAACATAAACCATAGTAATTATCCAAAAGTCTTTTGGCAGATTTATTACGTCAGTGTTCTGATTTAAATAGAATACACTAAAATGGGGAAGATGTTTCAAACATTGTGCAAAAGAAAAGGGAAACCTACCATTTTCAGAAGACCTTTGGAAATAAAGAAATGCAACAGCCTTGTTGGTTATGTGCAAGTGTACTACTTCTCAAATGTATCAAGTATTAAAGGGAGTCTGTCACCAGAACCCAGCACATCAACCCTGTCTTGCATATAGATAGGTGAGCGTCACCTGAATCACATAGTGTTTTTCTCCTTGTATGTTGTAGCTGTCCAAGTCCAAACAAAACAACAAAATAGGGAGGTGTTCACACTTGCGCCCAGTGTCCGCCCTGTGCCATTCCGCCAGGTTTTCGTCATCAGCCCTAAAAAACGGACGGCTTCCTGATGGTCAGATTAAAACCCATTCATTTGAATGTTTTTTTTTTAAGGTGACCACCGGTGTCCATCTGTGTCCAGCCGAAAATAAACGGTTTCACCGCGGAGAGGCCGCAGGCAGCCAGTTTCTGAGGGCTGAGGAAGGAAACTCAGCGGAATGGCATACTAGAGACTCTGTACATTCACTAAATGTACAACCTCAGACTGATCTTTTTCGATTTTTGAGTGATCTGTATAGCTATTTTTTTTTTTTTTATTCACATCTGAACATTGTCAAAGGCATGTTTGACTTGCAGCATTGAGGATGAGGTTTAAACAAATCTCATCCACATACTGCAACTGAAAACCGCAAGACAAAGTGACTGACCCTGTGGGGGTTTTCTGCTACTAGATAGTAGAAAAAAGAAGCGAGCGGCTCCCAATGAAGTCAATGGGAGCAATTTTTGGCAGCGGATTTTGAGGCGGATTCCACCTCAAAATCCGCTGCCAAAAGACCCTGTATGAACTAGCCCTTACCAGGTTAAATGATCATTTTGAGTAGACTTTTTTTTATAAGCTTTTATTGTGTGATATCCTCCTACATCGTTTTATGATATTCTGTACAAACAACCATGAGATTGTGTAAGGGCATATGTATATGTCTCATTTATCCTTCTTACAATACTATTGATACATCGGCCGCTATGTTTCAGATTGCAGATCCAATAAATAATTACATTTTGCTACATTACTCCAGGAAAAAAATTATCATTGTGTTAGAAAAGGGTCTGGATAGGTCCATAAAGTTGTCCATACACATTGGATAGATGTACAGTAGGTAGGTGGCTGAACAACTATTGAATGAATGATCATCTGCAGAATATGTTGACCACTATGCAAGTAAACAAAATAAATAATAGGATTTTGGCAAGTGCCGGGGCTCCAGGTGCTGAATTCGGCAATTTGTTTTTAAAAAATAGGGCGTTACCTGCTGGAGTAACCCCAGCAGGCAACGGACCCTATCTACTTACCGATCCCCCCTGCAGGAGTGGGAATTGGTATGTAAGGGTGCATGCACACTGAGTAACGCCGGGCGTGTATCACAGCCGTACACGCCGGCATTACAGCAGACTGCCAAACACTTCCCATTCACTTCAATGGGAGCGCTCGTAACAGCGGCGTTTACGAGCGCTCCCATTGAAGTGAATGGGAAGTGTTCGGCAGCCCTGCTGTAACGCCGGCGTGTACGGCTCTCATACACGCCCGGCGTTACGTAGTGTGCATGCACCCTAAGGCTGGGATTGCCTGGTGGTTTGTTTAGACCCCGAAGTATGATGATCGGAGGCCCAGGGTAGGTGACGGTTATTTACCTCTCCTGCACTCCGATGCTCTGTACTATCTTTGGCCTATCTGACACCCCATTAGAGCAGGCTCTTAGGGTCCTATGTGTAGATCTGACACCCTGTAAGAGAAGGTTATTAGGGTCCTGTGTGTAAATCTGACATTCACTTAGGACCCAAAGAGCCTGCTCTAAGGAAATGTCAGATTTTCACACTGGACCCTAAGCCCGCTCTGACAGGGTGTCCGATCTATATATAGGACCCTAAGAGCCTGCTCTAAGGAAATGTCAGATTACACATATGTCCCCAAGAGTCTGCTCTAAGGGGGGGGGGGGGGAGTCAGATTTACACCTAGGACCCTAAGGGCCTGCTCTAAGGGGGGGGGGGGGGGAGAGTCAGATTTACACCTAGGACCTTAAGAGCCTGCTCTAAGGGGAGGGGGGGGGAGTCAGATTTACACCTAGGACCCTAAGAGCCTGCTCTAAGGGGGGGGGAGAGAGTCAGATTTACACCTGGGTCACTAAACCTGCTCTAAGGAAATGTCAGATTTACACCTAGGACCCTAAGAGCCTGCTCTAAGGAAATGTCAGATTACACCTAGGACCCTAAGAGCCTGCTCTAAGGAAATGTCAGATTACACCTAGGACCCTAAGAGTCTGCTCTAAGGGGGGGAAGAGTCAGATTTACACCTAGGACCCTAAGAGCCTGCTTTAAGGGGAGGGGGGGGGGGAGTCAGATTTACACCTAGGACCCTAAGAGCCTGCTCTGAGGAAATGTCAGATTACACTTAGGACCCTAAGAGTCTGCTCTAAGGGGGGGGGGAGTCAGATTTACAGCTAGGACCCTAAGAATCTGCTCTGATGAGGTGTCAGATTTACACATAGGACATTAACCCTTAAGCACTATCATGGTGTCTATCATAATGATAGGTGTATGATAGACACCATGCGCCTGCTCTAAGGAAGTGTCAGATTTACACCTAGGACCCTAAGAGCCTTCTCTACGTGTAACTGAGGACCCCCTTGTGCCAAGCTCCTGGCACGGCCCTGTAGGAAGCTGAAGGACTAGTCTGGACAAGCCAGAGATGCGAAAAGATTTACCTCAGCGTACAAGGGCGCCATACGGCACAATAAGACAATATACAGTATATACTAGACTAGAAGGAAATATGATTCTTGTTCCTCCTCAAGTATTATGGTCGGACAATGATGATGCTGATGATTAAACTCATAAGATTCCTTGAAAAAGTACGGGGCATCTTTATAGACATTTAATGTGTCAAACCACAAGACACAAAATCCCCATGACGTCTCGTCATCGGTAGCACCGAGATATCTTCTCTCATCTGGCCTCCTCTCACTGCACTGACACTAATGGGAATTTCCAGTCAGGAAGTGAGAACAAGCGCTACTTCTTCAGAGCACAAGCCACACACCTCCAGCCTGGGAGGGAGGAGGAACCATCAGTCATGTATGAGCTCATCAGCCAAATACCCGCCCAGAGCACGGAGAAAACAAGGAAACTGAAAGGAGCTCGGTCACCCAGAAGAGGGCAATGGGCAGCTAGCGGACAGTGGTGGTGCCCCCTGAGGATCCGCATCACTAACCTGGACCTGGATGTGACCAGAGGAGAGGAGAGCCGAGCTCAGTCTGACAGGTAAGCACAACACTCCTCTCTCTGACTAGTCTGACTCTACAACCTGGAGCTCTGCAGAGGAGGTGGAACTACAGAGCCCAGCATGTCCTAGTGGAGAAGAAACACTGTGTATAGCAAGAACGCTGTGAGCTCCGCGCCACACGCCAGCAAAGTCTGCCAGACACTTCCTCAAACATTGGGCACATGGAAGAAGCATAGAGGAAATGATGCCACTTTACATGGCTGTGATACTACTGAGTCCTGCCATGTTTCAGGGAGCACGGTGGCACTGCCAGGTGAAGGGATCATCTCTGTCAGTCACATTCCTTAGGATGGCACAATATACAGAGTCCCATATAGATCACACTATAGATGGCAGACTGTACTCATACAATGTCATACTACACAACATCACACTATAGGATGGCACACTATAATATATCACACTACAGAATGGCAGACTATACTCATACAATGCCATACTACACAACATCACACTATAGGATGGCACAATATACAGAGTTCAAAGAAGAAAAAACACAGTTTGTGGCTCACCCCACTCTCATGACCACATGAGAAAATCCTCTGGCTGTTCGGACATAGATGGACTCCCAGGCTGCTCGAACATGAACGGACTCCAATTCACCACGTGAATTGCATGTGTACCTGCCACCTCGGTATGCTGAATGAAATATTTTAGATGAACGAATAAAAGCTACATTTTAAGGATTCTTGGTGACGCTGGATTCATTCCGAGATTTTGGTACAATATACAGAGTCCCATCTTACCACATCAAACTATAGGATGACATACTACTGTATAATAGATCACATTACAGGATGGCACAATGTACTCATACAATGCCATACTATACAAAATCACACTATAGGATGGCACACTATAATATATCACATTACAGAATGGCAGACTATACTCATACAATGTCATACTACACAACATCACACTATATGATGGCACAATATACAGAGTTCCATCTTACCACATCAAACTATAGCATGACATACTACTGTATAATAGATCACATTATAGGATGACACACTATACTCATACAATGCCATACTATACAAAATCACACTATATGATGGCACAATATACAGAGTTCCACATTACAGCATTAAACTACAGGATGACACACTATAGTATAACACATTACAGGATGGCACACTATAGTATAACACATTACAGGATGGCGCACTATTACTCATACAATGCCATACTACACAACGTCACACTATAGGATGGCACAATATACTGAGTCCCATCTTACCACATCAAACTATAGGATGACATACTATAATAGATCACATTATAGGATGGCACACTGTACTCATACAATGTCATACTATACAAAATCACACTATAGGGTGGCACACTATAATATACAACATTACAGGATGGCAGACTATACTCCTACAATGTCATACTATACAAAATCACACTATAATTTAAAACATTACAGAATGGCACACTATAGTCATACAATGTCATACTATACATCACACTATAGGATGGTACAGTAAACATTGTCACACTGCATAATATCAGTCTATAGGATGACAAATGATAAAGTGTCACACTGTAAGGTGGCATACTATAAAATGACACATATTGGGATGGCAGACTATAGTGAGTTACTATAGGATGGCCAGCTGTATATACAATGTTATTCTACTGGATGGAGTTCTATACAATATGTCACTATAGGATGGCATACTGTGCATTGTCACACTTTTGGATAGACAATTCAGTGTCACACTTTAGGATGTCACATGCCAGCATTGTGTTGTTTGTGAAGTGTCACAGTGTGATAGTCTTGCTGTTGTTATGTTGTGACAGACAGAAATTTTTTGGCAATTTATGCAGGTTTATAACTCGCTTCCTTACTCTAGAGTCTGGTAAATAGTCTAAAAAAGTTTTTGTTCCTGTTTGAACATTTTTGTTGAGCGATAACTTTGTTACTGCCCAAAGAGCAGAACATATGTCTGACCTGACAGGGAATTATGTAGACTCTGTTCACATCTCCGCTAGTCATTTCCATTCCCATGTCACAGGAGCAGGAATAGCGAGGGAAATGCATCACAGCAACCCCGGCCTAGCTCCCAGGGTACATATGAAAACTGCACAATGTCATATAATTCAAACAACCTAGCTCTTTAAGGCTAAAGCCCCACGTTGTGGAAACATAGCTTTTTTTTTTGTTGAATTTTTTGAGACAAAGGCAAGAATGGCTACAAAAGGAATGGGAAATATTTAGGAAACTCTTATATTTTTCCTTTCTGCTCAAACCACTCCTGGCTCAAAAAAATGTGTCATTAGTGTCCCGTCTATATTTGCCGACAAGGTTGGCTCATCATTAGATCACACACTGTCCGTTTTTGTGGACATACGGCACTGATGCTGAAGACACACAGATAACAAAATTGTGCACATGTAGCTGGGCCATTATGTCATCCATGTACCACTTGTGCTTCCACACCCCTATTCACTGATCTCAGTGAGCCTGGGTCGGACTCCTTGGGCTCAAGTCTCCATACAAAGGCCCATGTGTATGGGGCTATAGAAATGAGAAACATGGCTAACACACTGGCAATACACGTGGTCGTGTGTACAAGGACTTAGGCAACTGTTAAAAACCACAGAAAATCTGAAATCTGGTGTTGTCTGCTGCAACATACTAGCAAAAATCTCTTTTTTTGAAAGCAGCTTTCAATCTTTGCTTGTATTGTGAAGGGTGAAAGTTGTCAGTAAAACCTACAGTAAAAACTGACATGCTGCAGGTGTAAAAACGCGTCGTTGGTGGCAAGTGGTTTTAAATATTATCTACGAAGCTGCTCCTGCACATTGAAGCGGGTTAGCATCCCTGTGTGTCTCAAACCTATGGCTATGTTCAGATGCTTAGAAAAAAATACATAATGAAGTCAATTAATCTAAAAAGATCATCTATGATGTTATTGTAAATTTTTTGACTATTGTATTGTAGTGGGTTAGCTGCTGGAGAGTTCACTATTACTCCCAGTGTGTCCCCAGCTTTAGGGTTTGTTAATAGGAGTCTCTTGGCAGTAAATTATTTATAAGTCTGTCCCAGTACCTTGTAGAGGTGACTCTACAGTGTCCTAATATACCTCTGCTATTCAGCTTTGTGGCCCATTTATATAAATCACTGTTGTGTTCATATGCAAATGAGAGGAAACACTTTGCTGGGGAATCTAGAGCAGAGACGGAAGCTAAGACACACCCCAAAGCACTTTCCCCTCATTTGCATATGGACAGAAAAGGCAATTTCCTCCAAAACAACAGAGTCTTATCTGAAAACTGTAGAAACACCTCTACAAGGCACTGGGGTTAGGTTTCTGCCATAGCTTACAGTTTTCATTGGTGTGGATCTACACACTGAGGGGGCGTTCACACTTGCACCCCTGTGCGCCTTATGTCATTCCGCCGGGTTTCCATCCTAAGCTCCGGAGAAACTGGATAGGGGACGGCTCCCCGGCAATCAGTTTTAACACCCATTCATTTGAATGGATTTAAAAAGCAAACCTCCGGTGGCTCCGCGGGGAAACCATCTTTTTGGTCGGACAGAAAGTCAGACATGCAGGACATGAATGAATGGATTTTATTTATATAGCGCCAACATACTCTGCAGCGCTGTACAATTTGTAGTGTTCAAATACAGACAGAAAGATACATTACAAAGAAAGTTATTTCACATGATGGGACTGAGGGCCCTGCTCGCAAGAGCTTACAATCTATGAGGTAGAGGGGGTGACACAGGAGGTAGCAGGGGCGACATCGGAGGCAGCATTGCTTATACAGAGGTCAGACAATGTTGTAATAGAGGATACTGTCATTACACAAACATAGAACTTTATGAGCCGTCACTAGTCGTGTCCTTTAATATGTGGATTGTGCTTGGACATATAAAGTTAGCCTGAAATGGCATCATATCATGTGGGGTAATGTGGGACATTATGTCCGTCCTAAAAAAGAGATCCTGCAGGCGGACATCAGCAGTTTGCTTTTAAATCCGGAAACCCGGCGGAAGGACACAGCGCACAGGGGCACAAGTGTGAATGCCCCCTGGCGTGCCCCCTAGCTGCCATTGTTATAGCACTGTGGTACTGAATCTGCTACAGGACGTTACGTTTTTGCATCATTGGGCCCCGGCCTTAGGTGCTGCTTGTGTTGTTCTTTTTCGGACATTTTTGTGCTAATATACAGCAAAGAAATGTTTTATATAGTAAAATATTAGAATGTCTGCATTCATAACATTTCGATATTGTCTCATTGCAGTTGCGAAACATGGGTTGCTGAAGATAGTGGGGGGAATTTACTAAGTCATCTTTGCTAGTTTTCTTGCGGAGATGGGTACTAGTGTAGTACATCTTTGGTACACATCTATGTGCCAAAGATGTTCAACATTGATGCTTCTAGGCTCTGTGAAGATAGGTGTAAATGTGGCACATCTGAAACAGAGTGGGCATGCCGTGACCCCACAAATTAACTTTCTGCTGTGAGTTACACCTGACGTCTATGCCAGGCAAAGATTTAATTCTGGCATATGGGAGTGCTCTTAAATTATGGTGGTCATTGTGGAAAAGCAGCACGAAAAACCCTGTTTTACAGTCCCAGCAAAGAGATTGTGATTTTATTTGATTTCATCCTCACATTGTGTAAAAAAAAATGCTGGGAAAACACAATGATCGCTATAGGTTTATATGGGGAGGCAAAAATACATTGTTTTCCACTGCATTTTCTTTTTTTTGGCATCATTTTACATTTTGGCATCACGTGGCCTTAGCCTTGGGGCCCTTTCACGTGACCGAATCCTGTTTGTGGAAAACATTCTATCGGTGGACTGTGGTACCCGCACCGAGTGTGTGGGTGCATAGGAGTCACTGCATCATAGTCAGTTATGATGCAGCGAGCGACTAAACCGGCCCCAACGTTACAGTAATAAACTGATAGTGTCATGTCACTTCATTACTGTAGCGATCGGGCAGTTCAGGATATCACTGCGTCCATAACTATGATGTAGTGACTTCTATGCACACGACTGAGCTCAGTCCAGGAAATGTAGCCCACACACCGACCAGTTTCCACAGACAGGACGGAGTCACTTACACCGGGGCACACAGTGTTTTGCAAATAAAAAAAAACAACAACATTGCATTTACTTGCAAATCTCAGCATGTCAAATTATACCTACAGAAACACTGGCATTTCCCTTATAGGTATATGAGAAGCAGAAAGTCCGCAGAGGAAAACTGCAAACTTTCTGTGTAAAACACTGCAGAAAGAAAGATGATTCCGCCGCAGTCTTTTCTGCAGCTTGTTTTGGCTGTGGCTCACTACGTGGATCCTTAGTCTTATGGAGGTGTAAGAATATGCGTAACATCTGCAGACTTTTCTGCAGAATTGCAAAGTAGATGAGCTTGACCTGTGGTTCGAAGGTTAAATATGTGGTGAAATGGTGAAATTTTATCATGAATTACACCTTTTGGAATACATAGAGTAAATTCAATGAGAAATCCACACCAAATTGCGCAAAAAATCTGCATGCAATACATGCAGATTTCGCTGCACCTTTGTTGCATTTTGCTATAGAAAACATATTCTGTGTGAATTTGCCCTGAGTTTAAGAAAAGAATGAAAGCAGACAATTTTTACATAATATTTTATGACTTCTGATCTTGTAATAAGACAAATAAGAGTAGGACACAATCTTTAGGCTTCGTGCACATGTGGTACAATGTGTCTAGACTGTGTTCCAAATTATTGTGCAAATAATATTTTCTCATATTTTCAAAAATTACATGTATGAATTGCAGTCATTGTAATTTTCCAGTCATCAACTATTAGAGTACAATTGAAAGGTTTTTGAACAAACTGCCTATGATAACAGTATATTTTAATTTAAAAAAACACAAAATGCATGTTATAAATTATTATGCACAGCAGAGTTTTCAACCTTTTTATTTTTATAAAGAACAAAAAATGTTCATTTGTGAAATTATAAACATAAGCAGGTTATTACAAACTGAAATCAAACAGTTTTCAAGTCAAAACTTTATTCTAGGTGATGTTACATTTGCACATAGGATCCCTTGTTGGAAAGGAGCTTCTGAACTCTCTTGTCCATTGAATTTGTCAGGTTTTGGATGGTTTCTGCTTCAATTGTTTTGCATGAGGACTGAATACCCTCCCAGAGCTGTTGCTTAGATGTGAACTACCTCCCGCCATCATAGACACTCCTTTTGATGATGCTCCAGAGGTTCTCAATGGGGTTGAGGTCAGGGGAGCATGGGGGCCACACCATAAGGGCCCCTTCACACAGCGTAAGCGCTCGGCTCATTCCGAGCCGTACACGCGAGCGCTTCTAAACACTTCCCATTCACTTCAATGGGAGCGCGCGTAAAGCCGGCTTTACGAGCGCTCCCATTGAAATGAATGGGAAGTGTTTAGAAGCACTCGCGTGTACGGCTCGGAATGAGCCGAGCGCTTAAGCCGTGTGAAGGGGCCCTAAGTTTGTCCCCTTTATGCCCATAGCAGCCAGAGATGCAGATGTGTTATTTGCAGCATGAGACTGTGCAATGAAAATGCATGAAAATGATCTTGCTGCAGAATGCACGGTTCTTCTTCTTGAACCATGGCAGGAAGTGCTGTTTGAGAAACTCCACATACATTATGGAGTTCATCTTTACCCCTTCAGGGATCCTAAAGGGGCTGTCAATCTCTCTCCCCTTGATTCCAGCCCAAAACATTACTCCACATCCTCCTTGTTGGCGCCGTAGCCATATTTGCATGGGGTGTCCATCAGCCAGCCATCCTCCACTCCATCCATCTGGACCATCGAGTGTTGCACGGCACTCATCGGTGAACAAAACAGTTTTGAAGTCAGTCTTCAAGTATTTTTTGACCCACTGGAGCTGTTTCTGCTTGTGTGCAGTGGATAGAGGAGGTCGACAGGATGGCTTACGCACAGCTGCAAACCTCTGAAGGACCCTGCATCTTGTTGTTTGGGGGATGTTGGAGGCACCAGCAGCTTCAAAAACGTGTCTGCTGCTATGACAAAGCATTTTTGCAGTTGCTCTTTTAACCTGACGTTATTGTCTGTTGGAAAGAGTCCTTAATTTTCCCTTATCACCACACACACACGTGAGTGCTGTGAATCAGCTATATACTTCTTGATTGTGCGATGATCATGATGAAGTGCCTTAACAATGTTGATTGTAGTCATTCCTTGACCTAAACACTCCACAATTTGTTGCTTTTCAGCAGTCGACACATCCTTTTTCTTTCCCATTTTGGCAGAAAATGTAGGCTGCTTAATAATGTGGGACAGCCTTCTTAAGTAGTCTTGCCTTTAATTGGACACACCTGCCAAACTAATTAGCACAGGAGTCTGAAATTGCTTTCAGTGATATAAAGAGCCCTGACACACATCACCATCAATGAGTTTTACTGACAAACAAAAAAATTCTTACCTTATCACTCCTAAACACTTTTTGCATAATAATGTGGAACACAGTGTATTGCACTATGTAGCAGAGTTTTTGTCCTTGTAAATCTAATGTTATTTCCTAACAGTACATAGGTTGGCATTACAGAAAATACGAATTATTATTGATCAACTTTATTTTTATGACCAGGGCATCGAAAACAATAAAAATGTCTGATATTAGTAAAAATAACGACTACCGTATTTTTCGGACTATAAGACGCACAAAATTTGGGGGGAAAAGAAGGGTGCGTCTTATAGTCTGAATGTGGCACCTGGCATCCACTGTAATAGAGAGGCGGAAGCCGGCAAGTGATAGACGCCGGGGCCTGAGACATCGCTGCGCTCCTCTGCCCTGCATGAAGCCAGCAGCGGGAGGAGTGATGCTATTCCGCTCCTCCGTCCCCCTGCCACTGGCTTCAGGCAGGGCAGAGGAGCGATGTCTCAGGCCCCGGCACCTGTGCTGGCGTCTATCCCTCGCCGGCATCCGCCTCTCTAGTACAGCGGATGCCGGGTCAGTACCAGTGGCCCCTTCTCCTCCGGGGCCGGTCCTCACCGGCCCCATACCTGTAAAGTTGCAGGCCGGCTCCTGCGCGGCGATATCGCAGGAGCCGACCTGTTCGGGTGACAGCCGGGAGCCTAATGAGGCTCCCAGGCCTGTCACTGCTATATTAGTATTGTGGCTGGGTCTATGACCAGCCGTAATACTAATATACAGAATGTCCCATAGATGGCAATACACTTGTATTGCCGTCTATGGGACTTGCAATCAAGTGACCGCAGGTTCAAGCCCCCGGGGGGAATAAAATAGTAAAAAAAAAAAAAGCTTTAAAAATATGAAATAAATAAAAGTTCTAAATCACCTCCTGTTTTTTTTCAATACAAGGTGATCTAAGAAATAGACATTCCCCAAAATGGTATAACTAAAAAGTACATCTGGCCCCGCAAAAAAAAACACTCTGCGTCCCCGTACAGCTGCAGGGTCACCTGTTAATGTGGCCTTGCAGCTGTTGCAAAACTACAACTCCCATATATTAAATATTTTACCAGTTTTTGCTTCAAATTTTTTTCCCCTATTTTCCTCCTCTAAAACCTAGGTGCGTCTTATAGTCCGAAAAATACAGTATATTCAGCTGTCTAGCTTCATATACAATAACAAAATGTCATAGAAAAATAATGTCATCTTACAATAAGAGTCTATATATTAAACTACCATTTTACATATAAGCTCCTATTTTACATTGCTCTTTCCTAAAGAGAACTCAGTACATTGTGGCCAGTCCCTCTGATGGTAATGCACATTCAGTCCCTGCTGTCCCGTAGGCAAAGGTAGCAGGGATATTTTGTGTTACCACCCTGTAAACCCATAAGAAACGCTTCCATCTTAAAATCACCAATAACATCCCAACGATGAGTAGCATATTTCAGCATCTCCAACAAAGTCTTGACGTTGTTGTAGTCCTCCTTTAAGTATATGGAGTGAGCTAAAGGAATAGAGGGATACTTGTTCCCATTATGTAGCAGCACAGCCTTTAAACTTCTAGATGAGCTATCTATAAAAAGTCGCCACTCTTGTGGGTTAAAGGCAATACCAATTGCAAGGAATAAACCAGTGACATTGTGACAGTATCACAGACCGTCACGATTGCTGAAGAAACTAGCAAATGTTCGATGCCGTTTCCACTGGTCCGCAACTTGAACACGTTCGTCCGGAAGGTTCCACTGCTTCAGTCTAGATATCATTAGCTCAGCATTGGACTTTTTGAGTCCCATACATCGTATCAAGTGGTTGAGATCCTTTTGATTGGGGTAGTATCTCTCCATTTCTCCCCTACTGACACTTTAGACAGGATCAGTTGCATCTTCTTGTTCAAACTCTGATGTGCCACGTTCTTCTGATGATGGCTGATCTCTTTCAGGAGGTGCAGGTATGGGGAGCTCAGTGCAGTGTAGTACTGGAGCAATTGATGATGGGATATCAGAATACGCCACTGGAGGAACATTCTTGTCGCTTCAACGTTTGGAAGGATCGATCATGCAAAAGTAGAAGTTGGTTGAGTGGTTGGTACGCTCTTGCCAAATTTTTGGAATAGAAAACTTCAGGGCTCTTCTTTCCCCTTGGAACTGTAGTGAGGTGCCCAGGGTTTGCCCTGGTCCTCAAACTGTACTACAAAGTACAACTTATATGCGTCACACATCCTGACCGATGTTCTCATTGAATATTTCTTGGCTCACGTCTTGATGAATTTGCCACATATGTATCAAAACAAATCAGCAGAATGCTTCCAGCCTCTTGATGCCATCTCTGCATGTAACTACACACTATATTTCTCAGTCCTCTCAGTGCTCTCACATTGTATCGCTCTCCACTATCACATTATAACTGTGATTACAATACGTGCTTATATAGTAAATGTGCAGACGTCTAGAATATTCTACCGACGTCTAGACATGGCTAGAATAATGTAGACGTTAGAAGTTTTTAGAACAGTCTAGAATATTTCACCAACATCTAGGCATATGATATGCTTGTTAATTAAAATATATGATTTTAAAATATCGATTGTCCTGGTACCAAAAGCAACGTCTAGGAGTTCAGATCAGCGTTTGATATTCTTTTCAAATCTAAATAATCAGAAAATATCATTATTAAAACAAAGCCAAAACAAAAATAAAAAATTGTTACATAGTGTAACCTAACAATAAAATCTGTATGTATTACATACGAATTGTGCTGCGGAATCATGGCGGACTTTCTCAATACTTTAAAGGGGTGATCTCATCTGTATCAATCCTCTGCATTTCCTCAAAATAAGGAGCATTCTGTAGGAATTCTGTGTGGAGGATAAATCTGCAATGAAATTGGAGACAAAAACTGTTTCTGTTCACGCAAATGAGTTTAAAGGGGTTCTATCAGTGGCGTAACTACCGCCATAGCAGCAAAGGCAGCTGCCACAGGGCCCGGGACATTAGGGGCCCGGTGACAGCCACTACCGCTGCTATCATTATACTTGGGGGACTTTTCGGACTCCCGAGTATAATGAAACACTACTGAGGCAATTTACATACAAAAGGTATGTGTGAAATAGCCTTTCTATTTTAAGGACTATTTACATCTCACTGCCAGATTATGTGATATGACAATAAGAGACTGGTTATTTTTTCTCCAAGGATAGATGTAGATAAACATTTCTGTCAGTGGCTGCATTGATTTATGCGCTATTTTTCTGGCATGAATTAGGGTAAGTTTACTCATGATGTTTCCATTACGGATATTTTTCATATTTTTAAAAATGTTTACATAATATTTTTCCATGTTTATTTTTACATATATTTTTACATATTTTTTTTCTTATCATATACCGTCCTGGATTTTTTTTTACAATTATGGAGATAACAAAGTTTACAACAGTATTCTAACCAGTTTACTGTATATGATCAGCATGAGTAGGACCTCTGAGACTCTCAACCTGGTGAGCCTAATACATTGGCTGTATACAGTTAATTCTTTACATAAGCACAGGGATCAGCCTCATCCTTACTACAGCTTGTCCAGTACATAAGGATGGCAATAAATCGGATGACAAAGTTGCCAATACAGCCCTTTGATTGTGCCATGAGGTGCTTTTGAGGGAGATCATCATGTCCAAGTCTTGAAGAGCCCCTTATGTGTATGTTCATTCAATGACAGAAATGCAGGATAGAGCCTTGTGGTTCTCCCTTCAGGTCTGTGCATGAATTAGCCCCATTCAATGAAGGACGATTATAAACAATATTTGAAAATATTATTTCACCGAACACAGTTTTTGAAACTTAGAACAAGCTTACAGCAGATTTTAGCGAATCTCATCCATACATTGCAAAAAAATATGCGCAACGGACACACAGCAACTTACAAAACTGTTGCGGATTTGGAAATCATGGCATGTCAGTTATAACTACTGAAACACCGGTGGTACCCCTACAGGTGTAATGGATGCAGAAAATCCTCAGAGGTTTCCTCCTTTCTATGAAAAGAGATGCAGGAAAAACTTCAGTGTGTTGCTGGCACGCTTTTTCCCACAACACTTTTTTTTGTTGCAGCCTGCTACATGGGGCCTTAGCCTAGAAATGAAACTCAAAGAGCTCTATTTTCAGCTCCGGTTTTAGTAGCTGGTTTTTAAAGGGATCCTATCATTCAGATGACATTTTTTCTAAGTACCACGTCGGAATAGCCTTAAGAAAGGCTATTCTTTTCCTACCTTTCGTTGTCTTCTCCGTGCCACCGTTCTCCTACAATCCCGGTTCTTGTCAGTATGTAAATTAGCTCTCTCGCAGCACTGGAGGCGGGCCCCAGCGCTCAGACAGCACTGGGGGCGTCCCCAATGTTGCAAGAGAACTCTCTCCAGCGCCGCCTCCTCTTCTTCAGCAGCGTCATCTTCAGCCTCTTCTTCCGGCTTGTAACTTCTAAGGCCTCCGGCCTTGGGCAGAGCAGACTGCGCATGCCCATAGGCCACAAGAAAATGTCCACTTGCATAGTGTTGTAAGCGGCCATTTTCTCGGGGCCTGTGAGCATGCGCAGTCTGCTCGTCCCGAGGCGTAGAAGTAAGAAGACACCGCCGGAAGAAGAGAATGAAGAGGCCGTTCTTGACAAAGATGGAGGCAGCACTGGAGAGAGTTCTCTCGCAGTATTGGGGCCGCCCCCAGTGCTGTATGAGCACTGGGGCCCGCCCCCAGTGCTGCGAGAAAGAGCTAATTTGCTTACCGAGAGAAACCAGAATTGTAGCTAGTTTTTTGGTATTTGTTTTAGAGAGTTTGGAGAATTTAGGGATTTGGTGCGTTTTTTGGGGCTTTAGCTGAAAAAAACAGTGCTGAAAAAAGAAGTTGAAATGGATGGGAGAAATTTCAGGTACTTTAGAAGCTGCTTTTGGAGCTGTTTTTTGTGGCAGAAGAGCTTCAAAAACAGCTCCAAATGATGCAGTGTGAACTTAGTCTCATAGAGGCAGATAGATAGGCTGTCTTCATGAAACAGCTGTTTTAAGCAATTTCAGTTCAGTACATTTTTCCCATCTATACATATGACATGAAAGCAAGAGTAAGCACCAATTGCCTGTATCCAAATAAATTATTGATGTGTTGTTAGAAGTAGATATGGCATTTCTGTGAAATTCCCCTGGAACTTCTCACTTAACGTGTCACCATACTTTGGTACTTCCTCTTACCGTATTTGTCCATCTCTCTATATGTCTTCTTTAACATTCTTTCAGTGAGTTTATATAAAATATGTTGTTGGGAGCATCAGGCAGTACAATAAGATACAATCTGAAACATCATATACGCCAATCTGTGGCTCAGGGCTGGCTCCAGATTTTGGCGGGCCCTTGGGAGAAAGCGTCTCAGTAGGCCTCTTGTCAGTCATGGATTACATCCAGAACATCATGTAAACTCTTTCTGTATAAACTTTATATTCTGTTTAAAACAATAACAAACAAGATGGAAGAAAGCTTCTTGTTTTTAACATTGCAGTGAATGGTGGTGGAGGCAAATTTAGCTGCAAATTCAGTTATGTGGAAGCATCCTGTAGGGAAGGTAGCTCAGTAGCAGCAAAGGTGTTGACCCAGCCAATCAGAGATGGAGACACCAACAGCTCTGGTGCAAACAGGTTTATTTAGAAATATAGCAAAATAAATAAACCTTCACTTGAGGTACCAAATAAGCAAAATAAAATACAGCCTTAACTTCAGGCAAAAACGTCAAACAAAACCCTGCTCATTCGAGCACTAACTTACACCTTACTACCAACCGCATGAACAAACAAAATAGCAGTACAGTCTCACCAGACTTTCAGTATCTCAGGACAGACCCAGGTGCCTCCTCTCGCTCCCAGGATCTGCCCTGCAGTATAGGCTCTGCAGCCTTTTATGGCCCAGTAGTGAGCCCAGGACCCACACCTGGGCTAAGGCCTATTCATGACCCACCCTAGAACACACATATGTAAGAAACCTGATATATCAGGACTCCAGCACTCTGCCGGTCACCTTCTCACAAACGTTATCCAGCAGATTCCACTGACTTGCAATGGGGTCTGTAAAGTTTTATCATGCTATGCTTTTACACTGGACATTTATTATGATTCCTCCTCACAACTACAGATATACACACTCACTGACAAATGTGTAACAAGTCTCAGGTACTACAAGTCTCAGATTAGAAGAAATGCACAGTGAACTGACTTATAAGCTTATAGTGCTTATCTTCTGGCCACTCATCTACCAGCTGTTACATAAGCACTGTATATCTGGAGGCCAATCACAGGTGTCACAGATGACGAAGAAAGAAGACAACAGTAAATTGGAGGATGCAGCTGAAGAAGAAGGAGTCGCTGGAGCGGATTCTCGGAAAGCAGTGGGGACGCCCTCATTTCTGCGGAGAACTCATTAGAAAACCAGTATTTCTAAGGAACAGAACAACGGAGACCACATCATGCATTCACACGATGTCTTTTGGCACGTAATGTGGCACGTAGACGCCGCGGGAGCTTTTGCGGGCCGTATACGCTCCCATTGATTTTAATGCGATCGTATGCGGCGCTATTTTGTGGCCGTGATTTTGCGGGAGGGAGGAATAATGCCTGGGTCTCCGAATAAAAAAAAAAAAAATGTTGGCGCATTTTTTTTGGTTTGCTTTGTCGCATATTGAGCCCTTGTTGCTAAGCCCTGACCACTTTTTGGGCAAAGTGCAGAACTGTTAGAAAGTTTCTAAATTACTTAGAAAATGAGATGTAAAGCTTGTATACCAGTTTTGTTACAAACATCAGTATTTTCGAACATTCTCAATAGTTTATCTGTTCCAGTGTGTCTATGATAGTTTTTCATCAAAAGAATGAACTTTTGTACTTTTAGTACAACAATAGAAGTTACAATAGTCCAGATTTAGGGTATTGATTTAATGGACAGTGGATAACATTATGATGAGTGGGGATCCAACTGCTGGTGTCTCACTGGTCACTTCCTAATGGAGGTGCTGGCCAAGCATGCACACAGATACTCCATTTAATTCCTTTGAGACTCCTGGGAGATAGCAGGAGTACAGCGCCAGGCTATCTCTGGATGTGGGGAAGAGCGTACATTTAGGGCTAGTTCACACGTGAACTGCCCGCGCGGGTTTTGACACAGAGAGAGACGCGGCGAGCCGCGTCTCTCTCTTGTCAAAACCCGCCCGCCGCGACCATCGCTGTCGCGGCTTAACCCTCTGCTGTCGGCTCAAATGAATGAGCCAACATAGGAGGGAGCTGTGGGGGGCGGAAGCCGCGCGACTGAGACAGCGCGGCTTCCGCCTGAAGAAAGGACATGTCCTTTCTTTTCTCCGCTAGCAGCAGCTCGCCGCTAGCGGAGAACAGAAGCCCGGCGGTCTTTATAGACCACCATTATAAGGGGAGGTTTTGGACGCGAAATCCGCTGTCAAAAACCTCCCCTTATACTCACGTGTGAACTAGCCCTTAGCCTGCAGCTGTATTCAGAAGGGAGAAAAGTTTCATATTCTCGTGAATGGTGGGGGTCCAAGTGTGTTATTCCCTATCTTGTGGCCATAAGAAAGCCCCTTCAGTGTAATAGGAAATCACAGAAGTAGGTGGTAATAGTATATAATTCACTGTATTTCATTGCATCATACACCTATTTGTCATCCATTTATATAGATTATATAGTAATTCCTTTTGTCTACTTCTGTTTGCTTCCTTTGCCAAAAGTTGCTATTTTCAAATGCAGATACACAATGCAGACACTTGGGAACAATCCTGCAGACACTGGTGTCAGTATCAGATACTGGTTGTCATGTCAATCTAGCGTCATTACTAGAGATGAGCGAGTACTGTTCGGATCAGCCGATCCGAACAGCACCCTCCATAGAAATGAATGGATGCACCTGATACTTCCGCTTTGACGGCGGCCGGCCGCTTAACCCCCCACGTGACGGCTAAGTCCATTCATTTTTATGCGAGCGTGCTTGTGAAATAAACTACCTCCGACAACTTCATATTTACAGTACTAAAATAGCATAATGTAGTCACAGGTGCAGTAGAGAAATATAGAGAAAGGAACAATAAAAGTGCACTGTACTGTTACTCCCAGATATATGCATAATTGGGTGTCCCTGCATGGGTGCTGAGAGTATCAGACTGTAGGGGCACATCTCCTAACAAGAAGAATTATGTGATACGATAAGACTAGAATTATTATTTCTTGGGAAATAAAAGTATTTAATATAAAATCGAGAAGTCTGGAGATGTGACATGCCCTATTTCATATAATAGCACAGAATGACATCTCACGCTAGGTTCACACCTGCACTTTCTGCAGCTTGGGTCTGCTTGAGGACCCTGAAAAATGGAATCCCAATCTACTTAAAAAGCAGTTACCCACAGAAATCCGTGGACCCTATACATTATAATGGAGTCTGCTGAGTTTTTCTGTCTGATAAATACAGAGGGATAAGTCGTGCTTATAGGACTTTTCTCTCCACATTTTTTCAAACAGAATGGAGGATGGAATCCCTGAACGGTGAGCAATGCAGATGGGAACCCAGCTGGAATGATATCTTGTAGCAGGTATCTTTCTTCACTACCCTTTAGCTATTGCTCCATGCTTCAGAATGTGGTCAGTGTTTCACTGAAATGTTGACACTGGCAGCATGTGCAATGTGCATTGGACCTTGTTTGTGTTTTTGTCTCATTTGCATTACTTGGACTATGTTTCCTGTTTTGGGTTATTCTGTGCTTCATTTCCTCATGTTCCACCTTGTTTAGACTCAAAGTAAGTCCAATTCCAAGTTAAAGTAAAGTGAACCCTTTAGAATTGCCTGAATTTGGGCCTCGATTCCTAGTTAGATGGCACCATCTAGATAAATTAATAAGACTGAAACACGCTAGTATTGTTTATTGAGTTAAAATTAAATAACCTGTATATCTGCCTCTAGCTCCGGTAATCCACCTAACATTTCCTGTAACTGCAACTAAGATTAGCATGTCTGAGGAGGAATTCTAGACCATTCCTCCCTGCAAGTGTGGTTTCAGGGATGTCTTCAGTGCACAGGCTTCTTCAGGTCATTCCACTGTATTCTTGAATGACTTGGGCATTCCAGGCCCCCCTTTTTATTGTAGCTTAAAGGGGTTGTCCAGGATAAACTAAAAATTACCCCTTAAACTAACCCTCCTCCCCCCACCTAACTCCTAATTTACTTCAATTTAAAAAAAAAAGTATAATTACCCATATTCCTGGAGCGGTCATGTAACCGCTCCAGGGACCCTTTCTGATAATCTGGTGACGTTCCGTTTCACTGCTTCTAACACAGAATGTCACCATTACTCTTTCCCCTCCCTTATGTTCATCAATGCTTACCAAGCCTTCCTGTGTCTGGGGACATCTCCTCCCCTCTTCCTGTCTTCTAGTAGTGGGCAGAATAGGTTAGCTTGGGAGACAGAGGGAGGGTGGGCTTGGCTAGTAATGGGTGAGATCGCTAGGATAATGAGACAGGGAGGGGTAGTGTAGGAGTGGGGGGCTGAGTAATAGGGAACTAGTGTGGCAGTTACACAGGAAGCTGCACAGCAGGAAGCTAACACCAGGTAAACAAATGCAGAGAATGCCAACAGCAACCAGACCCTAGATATGAATGAATGAAGTATTCTCATTGAATACTTTGTTCTGTACAAAGTTGAATGTAATGACAACAAAATCACACAAAAATCATCAATGGAAATCAAATGTATTAACCAATGGAGGCCTGGATTTAAGTCACCCCCAAAATTAAAGTAGAAAATACACTACAGGCTGATCCAACTTTGATGTAATGTCCTTAAAACATGTCAAAATGAGGCTCAGTAGTTTGTGTGACCTCCACGTGCCTGTATGACCTCCCTACATTGCCTGGGCATGCTCCTGATGAGGTTGTGGATGGTCTCCTGACAGATGGCACATCAATGCGAGCTGTGGCAAAGGTGGTTTGCTGTGTCTGTCAGTGTAGTGTCCAGAGGCTGGATGCGCTACCAGGAGACAGGCCAGTACACCAAGAGATGTGGAAGGGTCTGTAGGAGGGCAACAACCCAGCAGCAGGACCGCTACCTCCGCCTTTGTGCAAGGAGAAACAGGTGTAGCACTGCCAGAGCCCTGTAAAATTACCTCTAGCAGGCCACAAATGTGCATGTGTCTGCACAAACGGTTAGAAACCGACTCCATGAGGATGGTATGAGGGCCCCATTCATTCATTCATTCATTCATTCAGATATAGTATGTGTTATTTGAGTGTTCCATTTATTTTTTTTGAGCAGTGTGTTTCCCATTCCCTTTGTAGCTACAAAAAATGCTGCTTTTCTGCAGTGTTGAGCTTTAGGTTATGGCCCACGGGTCGTCTCAGCAATAAAGTGCTGCGGGAAAACCCCCAGTTCTTCCTGCAGTGCTTTAAACAGAAAGTTTGCTGAGTTTTCTTCAGAGGCCTTCCCGTTGCAATTGTATTTATGGGGAAACCGCTGGCTTTTCCATAGGTATAATTGACATGCTGCAATTTCCAAAACCGCGCCAGCATTTCCACCACTGGCAAATTGCGGAGTTTCTGTCGCGTGGGGCTCCGGTCCTAAAACTTATTGTATTTTGCTGTGTTTTTCTCTGTGGTTTTTCTTCCCTTCTATGAGGAAAACACACACATTACCACATGTAAAAATGACATGCTACATTTTTCAAAAATGCACCTATATCAGCAAGTTGGGGATGGGATTAGCCAGAATTTCACTCACTTTGCTGGTACTGTAAAACGCAGTGTTTTTTTTTTCCTGTACGTTTCTGCAGCAGGCTTTAAAGGGGTTGTCCCATCACAAGGATCCTATCTATACTGCTTGTTAATGTGAATGTAAGACTTTTCCTAAATACATTGCTTCAACAAAACTGCTTTGTTTGTCCACTATCTTACTTTATTCATTTTTTTTTTACACATCCCTTGACTTATCTGGTCATAAGTCAAGTGATGTATCTGCCTGCTCAGAGGGAGGAGGGGCTAAGTGCACGGGAGGGAGCCTGGAGGGGGGGGGGGGGTAGTTTACACTTGGGGGGGGGGGCACCAATACAGACCCGGCATCCGCTGTAATAGAGAGGCGGATGCTGGGGAGTGTAAACGCTGGCACAGGTGAAGCCAGCAGCGGCAGGAGTGATGCTGATATTCTGGAGAGGAGGAGGGGGGGGGGCGGAGGAGCGGAATAGCAGCATCAGTCCTGCCGCTGCTGGCTTCACCTGTGCCAGCGTCTACACTCCCCGGCATCCGCCTCTCTATTACCGCAGATGCCGGGTCTGTATTACATTGTGAAGGCTGTATGTCCGATGCCTAGTGCATCGGCAGCGCACACGCAGGGCCAGCGGCATAGAAGCGACGACTTCTCGCCGCTGGCTTTGCATATGTAACCCCGGCCACCAATGACACAACAAAGCCGGAAGACAGAAGAATTTACTGCAGCGAAGAGTGGTGAGTATGCGACGTGGGAATACCCCTTTAATGCTGCATTTTGCAATGCGAGGTTTAGGCTAAAGTCTCATGTAGCAAACAGCAGATTTAAAAAAAGCCGCTAAAGTGTATCCCATTTTTTTCCCTCAGTATTTTTTGCTGAGTTTTTATTTCCAGTTTTACTTCCCTTATTAAGTCTATAGGGAAAAGGCTTGCGTTTCCACAGATAAAATTGGTACTCCTGCTTTTGCGAAAAACTCAAGCGTTTTTGAAAACTCATGCTTTTCGGCAGCATTTTTTTTCTGCAATATGAGGATGGGATTCGCCAGAATCTCATTCACTGTGCTGATACTGGCATGCACTCCAGCTTTTTAGTGCAAACTGCGTCCCAATTCTAGGATATTTTCGTTAGTAAATCTTCCCCGATGTGTCTGTTTATTTTACCTTTTCATGACTGCAAGTGAATGTGCGAGTAACCTTTCTACTGAGATGTTCTGTATACATTGGAGGAAGCACTTTCCTTTTTATTCACTTTCAGAGTGGTTGGAAAGGATGCACGTGTAATAGGTAGGTTTCTGTGGTGCACAGTCTAATACAGATGGAAGCTTTTGTACCACTATATGATAAATAATCTTTGCTGTTTTCTACCTCTTTTATTATTTCAGATGTTTTTCACAAGTTGTTGAATACAAAAATGAATATAAACAGGACTGTTGGCATTTCCATTCTAACATAACATGTGATATTCCTGAATTTAAATATTCAGCGTACATAGTTCCTCTTGGTTTATGTACAGAGGGTGTCAAAGGTTATTCTAGTGCTTATTTTGTCTAGCTGTGATTCAGTTTTCCGTCATAATTGATTTATGATTTTTATTGTATGCAGCTGCTCTTACAGTATTCGTTCACATATTACTAACTTGATCTTGTAGCTCCCAAACCATTTTAATGACATATATTTGCTAAATGTTTAGCTTTTAGTTATCTACAAGTTTAAATATAGTTATATTCATAGGAAAACCCATTTAAAGGGATTCTACCATTAAAACTCTTTTTTTTTCTAGGTAACACGTCGGAATAGCCCTTAGAAAGGCTATTCGTCTCCTACCTTTGGAAGTGCTCTCCGCCGCGCCGTACGTTCGAAATACCGGTTTGTATTGGTATGCTAATTAGTACTCTCGCAGCGATGGGGGCGGGCCACAGCGCAGGAAATGCGATGGGGGCGTCCCCATTGCTGCTCGAAAACCAACTCCAGCGCCACCTCTATCTTCTTTTGCATCCTCCCCTTCCTTCTTCGGCTTGACGTCGGACGCCTGCGCAGTACGCCCTGTTCGGTGAACTTTGCCGAACGTACTGCGCATGCCCGCGGCCATAGTGCCGACACCGCAAGTTCGCTGAACAAAGCGTACTGCGCAGGCGTCCGACGTCAAGCCGAAGAAGGTAGGGGAGGATGCAGAAGAAGACAAACAGCGCTGGAGTCGGTTTTCGTGCAGCAATGGGGACGCCTCCATCGCTGCGAGAGAACTAATTAGCATACCGGTACAAACTGGTATTTCAAACGAACAGCGCGGCGGAGAACACTACCAAAGGTAGGAGACGAATAGCCTTTCTAAAGGCTATTCCGACATGTTACCTAGAAAAAAAAGAGTTTTAATGGTAGAATCCCTTTAAAGAGGACCTTTCACCATATCTGGGCACAGGCAGTTCTATATACTGTCAGAAAGCTGACAGTGCGCTGAATTCAGCGCACTGTCGGCTTTCCCGATCTGTGCCCGGTGTGAAGCGCTATCGGTCCCGGTACCGTAGCGCTTTACAGTCAGAAGGGCGTTTCTGACCATTAGCCAGAGACGTCCTTCTGCCTCGCGGCGCCAATCGCGCTGTGCTGTGGAGCGGGGAGGAACACCCCCTCCCTCCCTGATAATACTCGTCTATGGACGAGCTGTGTGAGCAGAGGGAGGGGGCGTTCCTCCCGGCTCCACAGCACAGCGCGATTGGTGCCGCGAGGCAGAAGGACGTCTCTGGCTAATGGTCAGAAATGCCCTTCTGACCATAGAAGAGCTACGGTACCGGACCGTAAGCTCTTCACACCGGGCACAGATCGGGAAAGCCGACAGTGCGCTGAACTCAGCTTTCCGGCAGTATATAGAACTGCATGTGCCCAGATATGGTGAAAGGTCCTCTTTAAGTCTAAGGCCCCACGTAGTGTTGCCTATATCTGACAAGTAATGGAGCTCCTCAGATAAGGGAGGAGGAGGTGAGAGCTCCGGGATTTCTGAACTCTATCTTCAGCTCTTCCACTTATTAGTGGGTTTAATTGAATTTGGCTGATAAGGGCTGAGATAGGGAGTCTGTTACCTCTGTATGTAATGCAAGCTGACTCAAATCCAGCTCTGCTACATCAGCCTCTACATCAGTTTCATACTGTGGTAATGCATTTACAACCAATCCCTCATTAAGTGCAAACATAGCAGATAGCAGAGCAAGTGAAAGTCCGACCACCAATGTGCCCAGAAAACCAGGAAATGAAGAGAGCACACAGCCTGCAGGTTGGTGAACAAGAGCTATGGGAATACCCCTTTAAGTCCTAGAGAAGAGACCTCTTTAGAGAACAGATAGATAAGTAATTTTCAGGAGTTTACTATGTGATCATCTGGCCCAGCTACACAGAATGACCCCATTAATTTTCAGATAAGAAGGTAAATAAAATACTATTAACTGAATTATGTATGCATTAGGGGAAGAGTTATAAAAAATGCTTGACTTTTATTTTAATATTATAATGAATAGTATTAAACATTTATTTTGCAGGCAAATATGGCGAAACACGTGTTTGACATGGGTGACCCTGTAAGTATACCCTATTGTGAGTTCTCTTTGTCATTTATCACACGTTAAAATATTCAAATCCACTGTATGTCTTCTCTCTTATCAGACTTATTGTGACATAAGTGTACTGGTTTGAAAGTGTGGCAGGGCGTTCAGAGAGGAAGTAATGTAAAAAAAACCCATAAAGCATTAGACCGCACAGTAAAAACAATAAGACATAGGTTACATGTGCACCTGGCAGGAGTTTATTTTCAGTCAAGCCACAAACATGATTATGTGATATTGAATTTTGTGCCTGCTACATGACTTCTGAGGATCGACTGTATTACATAGAGGGAAGTTGGAAAGCACTCTGGCAGCTTAACCACTCAGAGACCATGATCAATAGTCTGAGTATTTGCCAGTCAGCAGACTCCTATAAACATAAACATTTTCCACTGCAAGCAGTACTTTTCTTTCCGCATGATTCATGTGGACACCGCGCAGAGAACACACGAACCCCATTATAGTCTATGGGGTCCGTGTGGTTTCTTAGCTAACTGCTTTTCATTGCGTTTGGTATTCTGTTCAGGGGGTCCCCATGCGGATTTCCCGAACGGAATATCAAACGTAGATGTGAACCAGGCCTTAAAATGCTTGAACTGCAAACATACTGTACTTTCTTTTTTCCCATATGGTGAATGCTGTAGCAGGAAGAAAATCGATATGGCTAAATTGCCATTTTTTTGCTGTTTCGCCTTCCCAAAAAATGAAATAAAAACAGGCATTCCTCAAAACAGAATAAATAGAAAGTACATATGGACCTACAAAAAAGGATGACTTATCAAGCCCCGGTATATGGAAATATAAAAGAAAATTACGGGTGTCAGAATATAAAAATTTCAAATTGAAAAGAAATTGAATTGAAAAAACTTTTTCTTCAAGGTTTTAGATTTTTGTAAGATAATAAAGGGGGTCTATCAGCAGATTTACGGGTTATGAGCTAAAGATATGCCTGAATAGTCTTTAAAAAGGCTATTAATTATTAATTACCTTGGTAATCGATATGTAAATGAGCTTGATCATGCTCAGTGGGCGTGTCGTGCACCCCTTAGCATAATAGCTTCTGCACGCCTACCGCTGCCTCCAAAACCCCCTTCTCCTTCTTATTCACAGTGGTTTCTATTGAAAGCACGAGCGTGCGAAGTAGCTCTCCCTCTGGCGCGCTACTGTGCATGCTCCAACGCCATTTTCCCATAGAGAACATTGCGAGCTGTCTCAGATCCATGTGTCTGACTGCAGGGGACTTATCCCCCTCTTCGAGTGGTGGGATACCCAGTTATCATACACTTATATTTCCTGTAGATAGGTGAAAATTTGTGATTCTGTGGAAACCCTCTTTTAGGCTAAGGCCTCACGTCGCAGGCCGCAGCAAAAAGACTCTGCAATGCACCAGTTGCTCCTGCAGCACTTTTCACAGAAAGTCTTGAGTTTTTCACTGTGGACTTTCTGCATCAATTATACATATACAGGAAACTGCTGACGCTTCTGTAGGTATAATTAATTTGCTGCGATTTCCAAAACCGCAACAGTTTTGGAAATCGCAGCGTATCCATGTGCACAATTTTCGGCGAGGGGTGAATGGGATTTGCTTTTTACTTTATAAAGTATTTATTTAGGCAGAGACCCCATGTTGTGAAAACACTGCCTTTTACATTACCTGCCAAAGTGGATGGGATTCTGGCTTATTTTGAATAAGTCCATTTTTAGTCATATGCTGATGAGCTTCCTTGTGCGGAGATCGTGCAGCTACTGAAGCTGGGAGCTGGCTGTAACTTCAGCCGGAGCTCCCAGAGAGATGACAGGGAAGGTTTATTCCCTTCCCTGCCATCTCGATCGCTATGGACGCCACCATTATGCGGCAGCCCTCTGACCCGGCGGTCACGTGATCTGCTGGGAGCAGCGTCTTACCAGAGCTGCTGGGTCCTACAGGACCCAGATCAGCTCTGCATACTGTGTATACAGCGTGCAGGAGGCTGTATTCCTCCTGCAACTGAGGCTAAATGTACCAGCCTCAGTTGCAGGGGAAATCAGCCTCTGTAACAAAAAAAAATCAGATGATCAGATGTCCCCAAAGGTCTCTTATGACCTTATGGGGACACAATCTGTACAAAAAAAAAAAAAAAAAAAAAAAGTTTTTAAAAAATGGAAATAAAATAATAATAATAAAAAAAATAATAATACGCTAATAAAACGCCGTTATTAAAGGTTATAGCCCCACCCCCGACGACACCATACAAAATAAAAATTACCGTAACGGAGAGGAAAAACTATTTTATAAAGTTTTTCACTGACACTTTGTGTTATTAAATAAAAAATAAATTGAAAACCAGACACAATTTCCCTCCTGTTATGTTTATATTTTCCCGGATATAAAAAAATTAAAACAGATTCGAAAATAAAAACAACATAAAAATAAAGCCCTATGTGTCCCCGAAAAAAGATGCAAAAATTAGTTGACTGAGACATACGAGAAAAATGTTACAGCCCTCAAAACCGCACATACAAAAAAAACCCGAAAATGTGTCTGGTCCTGGACCACAAATTGGCCCGGTACTGAAGTGGTTAAATACATTTTATTACGTGTGTCTAATGTACAACCATAATAATTTTGAAGTGGAAATGGAAAGAACTGAGTTCAAGTTGTCATCATTATTTCCTGCATGTGCCTAAAGGAAGTGTTAGGCTGCATTCACACTGAGTAACGCTGGCTTTTTTGTGCTTATTTTTGCACATAGCGCCGCTATGTGCAAAAATAAGCACAAAAAACGCCAGCGTTACTCAGTGTGAATGCAGCCTTAAAAGACTGTCTATGAGATAGTTTCTATTTACTCAAGAAGTGTAGCGTCAGCTTCAGAATAATCAGAGATATGAATCAATACAATGTAAGTTACACTGAATCATTCTCCCTATAGCAGAACAAAACTACCGTGTTTATCAATCTGCTTACTATTGCTAAGACCTGAAAAGTCACCAAAAAGAGTATTTGTATCCTTTCTTTAAGAAAAAAGTAGTCCAACAGATTTACTAATGTCATTCTGCCTAGAATGTGTTCTAAAATGTGACATAATTTCAAGAATTTCTGGTGTGGAATGTCACATCTATGTTTTTTGAATTACAATGACAAGAAATGATCGCACATCTGAAAATGGGGTGTGACATAGTAGCAAGTAATGTGGCTTGAAATGCAAAGCACTCTCGAGTATAGATATAGTTATACACTATAGAGTTATACTTTTTATGATCTCACTCCTTTGTTCTTCTTATTTTATCTTGAGAACCTTAAGGCCCCATGTAGCAAAGTGCAGCAAAATAAAAAAAATGCTGCAGAAAAAAAACATATTTTGAAGCAGTGTTTTTCTTTGCAATTTCGCAGAGTTTTCCCTCTATGGACTTTCTGCCCCTATTATACCTACACAGAAAACATATTATTCATTAAATATAATTGACATGTTGCGATTTTTGAAAACGCTGATTTTTTTTCTTCATTGTGTTTCAGTGGGTTTAGCCAGAATCCCATCCACTTTTTTTTTTTTGCATCTTGGGGCCCCGGCCTAAGAGAGTTTTCCAGTTTTTACTTTATGATGGGCAGTCAATATCTGATCAGTCGGGGCTGATACTCGGCCCCCACACAAATTTCAGAACTGCTGTTGGCCCCAGTATTTTATAATATGAAGAGCTGGAAACTCATATTGGGACTTGAAGTGCAACTTTGTGCTCTAAGATTGGGTCATAAAATTTTTGAGCAAGCTGTAACAGACCCCCAATAGGTAGTGTAACCTTTTAGCTACATTTATTTTACAACTTGAGCTCCTTGACTGTCTGTCTAGGTTTCCACTGGCTATTAGTAGTAACCATTAGTAAATGTGGACAGTATGTTCATTGGTGGTCTGCAGATCATCAACCATCGCTCTGACACTCATATACTAGAGGATTTGGGTGGTGGGTCTGAGCCACTGGATGTGCGTGACCACTGACAATAGAACGGATTAAGAGGGAAATCAAAAGAACAGGGAGGGCATTATAAAAAGTATAACCAAATATGTGAGGCTGTATATAAATGGTGATGTAAAGTCAAAGGAAAATTGTATGTAACTTTTATTTATGTGTTATGGGGAAAGAGACTGGGCATTTAGCTAAGATCAAGTGTAGTATCTGTCAAACCAGTGCCTAAGTAACACTGTCTACACTTAAGTCAATGGCAACAATCACTTTCTGTAGATTGCACAGTATTCCATTTCTAGCATGGAATCGCTGTTTTACAGAGTAACACTTTAACCTACTGTCTTGTGAAGGAATTTATTACACCAAAGTGTACGCAGGTGATAATAAAGGGATTACTATCATAGATTCTTCATGTCTCCTCTTTTATTATTAGTTTATCGACTTTAATGCAGGGGCATAACTGTGGCTGCTATGGGGCCCACTACCTCAAGCTGCATGGCTAGCTACCCACTAGATAGATAGATAGATAGATAGATAGATAGATAGATAGATAGATCGATCATCACCAGCTGGATTAAATTCATTTACCTATCCCCGCTCCTGTCCATAGCCACTTCACAAAATCACGTTGTGAAGCTGAAGAGCATCATGGCACTATATCTCGGACGTAATATACAATTCCACTGGGAGGCAGCGGCCTAAACTACCTCTGTTGAGGCCTGTATGGGGGCACTATATTGTGTGATGGCCTATAACAGGGGCACTTACTGTGGGAGCCTGTAACATGGATCCTTTCTGTATGCGGCCCCGTAACACGGACCCCTACTGTCTGGGACCCTGTCACAGGGGCCCTTAAAGGGGTTTTCCCATGAATGTAACCTCATTTAATTCTGTAGATAATTAAAAGTTAAAACATTTTGCAAATATATTTAATTAAAAAGACAGCAGAGTTTTAAAGATCTTCTGTAACCATCTCAGTGGTAACAGTTGATGTAGTCATTTGTCGGTTGCTAATGGACACGACCATGAATGCAGGAACTTTCTATACTCTGAAACCCAGTCATGATTTCCATGTTGTGGCTGGGTTATCTTCTTGTGCATGTAGTGTTCCTGCCTGATAGCCTGTGCACAATAAAGAAATCATAGCTGGGTTTCTGACAAGTATCAGACCATAAACATTTCATGCATTCATGGTCATCCCCACTGGCAACTAATCAGGACATTGGACTGTCACCACTAAGATGGCATAGAGAAAATCTATAAAACTCTAAAAAGATTTAAATATGGTTATGTTCATAAGGATCCCTCTAATATAAAGGGGCCTTAGCCCATACTGTATGGGAGCCTGTAAAAGTGGTCCTTACTATATGGTGACCTGTAAAGGGGACAGTATACTTTCTGGGGGCCAGTAAAGGAGGCAATATATTGTATCCTCCTCAGACCCAGAAGTCTTCTAATAGAGTTATTTTATGTTCAATGTAAAAATATAATAGAACAAGGCCAAGTAACATTATCTGCAGTCTTGAAATTTTAAAAAAAATGTTCACATGACCTTAACCTTGACTGTGCACCATAGTGCAGGGCGTGTTTGTAGTTAATTAATTAATTAATTAATTAATTAATTTAATTGTATTATTTATTTATGTTTTAAGTTTATTTAAATAAACAAAATTTCAAACCAATTATATTGTTCATATGTATCAACCGAGATATCTTAGCAATTTAACTATAAGTAAGCATTGTTGCTATGTTAACTTGTACTGCATTTAGAACCGCTGTGCATTACAGTGTACACGTACTTTGCAGGCGACTAGTACTAGTTAAAACTGCAGAGTACAGCTCTGCAACTGTTATTATAAGATAAATACAGCCAAACCTTTCTTCCTCCCGTAAAACACGCTAGTACTCAGCGACACCATCTTTGTTTACAAAACTGACTATCGATCTGTGCTATAATCTTAATGTCATATGAAATGAGTTCTATCTGCACTACAGCTTCCACCAGTTCTAAACCACTTCACGTTATCCACAATGAAATTATATTGTCTAAAACCGTTGTACACTACAGTGTACACAAGGGCGGAGAAGGTTAAGGAGGTCAATATAGTGGCAATATATTGTGTGAGGGTGGATCAGTAAAGGAGGGGTATTTTGCCATGTGGGGGCAGGGAAGTGCCTAGGTAAGTTTCCTAGATACAACCCTACTTTTATGAACAACCCTAATGTTATGAAGGATAAAAACAGAAGGGTTCACTTTGTATTCATTTTGGGGAAGATAGCTCAGTAGCAGCAAAGGTGTGGACCCAATCATTCAAGACAGGGACACAAAATATGCAGCCTTACCTTCAGGAAAAAAAATAAAACAAATTCCTGCTTGTCCAAGTGACTAACTAAACAGAAGTAATAACCTAATTATACATGTGGCTTACTACCAGCCACACGAAGAAACAAACATAATTTGGTCTCACCGGACTCAGGGTTACAGGACAGACCCAGCGGCCTCCTCATTTCCTGGATCTGCCCTGAAGTGCAGGCTCTGCAATGTTTTATGGCCAGTAACTTGCCTTGTGGCAAACCAGAATCATGGCAAAAAATGTGAAGAGCCTTAAAAATGCTAAATAAATGTAACATTCAATAAGTATGACAGCTGTTATTTGCTGAATTTTCTTTCTTTTGTGCAGATGCTAGAGGCCTACTTCGCAACAAATTCTCCCTATATATATGATGAACAAATCCTACCGCATGATACCCCACATAGAAATGGTAAGAAAAATGGTTTCTATATAATATGCTGATATAAAATGTATTACAGTACCTCTTTCATTCTATATTGCTACATAGGGACCTGCTTGTTTTTGCTCTTCATTTTAAAGAGGACCTTTCATGGTTTGGGCACAGGCAGTTCTATATACTGCTTGAAAGCCGACAGTGCGCTGAATTCAGCACACTGTCGGCTTTCCCGATCTGTGCCCCGGGTAAAGAGCTATCGGTACCGGTACCGTAGCTCTTTACAGTCAGAAGGGCGTTCCTGACAGTCAGTCAGGTACGTACTTCTCCACAGCAGGGCCTATTGTGCTGTACTGTGTGAGCGGGGAGGAACGCCCCCTCCCCTCCTGATAATACTCATCTATGGAGCAGTGTGAGCAGAGGGAGGGGGCGTTCCTCCCCGCTCACACTGAATTCAGCACACTGTCTGCTTTCCAGCAGTATATAGAACTGCCTGTGCCCAAATCGGTGAAAGGTCCTCTTTAAAGTAGAGCAAGCAAAATTGCATATAGGAACTTTAAAACGAAGGACATTTAATGTGAGATTCATACTGTGCTGAAAAATGTGTTGCATACAATGACATGATGGAGCGCTAGAAACAAATGGCTTATCTTTAGACTAGGCCATTGAAATCAGATCTGTGGAGCTCAGACTCCCTGTTTCCCCAGCATTCAGCTGTCACATTCTGTTCATTGTTTATCAGGCACATGTAGTGGATATGCCTGCTACTCCTTCTAATTCCTATTCATTAAAATGAGCAGTGGTGAGCTGTAATACCAAGCACTGCCAGTAGAAAATGTATGAAGCAGTGCTTGGTAAGCAGCAAAGGGGCACCCTAGCTGAAACTGAGTGATGGGGTTTCTGGAGGCCACCAACAAATCTAATAAAAATGACTTATCCCAAGGTCAGGCTCTCAGTTTTTTTTGTTTTTGTTTTTTTTTTAAATGGCCTTTAAGAAAATTAGCTAGTTTGGAGAATGGTTAAAATATCATTCTATTGGCTTACGCATACTGCAGAGCATAGACCTTGCACAGTCCTATTCAAAGCCCCTAAGAAGTCTGTATGCTAATGTACCGGTAATATGGTATAATTTACAGCAGTGGTTCTCAACCTGTGGTACACATACCCCTAAGGGTACACACTGCAGTGACTGCCATCCTCCCATAATGGTAGTTTGTGGTGTTCACCACCCATGAACTATATTGTACTTTTGGATCTCTTTAGGCCCTCTGAGTATAATTAGCAGAGGCCCAGGGAAAGTGAGCGAACATAAGAAACAGTGTTGCTCATCTCCTATGGGCCATTCAGGGACATTATACAACATAGAGGGGCACTGTGGAACATAATTCTGCATTGATGGGGGCCACTATGGAACATTATACAATATCGGGCAGCTATGAGATATTCTACTGTGTGGGAGGACCACTAGGGGACATTATACTGCATGGAGGACTGCTATGGGACATTATTATGTCACAGGAGTCTTTGATATGAATGCAATGGTGCTTTCTGAATAGCCTGATTAGTACCCTTAATTCTGCCCCGGTGGTAAGTAATGGGGTAAAGGGGTAGTCCTGTTGGTGATTTCAATTATGTCATTATCATGATCATCTATGTTTATTATAATGCATCCCATGGTCTAATCTGCAGCACTTGGCAGCACTACTCTACCTGGTCCTGGTTGCTAAAATTGAGTTTACTGTCCACCATGTTTTTCCAGTGGGGTTTTACTCAGTATTTTATTATTCAATATATAGATATAGAAATTGTTCCCTCAGCCCAGGTGTATAACTTTACATTTCTCCACGATTCTGATCCATTTATCCACATTAAAATGAGTTTGCCATTTCTTGGGCCAGTCCTCCAGCTTATCTAAATCTTTCTGTAATATTACAGATCCTTCTCTGTGTTGAATGTTTGTATCATCTGCATATATTGAATTTCCCTCCCAATGCCTTGGTCAAAGCTGACAGAAGCACATGGGTCCCACAATATTATCATGGATCACTGTCCCCTGGAACAAGATCGCCTGGCAGTGATCCCCCCTAGGCTTATACTCGAGTCAATAAGTTTTCCCAGTTTTTTGCGGTAAAATTAGGGCCATCGGCCTATATTCGGGTCAGCTTATACTCGAGTATATACGGTAAATGCCGTGATCACAACTAAATACACTCACTTTAATTCATCATTACAGTCACAAATTATTTTAAGAGACAAGAAATACATTTTCGTTTTACATAATCTGGGATTTTTTAAATTTTTATCATTAGTAGTGGTTGATGAATTGAAAAACCTGCAAAGTGATATTATTAGATCATTAGAAGAGTTGCAGAGCCATGTAAACCACACAGTAATTGTTCCATAGAAATAATAATAATGATGATGATGACTTGAGCTCTACTTTAGAAACTTTTTGGCAGTCAAGCAGATCATTTCTGGGAAATATTTACTCTCTGTGCAAACATTCTTTTAAGCTGCTTTTTTTTCCACGCTATTTATTGAGTCAAGTGTGAAATATGTAGCATATCTTACATAAACTATCAGCACTTGTTCAATCCTAAAAGTTTTATTGATTTTCAGTACTTGAATCTTGGTGGTTTTTAAAACTTCTTCACATCTTATCTTAGCTTCATCTTTTCATGAACTTAAACCACAGCCCATATTATGTATTCTTTACTAAGAATATCTACATGTTATAATATATTATAGAAAAACCTTTCTGTAATTACATTGCGCTTGAGATTAAAGTTCACGTAGTGGGCCGCAGCAAAAAAGCACTGCAGCGCTTTTCACAGAAAGTCTTCAATTTTACCTAGATTGAAACCACTGGCATTTCCGTAGGTATAATTTGACATGCTGCGACAGTTTTGGAAATTGCAGTGTGTCCGCAACGCTTATTTTTTCTTAAAGAGGACCTTTCACCGATTTGGGCACAGGTAGTTCCATATACTGCTGGAAAGCTGACAGTCCGATGAATTCAGCGCACTATCGGCTTTCCCGATCTGTGCCCCGGGTAAAGAACTATCGATCCCGGTACCGTAGCGCTTTACAGTCAGAAGGGCGTTCCTGACAGTCTGAAAGTGCAAAAGAGCTGGAAGTGGTTAAGTGAAGAAGGCTGTCCTATCAGTGACTGACACCTTCAGCCTGGTTCCCTTTAAAGATTATAATGTGGTGCTTGAGAACTATGAGATGGACTTCCTCATTAGTCTGTCTTTATGATAAAAATATGGGCTTCTCAGAATGTGCCATAAATGTCTGACTAGCATATAAACCTATAGACTTTATTTTGCTTACTTGTATAGCACCAACATATTCTGCAGTGACTTACATACATTGTCAGTCACTGTCCCATACAGGGCTCACAATCTACATTCCCTATCAGTATGTCTTTGGAGTGTGGGTAGAAACCCACACAAACACTGGGAGAACATACAAACTCCTTGGAGATGTTGTCCTTCAAGGGATTTGAACCCAGGACTTCAGCACTGCAAGGCAACAGTGCTTATTACTGAGCTTACTTTAAGGAAAATGTTTGTTCTCATACCGTTTGGTGGTTAATTTTTGGTTTTAAGAGGGAATTTCAAATCAAAGAAAGAACGACGGATTTATGAGTGTAAATTTATGAACCTGCTTCAAACACTGGAGAAGGGGCTAAATCTGTCACATGGGTTTATGACATCTTACAGAAATCACTGACCTGAGACCCTGAGAACTGATAAAAACCTGGAATTATTTACATTGTTTGTACCAATTACTAATAACCCTCTACCCCCTTCCTCCTAGAATTCTATCCCTGTGTCCTTTTGTACATAAATATGCATCCTTCAGAAATGGTTTAAAATTTACTTGAGAAAGGAGCCGAGAGTTCTGAAACGTTGTAATCTGTCATCATTATTAGTTAGCCATTAAAAAGGTATCAACTACTGAAGAATATCAAGTTTTTTTTTTAGCTTACTTTGTAAGCCTTGGAATCTAAACAATATTGCAGATGTTGAATGTATGCCATAATATTGTCACTGGGTACATTCCTCAGCATACCACATTGGTCATTTATTATCCAACAACTCAAACCTGTCAGCAGAAATGCCAAATGACACTCCTTATTTCATTGTGTCTATGCCTCTGATCAATTTCAGTTTGAAATCCATCTTCCCATTGAAAAGATATGGCCCCTGGCTGGTAGTATGGAAATAAGCGGTTCTGTCCAAGTGGGCGGAGACCTTTTATTTTATAAGAGGAAATAATAGGTTACAGTATATTACCAAATATCAGCCCCACACATCAATGGTCTCAGTATGCTTTACTGGTGAAATAATATAGGACTCAAGCTAGCCCTCAGCTTCTTTGGACAACCATTCTTTAAGATGCCCAAACAGTCTGAAGGGGGCTTCCTCAGAGAATATCACTTTACTGCAGTCCAAACTCTATACTCCCTGCAGAATGTCAATCTGTCCTTGAAATTGCCTAGGAACAATGCCATGAAGTAAGAATCCAAACATCTTCCAGGATCAACTTTGGTTGCTTTCTCCAGCCTAATGGAGCATCTTGCCACAAGGCAAATGTGATAACTAAGTGGTTTAATGTACAGAACATTGAAATTTTGATTCCATGGCCCAGTTCTCAATCCCACTGAGAACCTATTGTCAGTCTTAAAAAAAAAAAAAAAAAAAAAGCGGGTGGACAAATAAGAAATGATAGAACTCTATAAGCTTATTGATGCTGATATCCTGGATGCCGGGGTGAATTGCAGAAGTCTTGAAAAATAAGGATCAAAGTACTACAAATATTCAGTCTTTGCATAAACATGATGTGTTTGTCACTAGAAGTTCAAAACTTCTAAAAAGCTTCTAATTGTACTTCAGTATACCACAGAAGCATCTGGCTAAGTGCATGTTCACACTAATGTGCAATATTTTTTCCACAGCATTGTAGATATGAGGAGGAGTTTTTTTAAAGAGGACTCTTCACTGTCAATGCTGACTGTTTGTATCCTTTAATGGGCGCTGCCCCATTGATTCTGACACAGTTGGTATTCTAGCTGTAGCTCTCATTTCTGTCCAATATGCTAATTAGGCTCTCAATCCTGATATGCTAATTAGGCTGCCAAGTATGGTGTCAGGAAGGAGGCAAGGGGTGTGATCCTGAGCTCTTTGGACACTGACACCACCGACTTGACGGTACAGAACCTAGTTAGCATATTAGGCACCAAATCTAACAGCACTAAGAAGCTAGAGAAAAAATCTTACTGTGCCAGAATCAGTGGAGCAGTGCCTATTAAAGCATATACAGAACTGGAGTGGGCGCAAGTGGGGAAAGGTACTGTTAAAGGCCGGGACCCCACAGGCCGGAAACACTGCGATTTGACTGCGGCGGAAATGCCTCTCTAAAAATTGTGACGTTTTACAGTACTTGCAAAGTGGATGGGATTCATGCGTATCCCATGGTCACTTTGCAGAAAAATCGCAGTGCGGACACGCTGCCATTTCCAAAACTGTTGCAGTTTTGAAAATCGCAGCATGTCAATTATATCTATGGAGACACCGGCGGCTTTCCCGTAGATATAATTGTAACAGAAAGTATGCAGAAGAAAACTCTGTGAACTTTCTGTTCAAAGCGCTGCAGGAAGAACCGCGATGCGTTCACGCCTCGGTTGTTCCCGCAGCACTTTAGCGTGGCGTTTCCAGCCCGTGGGGCCTTATCCTAAAGGTTTGTTAACCAGACAACCCATTTAAGGCCTTTACACTCACCGGCCACTTTATTAGGTACACCATGCTAGTAACGGGTTGGACCCCCTTTTGCCTTCAGAACTGCCTGAATTCTTCGTGGCATAGATACAACAAGGTGCTGGAAGCATTCCTCAGAGATTTTGGTCCATATTGACATGATGGCATCACACAGTTGCCGCAGATTTGTCGGCTGCACATCCATGATGCGAATCTCCCGTTCCACCACATCACAAAGATGCTCTATTGGATTGAGATCTGGTGACTGTGGAGGCCATTGGAGTACAGTGAACTCATTGTCATGTTCAAGAAACCAGTCTGAGATGATTCCAGCTTTATGACATGGCGCATTATCCTGCTGAAAGTAGCCATCAGATGTTGGGTACATTGTGGTCATAAAGGGATGGACATGGTCAGCAACAATACTCAGGTAGGCTTTGGCGTTGCAACGATGCTCAATTGGTACCAAGGGGCCCAAAGAGTGCCAAGAAAATATTCCCCACACCATGACACCACCACCACCAGCCTGAACCGTTGATACAAGGCAGGATGGATCCATGCTTTCATGTTGTTGACGCCAAATTCTGACCCTACCATCCGAATGTCGCAGCAGAAATCGAGACTCATCAGACCAGGCAACGTTTTTCCAATCTTCAATTGTCCAATTTCGATGAGCTTGTGCAAATTGTAGCCTCAGTTTCCTGTTCTTAACTGAAAGGAGTGGCACCCGGTGTGGTCTTCTGCTGCTGTAGCCCATCTGCCTCAAAGTTCGACGTACTGTGCGTTCAGAGATGCTCTTCTGGCTACCTTGGTTGTAACAGGTGGCTATTTGAGTCACTGTTGCCTTTCTATCAGCTCGAACCAGTCTGGCCATTCTCCTCTGACCTCTGGCATCAACAACGCATTTCCGCCCACAGAACTGCCGCTCACTGGATGCTTTTTCTTTTTCGGACCATTCTCTGTAAACCCTAGAGATGGTTGTGCGTGAAAATCCCAGTAGATCAGCAGTTTCTGAAATACTCAGACCAGCCCTTCTGGCACCAACAACCATGCCACGTTCAAAGGCACTCAAATCACCTTTCTTCCCCATACTGATGCTCGGTTTGAACTGCAGGAGATTGTCTTGACCATGTCTACATGTCTAAATGTACTGAGTTGCCGCCATGTGATTGGCTGATTAGAAATTAAGTGTTAATGAGCAGTTGGACAGGTGTACCTAATAAAGTGGCCGGTGAGTGTATGTACCAAGTTGTTTTCACTTGTATCAGAACAATGCAACAGTAACAATAATATGCCATTGAGTCAATTAATAAACAATGAATTGGCCATATTGAAAACATTTACTTGCCGTTTTTTATAGCCAAATAAATGCACAAATAGCCATAATGATATTATTAGTATGATTCCTCTAAATGTTCTCTTCTTTTTTTTTCTTTAAGTTGATGGACCATACCTTGACATTGTAGAGCAACCTAAACAGGTAAAGAAGCAACTATTATTGTTCCCTTTTATTTTATATACTCTTGTTTTATGTGTTAGTGCTATGTTTATGGCTTAGTTAGCTATCATTTTAACAAACTTAGACTGGAAGGTAATCAAGTATGACAGTAAGTATAGTATCAGATGGTGCTACCATGCAGACATAATTTTTTGGCGTTTTCGTATAGGACAGCATTGCATTAGTTGATGTTATGTTACATGACTAAGGGAGGCCATCAATTGTAGCACAAGGCAGACTGTCGGGACAGCTGTAGATCAACTGTTTCCCCAGATGAGTAGTTCCTGGCATTGTTTACATGCTAGGGAATGTGCTATTCTCTTCCTGTATTCTTGATAGCAGCAGATTGGGTACTTTAGCAATGTTCCATTGACTTGAATGGGACACCACTGCAGTTCCCACAACCTCCAGTGTAAAGAATACCAGTAGCTATGGGCTTGGAGAAACAGCCAATCTGTGGGGTCTCGACAGTTAAATCCCCATTGATCTAAAATTGATGGCCTATCCTTAATGGAGTTAACTTAACCCCAGCGTAACCCACCATCCTTTGCTTGACGACAGCCCAAGAAAGATAAGATACGCCCCAAAAGCCCTTTTTATCTAATTTGCATTTGTATGAAATAGCAATTTTCTTAATAATAGAGCTGCAATGCTGAATAACAAAGACATGTTTGGAAAGTGTGTAAGGGACACTACACGGTACTGGGATTACTTTCATTACCATTTTGCTGCTGAAAGACTTCCTTTGTAAACATTCTGTAAGATAAAATAACAGGAACATTTTTCCTAATATTAGACTGGGAATATTTGCTAAATAGTGACCCCAGAGTGTTGCTTAGGAATGCATCTTAGATTACATGACCTAAACTCCACACATGTGTTAAGATATGTTTTAGTCTTTCCTACTACTACATTAATGTAGTACATATGTACTACGAACATATATGCAAACTTGGTGCCATCTATTACCTGTCACTAAAAGTCCTGGACACTGGCAGTCTAAAGTGATAAATGGCTGCTAGTGATATAACTCGTGTTCCATATTATATTCAAAGCAAAAAAAATGTATAGATTTATTTTATTGTTTGCAATTTTCTTTTATATTATGTTTGCAGAGAGGTTTCCGCTTTCGATATGTGTGTGAGGGGCCTTCACATGGTGGACTTCCTGGAGCTTCTAGTGAGAAAAACAAGAAATCTTATCCACAAATTAAGGTTAGATTTATATGCATAGACTTTAAGGCCGGGGCCCCATGGGACGTAAACACCGCGATTTGCCCACAGCGGAGACACTGCGGGAAAAATCACGGCGTTGTACATTGCAGGCAAAGTGGATGGGATTCATGTGAATCCCATCCCCACTTTGCGGAAAAGATCACATTGCGGACACACTGCGATTTGCAAAGCCGTTGTGGCTTTGCAAATTGCAGCATGTCAATTATATCTACGGAAACGCCGACAGCTTTACCGTAGATATAATGTTATGAGCGGTCAGACCCCCAACTGATTGCTGGTTATCCCCTATCCATAGGATAACTTGTTTTGTGGGAAATCCCCTTTAAGTGAATTAAATTTAAGATAAACTAAATAGTTACATGCATCCTTAAAGGGGTTATCCAGCATCTGAACTTTTTTTTTATACTGATGACCTATCCGCAGAATAGGTCATCACTATCAGATCGGTCAGGCTCTTACACCTGAACCCCGATCTGATCAGCTGATGCGGCTATTGGAAGTCATATACTAAGTATATGACCGGAAGAAGCTCTGCTCCAATTCAAGTAAATGGAGCAAGGCTGCAGCTCCAGACGCTACTGCAACACTGTGTATACCGGAATCTCCTTGGTGTGTGTGTTAGACCCCAACCAATCTTGTGGATAGGTCTTCAGAATCAAATAGCTTCAGGTCCTGAACAACCCCTGTCAAGTTAGTAAGGCTGAAGAAGACAAAAAATCTATACTTTCCAACCGTCTGTTACTATTATGATTATACAGTGCTTATTCAGACAAAAAATAAATCTTCAGATTGCATTTGCCAGATTGCCTTCTTCCTGTCTTTGTGTGACATTTAGTGGGCTATAGTGAAACTGCTTTTATTTTTTAAAGATTTGTTATGGCATTTGTTTTTATATACACTCACCGGCCACTTTATTAGGTACACCTGTCCAACTGCTCGTTAACACTTAATTTCTAATCAGCCAATCACATGGCGGCAACTCAGTGCATTTAGGCATGTAGACATGGTCAAGACAATCTCCTGCAGTTCAAACCGAGCATCAGTATGGGGAAGAAAGGTGATTTGAGTGCCTTTGAACGTGGCATGGTTGTTGGTGCCAGAAGGGCTGGTCTGAGTATTTCAGAAACTGCTGATCTACTGGGATTTTCACGCACAACCATCTCTAGAGTTTACAGAGAATGGTCCGAAAAAGAAAAAACATCCAGTGAGCGGCAGTTCTGTGGGCGGAAATGCGTTGTTGATGCCAGAGGTCAGAGGAGAATGGCCAGACTGGTTCGAGCTGATAGAAAGGCAACAGTGACTCAAATAGCCACCCGTTACAACCAAGGTAGCCAGAAGAGCATCTCTGAACGCACAGTACGTCGAACTTTGAGGCAGATGGGCTACAGCAGCAGAAGACCACACCGGGTGCCACTCCTTTCAGCTAAGAACAGGAAACTGAGGCTACAATTTGCACAAGCTCATCGAAATTGGACAATTGAAGATTGGAAAAACGTTGCCTGGTCTGATGAGTCTCGATTTCTGCTGCGACATTCGGATGGTAGGGTCAGAATTTGGCGTCAACAACATGAAAGCATGGATCCATCCTGCCTTGTATCAACGGTTCAGGCTGGTGGTGGTGGTGTCATGGTGTGGGGAATATTTTCTTGGCACTCTTTGGGCCCCTTGGTACCAATTGAGCATCGTTGCAACGCCAAAGCCTACCTGAGTATTGTTGCTGACCATGTCCATCCCTTTATGACCACAATGTACCCAACATCTGATGGCTACTTTCAGCAGGATAATGCGCCATGTCATAAAGCTGGAATCATCTCAGACTGGTTTCTTGAACATGACAATGAGTTCACTGTACTCCAATGGCCTCCACAGTCACCAGATCTCAATCCAATAGAGCATCTTTGGGATGTGGTGGAACGGGAGATTCGCATCATGGATGTGCAGCCGACAAATCTGCGGCAACTGTGTGATGCCATCATGTCAATATGGACCAAAATCTCTGAGGAATGCTTCCAGCACCTTGTTGAATCTATGCCACGAAGAATTGAGGCAGTTCTGAAGGCAAAAGGGGGTCCAACCCGTTACTAGCATGGTGTACCTAATAAAGTGGCCGGTGAGTGTATATACGGTATATTATGTGGAATAGCTGTAGGTATTGCTAAGGTCGCAGTCCTGATCGGGCCACTAAGCCAGCAGGGCCTACAGGTTCCCCTCAGCACACTATCACTGATCAGGCAAAGTACTCCTCAATTGCTGAATTTTTTCACGAATATAACCATAATTTATATAGACTATCAAAAGTTAAATGGGTTGGCCACTTTCAGACCAATATTGACAAACAAATGTACAATAAAAAGATATACAATTTTCCAATAGACTTTCTGTATCACTTCCTCACGGCTTTCTTGATCTCGGCTTGATGTCATTCATTCTGTTACTTCTAGAGGATAAAACTCTGACCATGGTCATGTGATTTACGGTCCATGGTCATGTGATTTACGGTCCATGGTCATGTGATTTACAGTCCATGGTCATGTGATGAGCACACAGGTGCACAGCTGATTACCAGGCAGATGTCTGATTACTGTGCTGTGACTATAACAAGCGGCACCTATGTGCTCATCACATGACCATGGACCGTAAATCACATGACCATGGTCAGAGTTTTATCCTCTAGAAGTAACAGAATGAATGACAGCAAGCAGAGATCTAGGAAACCGTGAGGAATTGATACAGAAAGTATATTGGAAAATTGTATCTTTTTATTGTACATTTGTTTGTCAGTATTAGTTTGAAAGTGGCCAACCCCTTTAAACATTTCTGCAAATATGATAATTAAACATTTTCCTGCATTTTAAAGATTTTTTTTCTAACCATCTTAGCAGTGATGGTGTTTTATTTTTGAACAGTTGCCAATGGATACGACCATGAATGCAGAATGTTTCTATGGTCAGGAGCTTCTCAGAAACTCAGTCATGATTTTGCTATTATCGCTGGGTTATCCCCACATACAAGTAATGTCCTGCCTCATAATCTGTCCATAGTAAGGATAAGTGATCAGGACAATCCCTTCACTGTCTACCCATGGCTCAACAAATTCAATTCAAGATATTAGCTATGGCATGCCTAAGCCATCACAACCTTTCCCATACATGTCTTACCTAATCTCCTGCTACCTTCCCACCTGTCATTTCTGATCATCACAGGACCTCCCTCTCCACTCTGCACTAATACCATCTTCACACAACTGCCTCCAAGACTTCTTCCATGCATCTTCCATACTGTGGAACTCACCAACACGATTCATAAGGTTACAGTTACACGACGGTGAATATAGACATTAATTTTATTGTCAGTGAATGGGGTATATTCACATGACCGTTCTTTTGACGGTCCATTGTCATGGGCTGTCCAAATATAGGTCATGTCCTATTTTTGGCCATTTTCAAGGATTCCTCCAAACAATGAAATGTATGAGGGATCGGTGAAGACAGATGCCTATGTTTAAAACTTAGTACCTCCCAAAACATACATATTTACAAATCTTAACATACGGCAACCACAAGTAAAATGGTTACTCTGGCAAATGTGGCCATGCCCCCAGTGCACCAGACAACTTGTTTGCATACAGCTAAAGTTGAATTGTTTGGCAGTAGATTGCACCTTGAAACAAAACAGGTATGTGCCGTATGCTACTAACCACCCCTACAAAAACATATTACATCCTTTCAAAGTGATTTTGGTGATAGTCGACTGCCTTTAACCCCTAAACGTCACTAATGTGGCCATTTACGTGGCTTTATCTGATGCCCGCTGCTGCAGTCACATTAATTGAAATCAAACACATGTGATTTATAGCTACTCCCGTAGGAGAGATAAGTTCCGGCATCTCCATGCTGAAGTTACTGTCTGGGAGTTACACTGTGATAAGGGAAGCATTTAGGACTTTTATAATCACTTTAATCAATAAAATGTAACCCTTTATATCACAGTAAAGTGAAACAGTCTTTCCATTCACACTGTGCGAGCAAATCTCGCTCCTCTGCCACCCCCTCCCATCACCTACTTCCTGGATGTTTGCGCTGTCTTAGCAGGGAACCTAGCGAGAGATAACACCAGCAGTTTACAGCCCTTTACTATACTAAACTACTGGGTAATTTACACATGGACCGAGGGTCCAGAAAATAAGCCATACTGAATATAAAACCGATAAAAACCTAATCTTTTGTTGAAAAACTATATACATGTGTAGCTCTTGTGATCAAAAGAATTACAAAGTATATTTTTAATATGTTTATATGCAATAGTATATATGTTTTAGGTAAAAGAAGCAAAATTTTAATTTTTTTTTACACATTTTATAACATTCTTCCACTTCTAGCGAAAAAAAATTTCAACTTGGTTAACACATAATACTACTTATTTTTAGCCTTATGTGTCGTGGAAAAAAAACATGGTAAAATAGTTTAGATACACAAAGCCATTAAAAAGATATTGTGGAGTAAAGCAATGTATATCAACATGCTAAATTTGGCCTGAGCATTGGGGTATCAATGACGCTTGGTCCTGAAAGGGTTAAATGTTGCTTGCTTATCCTGCTTTTTACATTGCGAAGTGCCATTTGCTGAGTTCTTTGTTGTCATTTTTCCCAATTAAAATGAGGGTGATTTTACCAGGCAAACTGGAAGAGCAGGAGGTGTACAGTATCTAATAAATGTTTAAGCTTTTTGTGTTCATTTATGTTACCAGACTGACATGTTAATGTAACTAATATAATCCCTTCACACCAGAGTATATTTGTGAACGGAGCAGTATTTTTTTTCTAGTCTGCTTTGTTGCGTTTTGATTTGGGAATTTCCATGGACCGGTTAGTGTACTTTCCATTACAGGGAAATAGAAATGCATTGGCAGCCTTCCAGATGCTCAGATTTGTTCTGAAGCTACTGTATAGACATGTGAAAGTGAAGAGATTTGGGGTTAGTTCTGCTGCTTAGTTTATAGTAGATGGAATGGTTGTGTCCTTCTCGTAAATGATACGCAGTGCTGCTGAGTGTATTATTTGTTTCAGAAATCCCAAGATTTATCACTGACATGATTCATCTGTTGATATTTAATGTTGTATTGTTTGCTTTTAAAGAGTTACAATTAAAAAAAAATCCCCCAAGTATCCACAGTAATATACTCTCTATCCCCTTGTAGGCTGGTTTCACACTAGTGGTGTTATGTGCATGCAGATCAGAACAATAGATAAAAAAGGAGAACAATGGCAGATTGTCATTATGGACAGTAATCTTAAAATAAAACAGAAAACGTCTTCCATCAGCTTTCAGTTTTTTGTTTACTTGAAAAAAGTTCTTCATGCTTCGCTCCCCTACTTTATATTTGTTCTACTGGTCATTAGATTAGATAAGGAATAAATAGGAGGGACATACAGGTGAGCTGCCAGGAGAGATTCTATAGGTGATAATGTAATCCTGTAGTTCACAGGAAGTGAAATCTGGTCTACACAGCAGCATCTTATAACCTAGCAAGAGGTTGCTTGAAGGTTTAGCATTAAAAGTCCAAGAAAACATTCGTTGGAATGCTGTTTGAGGCTAAGGTCCATGCAGTGAGCCTTTCGCCACCTCCACAAACTCCAACACTTTGCATTCTACATCACTTTTTTAGTGCCATTGTGATTTTGTTTTTTAAACCATCACTTTTCCCAAGTGAACATATGCTAATTAAGCTCTATAGAGAACAGGCGCTACTCCTACCAATCATCTGGACTTGGCTTTAAAAACCGCATGCAAAAACTTAAGCATTAGAGATGAGCGAGTAGTATTCGTTCAAATATCGAATCCTATTATAGTCTATGGGAAAAAACGGGAATGTTGTTCCGGTTTCCATGGAAACCAAAGTTCGACTCCTTGGATCCTCCAAGTTCCGGAAGTAGCAGGATGAGGAGCACGAGGAGGTTTTTGCATTGAATGCAATGGATTTTTCCTGCGTGGTATTTGACCGATACGAGTACTCGATCGAATACTACTCGCTCATCTCTATTAAGCATGTAAATAGACCCCAGACTGCATATAGACATTCATATTTACAAATGTAGTTCTTGAATCCAAAAACAGGAACTTTATCGCAATTGGTTTTGATTTTAAAAAACAGCATCTCAAAACTGGGACATGTAAACACAAGGTAAAGGGAAAATCTATCCAAATTGATTTTTCACATGCCATATCTATTTGTCAAAACTAACATAAGTGTAGTCCAAGACCTCCAACTTCCAACCACTGAGTTTGAGAATGTAGGATTTGTAAAGACCCCTAGAACCCTATTGAGTGCAACAAGATTTTCAGCAGTGGGAACCAGGGACAAGATTGAGAACAGCGCAGATTTTTTTCTGTGTCCTGCTGCAATCTCTGCCTCCTATTAAAAACAAAGGGAAGCAGATTCGAGGCCATAATTCACATACAAATCCGAGACACATTCCTGCGTGTAAACGTACCTTAGGCATGATCTGGATACTTTCTAGTACAGGTGAAACTAGAATACACATGTATAGATTGCAGGTATGTTGCTGAGTGTAAAGGAATTGCTAGAAGAACAATTTCCCCGGAGCTGCTGGTGAAACCTGGGAGGAAGGGAACAACAAGATAGTGAGTCCTAAGCTGAACCCATCCCCTGTCCCTGCCTACTTGCCTTACTGCCCTAGGCGGCAGAGGACAATTGGTCGGCAGTTCCTTCTTATGATATAGGTGATAACACAAAAAAAGACAAACAACAACAAATGGGAGGTCAGGTAGCCAGGGGGTCAGAACCAGTCAAGCAGCGCAGTACAGAATCAAAATCCAAGAGAGTAGTCACAAGAAAATTCCAAAGGTCAGAAATGTAAATACAAACAGTAACAGTTTAGAGCCAGCATGCACAGAAACAACATGTGCAAAGGATCACAAATGAACACGCCTCCTGTGCAACAGCGTGAGAACAGAGGGGGATGCAGAGGCCCGAACAGACAAAGATGCTACACTGAGGGTAATGACAGCAGAAAGTCAATGCAAAAACATTCTAAAGAGAGTAATCTTACACGTTTCTGTGGTAAGCCACAACATAATCACAAGTGGATTTCCCGTTAACAAAAAATATAGTTGATAGTAAAATGTTGTTTTTACAGATTAACAACTACGTTGGCCAAGCCAAAATCATAGTGCAGCTGGTGACCAATGGCAAAGATGTCCGGCTACATGCGCATAGCTTAGTGGGGAAGCATTGTGAAGATGGAATCTGCTCTGTAAATGTAGGCCCTAAAGACAATGTTGTTGGGTGAGTCTTTCTTTTTCACTTTATTGTTACAGGTGATCCTGGACAGATATGTAAAGTACACGAAAGCAGGAAATAACTAGTAAGCCGAAGTACTTGGTGTGTTCAGATATTCCAAACCACAGCATGTTTCACATATGTTTGATGTTCATGTGAGGTTTTTGTTCACTGACATCGCACTTCCCACAGTAGACGACTAGTACTACTGATATTTACACACCCACCTGTTCTAAAATTTTAAGACCCATTTACACGAAACAATATAAGCCACTGCCAGACAATCAGAATGGGTATTCTGGGCATTATATAGATGTTGTGATGGGTATGCTGTCAGGACAGTCACTGTACTTATGGAGTGAGCGAGTAACTACCGTGTTTCCCCGAAAATAGGACGTACCCCGAAAGTAAGGCATGGCAGACATTTTGCTGCCTTGCCTAATATAAGGCGCTCCCCCGAAAGTAAGACATAGTGAATAGAAATGAATGGAAGTAGCCGGCAAGCGGGGGTTTAATCGGCGTGCCGGGCGCTTCCATTGATTTCTATGGGAGTGTGTGCGGGCACCGACCGGAGGCATTAGCGCTGGATGTCTGCTGACACCAGGATTTTGAGATGGATACAGCCTCAAAATCCTGACCAAAAAACTACGTGTAAACTTACCCTTACTGTATGCTGTAACTGTTACTAAGGAGTACCACCGATAAGACACATACCCTGCTCTGTTGTAAAGCAGGTGAGTATGTAACATTTGAAACATCGGCATTAAATGTAATATTTATTTGTCCCTTTTTTCAATGTATAAATAGGTTCCCCAATTTAGGAATTCTTCATGTAACGAAGAAAAAAGTGATTGAGATTTTGGAGATGCGCATGATGGATGCTTTTAAGAAGGGCTATAATGCTGGTCTTTTGGTACACCCTGAGTTAAGTTATGCATATTCAGCGGACAGGTCATTGACAGGTTAGTCACATATGATATGTGTAAATGCTTATGATTACAGAAATGCACATGTAACCTTAAAGGTGTGTTCGTTGCCATTTTTGTTCATTTCTTTGTTGAACAAAAGTGAAAAGGAATTCAGTAGACCTCAGCAGTGATGTTAGCATGTATGGTACATGACTGGTGAGACCAATGAATGAATGCAGAGATCACATGGTAATAATGCCACCCATACACCTGGAGACAGTAGTGTGGGGAGGGAGCCAATGACGTCACCTGTCTTAGGGGCTGGTTTCAAAGGTGAACGTTATGACCCCTGTAGCTGTGTAGCTGACTGATGTCACATGATGCAACTTAATGGTGCAGCTGCACTGTTTGTCCCAGGCCACAAAACACAAAGCACCTGTAGAAAAATCCTTTAACAACCACTAAAATGTAATATTCTGAAATGGTAAATGTTTACTATTAAAATCTATATTTGGTGCTAGAAATGTTAAAACTTGTTTCAGATTTCTCAGGCTATATAAAACACTATGCCTCCTTCAACTCCAACCATCCGTCAGCCAGTGGCCAGTGTGCTGAGGAATGACAAAATAAGCCCAAATCTTTAATATTGCTGGTTTTTCAGCCTTTATATGTTGTTGGAGTAAAATATCCCTATGACTAAATGATCTTTGTATTCATCTACTAAAGTGGTATTAGCCAAGAAAATACATGCTGTTATACATTAAGTGACCTTTTCTTTAGTGCTATTTCCACTTCTTGATGTATGTACTGGATTTGTTTTTACATCCATCATTATTTGCATTTATATATGTTGTGTGTTTTATGTTGTAGAGCGGGAAAAAGATCTAATTCGACAAGCAGCGTATCAACAATCCAAAGACATTGACCTTAGCGTGGTACGACTGATGTTCACTGCTTTCTTGCCAGATAGTAATGGGGGTTTCACTAGACGACTTGAGCCTGTCATATCCGTTCCTATATTTGATAGCAGTAAGTATTTTTCTTTTCTTATTACATATTTCTTAGGATAGTTCTATCATTTTAATGGCTAATTAAATGTACAAAGTGTATCGAATCCCAGTTATTTAAATCCCCTCCAGAAAAACAAAAAAATGCATCTTATCATTTGCAAAATTGCCCCTAAACCTCAGTCATGTTCAAAATTAGTACTTCTAAAATTTGTGATATCAGTAGTCTCCTATATCGTCCTATATACAGTACCTGTAAGACTTCAGTTTGTGCCAAAGTTGAGCAGTGCACTGCAAAACACTTCAAATCCTATTAACAGATTCTTCCTCCTGCCCTTAGTATATCTCTGTGCATGCTGCAGCATTCGTATGCCTTTCATTAATAAATTTTCATCAACTCCCAGTGGCATGCGGGGCTGAGTGAGTTGTGGTCACATGCTTGTTACATTGGTCAGTTCTGATTTATACTGTTCAAAGTATAGATCATCTTACACAATGTTACAACACCCTTCGCACACGACTTCGGTGGCCCAGAGTTTCCAAAGGGTGACGAATGTCCTTCCTGTTACAGGCGACACCTTTTGTACTCACAGACTAGGCCTCCGATTCATCGCTACATATCTGCTTCCTTGGATTGCGTGGATGAACCACTAAATGGACACACATTGTGCACATTATAGGCTTGTCTGTGTCGACTGCAGTAAGGCACAAAGGCCTCTCTTATACATACTCTGCCTTGGCATAAACCAAGTATAACACAGATAACACTGGGTCATGACAATGTTTGGGGAGGACATACCAAAACATCTCATGGTACAAGACCTGTAAGAGCAACAGAGCAATCAACACATTGCATCATCAATGGCAATACAGCAAATTAACACATCGACCAGTGAAATGCAAAGCTTATATGAACTTAGCTGTTCAACTTTTCATATGGTTTTTTTCATTGTAGCTTTCCTTCTTTCCAGTCTAGATCTGCTATGATTTACACTGAATACATGAAGAAGTTATCCAATTTCAGCAAAGAAATGTTATTGTTCGTATACTGAAACATTATACAATTTTCCAAAATCCTTTCTGTATTAATTTCTCAGGGTTTTCTAGATCTCTACTTGGTGTGATTCATTGTTCTCTCTCCAGTCAATAAAAATCAGTTCTGGTCATATAATAGACATACAGGTACACAGGTTGTTACAGCACAGGAAATAAAGCTCTGGCTTGTAGTGAGCCTTGTACCTGTGTGTCCATCACATGACCAGAACTAATTTTTATCTACTGTAAGCAAAATGAATGAGGGCAAGCTGAGATCTTGCATTTTTTTTCATTGTACAAACAATAACATTTATTTACTAAAACTGAGCTCCCAGCATTTCCGTAATATTGCCTTGGAGGTCTGTTCTTTTGAATATAGTATAATTTATTATACAACGCAGACTCGGCAGCAAAGCCTGTGATCAGTGCTTACGCTGATCGTTGGCATTAACAATCCTGATGCCATGGTCAAAGCTGACTGAGGCACCATTTTTCTGGTGACACAGGGGCGCCTACATTCTCCAGTGGATTGCCAGTCCCCAGAATGAGATCCGGAGGTGGTGATCCATTACTATTACAGCCTATTGAAGTCTCCCAGGTTTGTCATTCAATTATTTCTATTACAGGTTGCACTAGTCAGCCTGTAGTAGAAGCATAGGAATGATTTTAGAATGCAATGCATATTAGTGACTATTTTCTCTGGGATTTTACATATAAAAGTAAAGAAAAAAAGTGAAAAAAAATATTAAAAATGAAAAACACCCCTTTTCCCTTGATAAGATATAAAAGTAAATAAACAAAGAAAACACATACACATTAGATATCCTTGTGTCTGAAAATGTCTACAAACTTTACTCGTACATAGTGGAGCCGAAACTGTGTTTTGCCACCGATAAAAAATTGAATAACATGCAATCAAAATAATAGACATTCCCCAAATTGATATAAAATACATCTGCCCCTGCAAAAAAGACACCTTATACACCCCCATACACTGGTGTCAGTGGTGGTGTTACTAGTGTAACAATATGGTGACTCCCAAAAGAAAAAAAGTATTTTGCGCCATCCCATAGAATGGCTGAACAGTGAACGCCATAAAAACAAAGCTGGTAAGAAAGTCACGAAAACAAAGTTTTTCTCCATTTTCACCCCATTCTGAAAATTTCCAAGCTTTCCAGTACATCATATGGAATATTAAATGGTGCCATTATGAAGTACAATTTGTTATGTTTCAATTACACACTCATAGGCCTCTGTGAACGGAAAAATAAAAAAGTCATGGCTTTTGAAATACAAATATTGATAAGTGATAAATGGTGGGAAGAGGTTGAAGACATACAAAAGTTTCCTTAATTTTATTTGTTAACTATCATGGTTTACAATATTTATGTGGATGAGACATTAAAAGTTAATTACAAACTACTGACATATAGTATCTATATTGGGACCAGGGGGCTATGTCATGGGTATGTAAAAGCTGTATTTGAAGTATATGTAGAGCCATGATCTGTGATTGGTGATGGGATCATTATCCTTGCCTCTATTTTGTGCTGTGTTGCATTACAGTATGGACAGATGCGCTGCTCTTGTGTTTTACAGAGGCTCCTAATGCATCTAATTTAAAGATTGTTCGTATGGATAGAACCTCTGGCTGTGTCACAGGAGGAGAAGAGATTTATCTTCTGTGTGATAAAGTTCAAAAAGGTACACTTGTTTTTTGTTTGTTTTTTTATCTCTCAAGAATGCTTACTACAGGTATGCCTTCTGTAGGTAGGTGGCACTGCAACGTAAGGAGGAGGTATTATTACTTATGAGGAACATTGGAAAAAAGTTATTACGCAGTCTTCATTTTTCATAGTCGCAGGTTTTTTTTCCCATTGGCTGTAGGGATTGTCAAGACTGATTTGAAAAAGCCAAATTTTACAAGGAAATTATAAAAAAACAAAAAAAACAAAAACCTATATTCTATCCACCGTACAGGAGGGCTGATCACTGGAATTTCCTCTGAATATGAGAATGGGGAGTCCTGAGTCCCCTTGGTGAATGGAGTGATGGTGCGTATTGGTGACCACAGCTCCACTACGTCTAATGGACCTATGGAGCAGTGCTCACAACATCTCTGTCAGTCCCATAAAAGTAGATGGAACAGTGGTCACACATGTGCTCTAATGCTCCATTCACACAAGGGATTCAGAGACTCTCATGATCAGTTGGCATGCCACCATTGGGAATCCTGGCAATCAGACATTTACTCTCTATCTTAATCTCTTACTGCTGCGGTAAAACTGGCTAGCACAGTGTATATGGAGAGGGTATAGAAGCAGAAATTCTTTGCTCTTCCTAGTGTCAGTCTCCTAGTGGCCAGGTCTATACCATGATGCTTTGTCCCCTAATGAATAAAATGAGAAAAGGATTTTACGATTAGTACAAAAATCCATTTGTTTACCTAGTAGGGCCAAACAGTGCCTAAAGCGATATATACTGCTCACATCATGCCATGGAGTTCCTTCTTAGCGCCAAATGGTATCCAGAGAGTCTCATGCTTTGCCTTCAGAGTCATACATTACCCCCGACTTCTATATTATATATTAATATACAAACATTTGGGCTCCTTGTTTATCATGTCATCAGAGGCCTCATAACTCTTCTTCTGTCTAATTCATGCCGGCCTCACTGTCCATAGAAGTCTATGGGCATAGAAGTCTACAAGGCCCTCTCTATTTGGGTTGATAAGTGGTACAAAAAGAGCAGAGCTAACAGCGTCTTGTAACTTCTTTTTGCGTGGTAGAATAGGAGACTGAGATTGATTTGCTGGATGCAGGGGTGTTAGGGGGCGTTCACACTACGGTCAGTGTCCGACAGGTAGTGTCCGCTCCTAGTGTCCGTTCAAAATCTTGCACAGGCATTAGGAGCGGACACTAGCTGTGTCCGTGACACTTTTCATTAATTTAAATGGCGATCGGATGCATTCTTTTGCACTCCATGCCCTTCCTTCACTGTCCGCTTGTAAAGATGTCCGACTTTTCAAGCGGACAGAAAAACCCGACATGTAGGAAATTTGTGACATGCTATATAAATTTTTTCATTTATCCACATTGTCTGCTGCAGATGATATTCAAATACGTTTTTATGAAGAGGACGAAAATGGCCATATTTGGGAAGGATTTGGTGACTTTTCACCTACAGATGTTCATAGACAGGTATGCATGGAACAAGATGTGTACTTTGAGTTCAGTCAGGTGAAGGGAGAGGACTTAGCTAAAGGGGAAGGGGGGTATTCTGAAAGTTTGCTTCCAATTATTGATTCCATTGGGCCCTTGTTAGTAAGGTACATGGGTGAATGTTAATGGGTATATATGCCTGTATTTCAAGACAGTGGTAGGTTTAAAAGAGATCATATTCTTACTGTTTATATGCTATGTGTTTCTGAACTTCTGATACACTACGGGTCTTGTTTAGATTTGGGAGAATTATAGTCTGTTGACGTAAGATATGAATTAAACTGACAACTCCACATATGCCATCTTGTGATTGTATTTGATAAGTTAAATAAAATAATCTAATACCTTTTATTTCCTCCTCTTGTATGCTTTGCTGTCAAAGATTTTTTTGTCCTGTAATGCTGAAACTGCACCTTTAGGCTAAGGTCCCACAGCCAGAAAACGTGGACAAATTGCTGCATTTCCGTCCCGTGGGGCCCCGGCCTTAGAAGGTTGTTTTGGCAGATATTTCCTTTTATTGAGTATATTTTATTCACTATTACAAATCAGTGGTATCTGAACTGGTAAATATGATATAATGTACAGTAATATATAAATAAATACAATAAACAGCAGTTTTTAAATTTAAGACTTAAAGAATATTTTTGTCATTTCTTCTTTTTTTTTTTTCTTTTAGTTTGCCATTGTATTTAAAACTCCTAAGTACAAGGATGTGAATATTTTAAGGCCTGCCTCTGTGTTTGTACAGCTTCGGAGAAAATCAGATTATGAAACTAGTGAACCCAAACCGTTCCTTTACTATCCAGAAATAAAAGGTAGGAAACACTAGTAATTCTTATATTTAGTATCAACCATATTTTTCAATGATCTGGTGTTAGCCACTCTAGGCAGCTTTACATCTGGCAGTCTCAGCATTCACTTCGGTGTGCATGCGCCTGCATTTAATACACAGTTTAATTATATATGTTACTATCATTTCCCGCCACTTCGTCCGTGGCGGCCCCCAAGCTCCTCTTGCCACCACCCTGACGTTGCCCCTCTCCCCCGCATGGCCCCACCTCCCGTGGAAAAGGTAAGAGTGCCAACCGACCCTGAGTAGTTACTGAACGTGTGCACCAGATTCCTTGCGCGCTGTCTCACACATGTGCCATGGTCCCCACAGTCCGGACTGACCCCCGCTGCACAGCCAGCAGAGGCCGCTGAGTACAGTCAGCTGCCGGAGTCACAGGAGTGGCACAGCCGATGCACACTTGGGTTCCCGCGCGTGGCCCGGACACTCCGGAGCATGGAGTAGGCGCCATGTTCACCAGCGTGTCCAGCGTTAGTAGCGCCGAGCACATATCACCGGCCCTATTGTGAAGCAGAGTGGATGACATCATCTCAGCTCCGTTAGCCTTGCAGTTCGGGGCTAGCTGTCGCAAGGCGCGGGCATGTACCGGTTGAATACGTAGCCTATATTTCTTTCCAGGTCCCAAGATGTATGTGCCAAATGTCAGCAAAATCCCTGCAGCCATTTTTGCGTGATTGAGGAACAAACATCCAAATACACAAACTTTCACATTATTAGTAGGATAGGATTCAACATAGCCTATCATTCAGTATTGAGACTTCCACTTTTATTGTAATATGAAATGAAAAATGAAATTTCTTTTCTAGACAAAGAAGAAGTTCAGCGAAAACGCATGAAACTTATGCCAAACTTTTCTGATGGCTATGGTGGAAGTGGGGCAGGATCTGGAAGTGGAGGAGGAGGGGGTGGCGGTGGCTTATATGGAAGCGGAGCTGGAAGCTCAGGCACAGGAGGAGGTACAATAAACATTTTTATTTTGATGCTGACTATTTCTGTGATATTTTAAAGAAAATTGGTAGTAGATTGTACAATATAATCACTTAGTTTATAAGGATTAGTCATTTTTTAATTGCCTATGTGGGAAGCAAGTTATACTATCCTATAAAAAGAAAATCTGTCAGCAGCTTTAACATTGGAAAACAGCTGACAATATTAGGCGTGAGGCCTGGAGAGCTGTTTAGACATAACTTTATGTATATCGCTAGTAACAGCAAGGTTTTAATGCAGGGCTACAAGTGCATTGAGGGAGGTCCTTTATCCTTAGGATGCTTTCTGGTCTCAGCATTGAGCTGCTCCACAGCCAACCTTCTCTGTGCAAAAGCTGGAGCAGGTTCCTGGATGGATACTGACGGGATCTAGAGCGTCTCAGTGTAGAAAGCAGGGTGAAGGAAACACCTTCAGAGCACTTGAAGGACTTGCAGTCCCAGGATGTAAGATTGTTTTTAACAGTGGTGCTTCTTCTAACAGCATATACCAAGTATGTTATAACAGCTCTGCAACTCCCTTTTTAGTTGTTTAGGAGAAATGTTTGTATATGAATATACCCAGGGCTGGAAGAGTCCCAGAAACTATGTGTGTGTATGTATATATATATATATATATATATATATATATATATATATATTTATATATACAATACATGATGTCTGATGTCATGGTATGCTATTGCATTGGAAAGACAATATAAATCTAGGAAGTCTGAATCATAGCACAAGAATAGAGTAGGAAGAGAATACATCACTGTCAAGTAATCCTTCAGTCTTGTGCATGCCACAGCTTGTACTTCGTAACTAAAGAATGCACATTAAAAATAACCATTCAGCGATGACTTGCACTTTGCTCTCAGTTTAGACATGCTATAGCATGCTATGTTATAAATAATGTACTGGTTGCATTGTGTGAAATTAATTTAAATGACCCTATACCTGAAATCACTTGAGACAGTTCTATTACATAGATCTGTATGGCTATGATCTTGGATTTTCTTTCCTGCTCAGAGTTTCATCTACTACACAACATTACGTTGGAAAATCATGCATTTGTTTATGGATAGTAATAATTACCATAGACAATAATGACCATAAATGACAATTCTGCTGTTGTCCGAACTACTGACAGCTATTTAATGTATGTGGTCAGTCTAAAATCTTTTAATAAACTTGTCGTTAAGGACACTTATTCCCAAACTACAGGATAGGGGCTAACGGCTGAGTCCTCCTGAAATCAGGAGAATAGGCTCCTTCTTGTGAATGGAGCACTAATAAACTGCACTGTTCAGGCTGTCATGGTGCACAGCAAGCCGGCAATGAATCCTGCAGTGGAGGAAGCTGCCATCTGCAGCAGAGGAGACCAAATGGGCAACTCCATGAAGTGGCCTCTACAAGGGATTGTCCTACTCTATGGATTTTGATGTGAGGTGGTTTAATGTATGGTAGTCGGACCTCTGTAGTTTTTGATTCAAGTACACTAAGAGCTTGACATTGCATTGATTTTGGTTGTGGAGCTAGTGGTACAGCCATTTTTCCAAAGTGTGCCAGGAGCTATTTTTCAACAGGACAATGCAAAGCCGCATGTTGCTTTTGCTACTGTTAGTAGCATGCATGTCTTAAGCAATACTATCCTGGCCCGCAGCGTCCCTGAACTTGTTTTCCATTGAGGACTTCTGGCACATCATTGATCATCAGTTGTAAAGTGAACTTTCTGCAGCCAATCTTGAAGATTTGTGTGCCCAAGTGCATTAAACATAGCATAACATTCTTCAAACAACCATGAATAATCTCTCTTATAGTATGGCAATCGTATAATACTGCTCTCATACTCAATACTGAATAAAGGTTTTGAATATTTTGTTTATTTTTTTTTAAGGAAAAATATATCTTTGTATCATGTTAGCCAGTGGATATAAAAATTGAGAGTCTTCAGTAGTTGATACTTTTTTAATGGCTAACCAAAATGATGACAGATTACAAGCTTTCGAGACTACTTAGGGCTCTTCGTCAGGCATGGTTTAAACACAATTTCTGAAGGATGCATAGTTATGTAAAAAGAGACACATAGGAATAGAATGTTTGAGAGTAAATGGTAATTGGTACATACAAGTAAACAAATCATCAGTTCACAAGTCCCTTATCAGTTCAATGAGTGGCTTTTATGGTTGCTCTGATTAGTGATGGGATGGCTTATTTCTGTAGAGGGACATAAACCCATGTGACAGATTCAAACCCCCTGGAGTGTGTCAAACAAGGTCATAAGTTTATACTTGGACACTCATATCATTGACATGTTTATTCAATGATTTCTACAATTCCAAGTTTTTCTCTTTGGTGGTGCAATTTTAGAGATGAGCGAACACTGTTCGGATCATCCGATCCGAACAGCAGGCTCCCATAGAAATGAATGGAAACACCTGGCACTCAGACTTTGCCGGCGGCCGGCCGCTTAACCCCCCGCTTGCCGGCCGCTTCCATTCATTTCTATGGGAGCGTGCTGTTCGGAACGGCTGTTCCGAACAATGTTCGCTCATCTCTATTGGAGTATATGAGTACTCATATACTCCCACCAATCTACAACTTTTACCCTGTGGATAGCAAATAAGTTGTCTTCATGGGCAAACCCCTTTAGCTATGATATGAAAATGAAGTGGGTAGTGTACAAGTAACTGCAAAAGACTCCAGGAACAGAGTTCTTTATTAGAGATGAGCGAGTAGTACTCGATCGAATACTACTCGCTCATCTCTATTCTTTATTACAATTTCTGAATGTCTGGGAGAACAGTCTAAGGAGGTTATTCAAAGAAAGTTACTAGAAATCCTGTTTAGGTAACAGACCACACTTTTGATTTCAGTGTGTTTTATGGTTTTTCGATATGAGCCAAAAACAAAACTATTGTCTGAACCAATACAAGAGTTGTTATGAACACGGAACTCCTGGTTACTTACAGGTTACACTTACCCCTCATTCAGCTATACAAATAATTATGGAGGAATAAATTTTCATGGCAGCACAATGAACTCCAACACAGGTAAGATACAATCTCATTTAATTTACTTAAGGCCGTGTTAAAGCTGTTTATATGTAATTTTGAGCTCACACACTCCCTTTAAAGATGAACACAGTGCCTTGCAGGGCTTTAAGATAAGGTTTTCCAAAATGCTGTACTGTGCTTCCAGGTACATCATCAGACATGCGCAGTAGCGTGTAAGGTGCTTGCTAAAGATGAGCGAGGACAGAGGGCTGTCTTTTATCCTGTGATGGGCGGACCTTGGAGGGAATTAGGGGTGGTAATCTTTAATGCAAAGCGAAGCCCACATTGCAGATTACACGCCCCTAAAGTTCATTTACATATTATAAAAATCAGAATATTTCATCGGTCTGCAATAAAAAAGACAGTTTGGAAAACCTTATCTCAAACCCTGCAAGGTGCTGTGTTTATCTTTATTTGTAATTTTTGACTGACAGACTCCCTTTAGCAGACATCTATCACGAATGAATGCTTGTTGAGGCATTAGCACCCGATAATCAGCCTGTATAATAGTGTCACTAAATGGGCAAACACTTATTTATTAGGTGGTAGTTTGGATCATCAACAACACATCACCCTTTGTACTACGGCTCTGGGCTGTGCTGCTGGCAGTCAATGAAAGTACACACCAGGGGAAGCACTCTAGCGATTGTTTTTCCTCTATGTGCTTTGCCTGTGTAACCAGGCTAGTACAGAATGAGCTGTGGCCTTTAAAGCTGAGACCCCACATTGTGAAAAATGCAGTATCAGCAAAGTGAAGGAGATGTCATGTCAGCCACACATTGTGGAAATATAAGCTACGGAAAGTTGCATTTTCAGAAATATATTCATTTTCTAAAATTGCAGCATGTTAGTTTTAACTAAGTTGCAAACCTTTTACCATGTAGATTTAACGAAGATAAACACAGAGGATAAAACATGACATCACTTCCAGATTCAGTGGGGAAATAATCTTGTCTTCTTACAATCCTGTTGTGGTCAGACAGTATTTTACATGAGTCCTGTCAGAGACGAGAACAGAGTTATAAGGTCAGGTGCTTCCATGGTATAGCATTGTGATATAGTAAAAATAGATAAGTATCAATGTAGAGGTGACGTTAGACTGCTAGAGGGTAGTTTATATGTGAGAATTAGGCTCAGATTGGATCCATATGTCAAGTATGTTGTCAGTAACATTTCTGCTTTGAGCAGTTGAGATTGTTATATTGAATATATTTATGCTGTAAATTGTATATCTCTAGAAAATAGGTTTATCTTTGCTTATATCCCGGATAGCTTTGTCATTCATGCATGCTGTTACTACTAGGAGAGCTGTTATCCAGTAATAAGGAGTTATTACACATGAAGAATATATAACAATTACATGGTTTGTGTACACTTAGCCTCACAGCTCCATTGTGGTGGAGACCAGGAAGGAGATGAGTCTGTGCTTAAAGAGACCGAAACTAACTGCAAGCATCTGGAGGCGTCACTCACACAAAGTGACTCACACACAGATCCTGCCAGGGAGGAAGTAGAAGCCTGCAAAGTACCTGGTAAATGCTAAGACACAAGTACTAATGACATTTATCAATTTCACTAATTTAACGTCAACTGTATGTGTCCAGCGTGTACAAAATCTGCTTCATGCAGTCCCTTATTTTTAGTTGCTTGTGTGTCTGATAGAGTATGAAGTATAGATAGGCAGTTCTAACTTCTAACTAAATCCAATTTAATACAAGATTTTCTGTTAACTGCATCAGATGAAGTTTGCTACAGTTACGTTTTCTAGCATTTTTATAAGGCTTTTCTCTGATATATTAGGCATATGGAGACACAACGGAGCCCCATACATCTCTTGGTGCTATGTTTACTATAACAGCTAGCCCACTGTGATGTACAGTGCCAGTGTAGAGAATAAGAGTAAGCAAATGTCATCCACTGATTGCTTCCAAAAACAGCAGTGCAAAGTGTCTTGGATTACAGGTTTTGAACCCCTAGTTTATCAGATCTTGCTGTACCTTCTTGCCCAACTGCTTGGGAAACCTAGCTGGGTCTCATACAGGGCCAGTTTTAGACAAAGTGGGGCCCTGGGCAAAACTATAAGTGGGGCCCCCATATCCTGACATACAAACACCATCATATTCAGTCATTTCATAAGTCAGGGCTGCACTACCAGCGGGATTGATATAGTCTCAAAAGATCAGGAATACAAAAAAATCGTAAAGATATATATAATTGTGAAACTACTATGTGTGTATCGCTATACTGGGGAGAATTATTACCACTATATAGACACTTACCAGACAATACACATCATGTATAGACCAACAACCCCTCTATACAAGGCCCAGATAGTACACGACCTCCATACTGAGACTACCGCCATTATATTGCATAGTGAATCAAAGACCATAGCCGTGCACTACACAGACTTCTATCCTAATAAACATCACATCAATTAAAAGGTTTTCTCCCCCCAAACTGATTCTTTTATACTGATAACCGATCCACAGGACGGCTCATCGGTATGTCAGTATCTAATCTGTCAGGGATCAACACCCGAACCCCACACAGATCAGCTGTACTAGCAGCTTCCGGGTGCCAGACGCTGTTTGTGGACAGGATGCCTCAACACTACTATTCAAATAATAAGAACGGCGCTGAAAAACCCAGAACCACCAGTATTCAGAGGATGGCGCTGCTGTGCCAGTCCTATTACTTGAATAGTAGCTGTATCCTGTCCACTATAAGCTGTCAGCACATGGAGGCTGCTAGAACAATCGGACCCTACAGATGGCATGCTGATGTCCTGCCCTGTGCATCCTAAATAAAAGTCTTCCTCACCTTCTCAGGCTCCTGTTGTGTCCTGAGGCAGAAGTCTCTCTTCCTCGGCATAAGGACCTGTGATGACATCACTACACCATGCTCCCTCACAGGTCCTTTGCAGTGACATCTATGTAGAGCAGGGACTACAGCGTCCTGTTCTGTCATAGATGTCAATGGCCACACTTGAAACTAGGGCTCCCTTGATCTGGAGCACCAGACCAAACGTATGGTGCTGCCGAACCCGGGGCCCCTTGGGAACCGGGGGCCGTGGGCAATTGCCCAGCTTGCCCCCCCCCCCCCACTCTTTCCTAACGCTGGTCCCTGGTCTCATCCGGTATAGCTTTACCCTTAAACTTGTGGGTGCTAATGGAGGTATCTACCTGTGTGACAATCAAGCGCTTTCAGCAAGCCATTTTGGAAAGAGATCTTATGGTGGATGCTAAATAGCTGAAATCAAGCAGCTGACACTAGAGACAAACTCTACTCTACCAAAATATATAGCATATAGGCTTCTGCATAGAAAATCTTGTCATAAATCAGTCTGTCACTTATGTCAATGTATCAATATACCAAGTGCTGTATTGAAATTGAAAATGTTGTGTATATATGTGAAGACATTCATAGCTATAATGTAGAGTTTTTTTTAGGAGAATGTGTTTATTTAGGCTATTCACGTATGTATATCTCATCCATCTCTTTTTTCCTTTGACTAATGCTGGCATCAAGTCCTGCCTTTGTAATGGCTCGTTTTTCACGACTATGTGGCATATGTCTGGGACATATTCTACTTTTTGAAAGTCTGTCAAAAGAACAGACATATCAATAGCCACATTGAAATCAATTGCCCAGATCTACTGTTGTGGTTACGATTAGACACTGGCGTAAATGTGGTACAATATTGTGTTGTAAAATTAAGCAACAAAAACATAATGTAAACTTACAAAATGCCAGATTTAGGTTAAGGTCCCATGTGGAAAAGCTGCTTTTTTTTGTTGCTGAGCCAAAGTCACGAGTGGATTTAACAGAAGGGAAACGTCTAAGTGCAGGTTTTTTATTTCCCTTTCCTTTTCAAGCTATTTTTGACTTTGACTCAAAAAAGCAGCAAACATGAGGCCTTAAAGTGTATGTAAACTTTTATTTTTTTCATAAATTAATAGTGCAGGTAAAAGGAACAAACTTTGCAATATACTTCACTAAAGAAAAGTACATTTGCTTTACCTATTTCTCCTGTAATGACTATAGTACTGAATCAGTGATGATAGTATCGATGATTCAGGTCTGCTAGCGGGACATGAAAAAAAGTGTTAAAACATTTTCCGGACGTGAATGTGTAAGATGAGGTGAAATTGACAATTTTTCCTCGAATACATAATTTCAATGTTCAATATGTAGTGTCCAGCTTGTATCAGAGACGAACACTTCAAAAGCTGTTGTGCCCAAGAGAACCGCTTAAGGGAGCGTTCACACTACTGTCTGTGTCTAACAGCTAGTGGCCGCTGCTAATGTCCGTGCAAAATCTTGTGCGGACATTAGTAGTGGACACTAGCTGTGTCCGTGACATTTTGCATTGATTTAAATGGACATCGGGTGCGTTCTTTACTGTCCGTGGGTGTCCTTAACTGTCTGTTCCCAAAGAAGTCCGATTTTTCAAGCAGACAGCTAAACCTGACATGTAGGTTTTTGCTGTCTGCTTGCAAAGTCGGACATCTTTGGGAACGGACAGTTAAGGACACCCACGGACAGTAAAGAACGCACCCGATGTCCATTTAAATCAATGCAAAATGTCACGGACACAGCTAGTGTCCGCTGCTAATGTCCGCACAAGATTTTGCCCAGACATTACCAGCGGACACTAGCTGTGTCTGTGACATTTTGCATTGATTTAAATGGCAGCGCCGCACCTCCCATGAGGCTACCTGAAGCGACCGCTTCAGGCGGCGCTATGCCAGGGCCCCGGGGAGGGCGGCATTTTTGCTGACCTAAGCCAGTCCAGGACAAAGCTGTCCTGGACTGGCTTAGCGTCACCGTGTCGGCAGCCCGACACTGGAAGCGAGCGGTGTATTGGGGCAGCCCTGCTGGACGCAGTGCTGCTCCAGCAGCCGCCCCTCACACTCAGGCAGAGAGCAGGTCCTCTCCTTGCCGGCTCTCTGCCTGCGAACGCTGCTCGCTACGCCCCCTTTCCGATTGGCCCCGCCCCCTTCCGCTCGGCTCCGTCCCTTTCTTGCGACCCCGCCCCCTCAGCTCCGCCCCTCCTCGGGGGAGGGGGGCTTTCTGACGCCGCTTCAGGTGGCAGAAAGCCCAGGTTCACCCCTGTTAAATGGACAACGGGTGCGCTCTTTTACTGTCTGTGGGTGTCCTTAACTGTCCGTTCCCAAAGATGTCCGACTTTTTAAGCGGACAGCAAAAATCTACATGTAGGTTTTTGTCCTTAACTGTCCGACTAGGATTCTAGCCGTTTCGAATAGTATTCACTCATCTCTAATAGTGAGCATAAGATCAGTCACATGGGCTCTGTCATTTAGCATTTGTACTTTCAGGCTGAGGCCCCACGTTGTGGAAACGCAGTTATTTATGTTGCAGATTTTGTTGCAGTTTTTTGAGCCAAATCCAGGAGTGGATTGAGCAGACAGTAGAAGTATAAGTGCTTTATATGTATCTCCTATTCCTCTTATAGCCATTTTTGGCTTTGGCTCAAAAAAAACACAAAAAAATCTGCAGCAAAAAAGCTGCTTTTCTGCAACGTGGAGCCTCAGCCTTTAACAGATTCTCTTTAAACATTATGCTATGTAAAGCTAAGGCCCCATGCTGCAGAAACACAGGGTTTTTTTTTGCAGATTTTGTTGCAGTTTTTTGAGCCAAAGCCAGGAGTGGATTGAGCAGAAGGTAGAAGTAGAAGAGCTTCCTATATATTTCCATCTCCTTTTGTAGCCACTCTTGGCTTTGGCCCCAAAAAAACGCAACAAATTCTTCAATAAAAAAAGCTGTGTTTCTGCAACATGGGGCCTTAGCCTAAAACTGTCTGTGTGCAGTTTGTTTTTAAACAGACTTATACACTCACCGGCCACTTTATTAGGTACACCTGTCCAACTGCTCGTTAACACTTAATTTCTAATCAGCCAATCACATGGCGGCAACTCAGTGCATTTAGGCATGTAGACATGGTCAAGACAATCTCCTGCAGTTCAAACCGAGCATCAGTATGGGGAAGAAAGGTGATTTGAGTGCCTTTGAACGTGGCATGGTAGTTGGTGCCAGAAGGGCTGGTCTGAGTATTTCAGAAACTGCTGATCTACTGGGATTTTCACGCACAACCATCTCTAGGGTTTACAGAGAATGGTCCGAAAAAGAAAAAACATCCAGTGAGCGGCAGTTCTGTGGGCGGAAATGCGTTGTTGATGCCAGAGGTCAGAGGAGAATGGCCAGACTGGTTCGAGCTGATAGAAAGGCAACAGTGACTCAAATAGCCACCCGTTACAACCAAGGTAGCCAGAAGAGCATCTCTGAACGCACAGTACATCGAACTTTGAGGCAGATGGGCTACAGCAGCAGAAGACCACACCGGGTGCCACTCCTTTCAGCTAAGAACAGGAAACTGAGGCTACAATTTGCACAAGCTCATCGAAATTGGACAATCGAAGATTGCAAAAATGTTGCCTGGTCTGATGAGTCTCGATTTCTGCTGCGACATTCGGATGGTAGGCTCAGAATTTGGCGTCAACAACATGAAAGCATGGATCCATCCTGCCTTGTATCAACGGTTCAGGCTGGTGGTGGTGGTGTCATGGTGTGGGGAATATTTTCTTGGCACTCTTTGGGCCCCTTGGTACCAATTGAGCATCGTTGCAACGCCAAAGCCTACCTGAGTATTGTTGCTGACCATGTCCATCCCTTTATGACCACAATGTACCCAACATCTGATGGCTACTTTCAGCAGGATAATGCGCCATGTCATAAAGCTGGAATCATCTCAGACTGGTTTCTTGAACATGACAATGAGTTCACTGTACTCCAATGGCCTCCACAGTCACCAGATCTCAATCCAATAGAGCATCTTTGTGATGTGGTGGAACGGGAGATTCGCATCATGGATGTGCAGCCGACAAATCTGCGGCAACTGTGTGATGCCATCATGTCAATATGGACCAAAATCTCTGAGGAATGCTTCCAGATTTGAGGCAGTTCTGAAGGCAAAAGGGGGTCCAACCCGTTACTAGCATGGTGTACCTAATAAAGTGGCCGGTGAGTGTAGACTTGCATGGTTGGGACGAGTAGAGAAAAGAGAAATCACGTGACTAGCTCCACTTATTATAACGGGTCCATGCTCCGCTCCTTCTTTTTAAAGACAGCACATAGACAGACAGACAGATTATTATTGTAAATTGGCTATAACACAGAAGATCACTACTACAGTTTTATTTCCTCAGGTTGTCAATTATTGGAAAAGTCTGTGCAACTTGCAAAGCGCCATGCTGCTTCCCTGTTTGACTATGCAGTAACAGGAGATGTCAGAATGCTCCTGACAGTACAGCGCCATCTAGCGTCAGTTCAAGATGAGAATGGAGACAAGTAAGAAAAGAAGTGCATAACTACTGTATTAAGATGTTATTGCATTCAATTCATTGTGGTTAAAAGTGAATTGGCAGCATTTACACTTCCTGATACTCTACTGTGTATAGCTGGCTATTCTGCAGTTTCAGAAATAGATTGTATATATTTTTATCTTTTCAGTATCCTTCATCTGGCTGTTATTCATCTCCAATCTGCACTTGTTAAGATGTTCTTAGAAATAACTTCAGGAATTATATGTGAGGATATCATCAATGTGAGAAATGATCTGTATCAGGTATGTTACCAGTTCAGCATGGATCAGCTGAACAATGATACATAGATATTTTCATCATTTAGATTGATTTTTATTTGCTTGTATATTATTGTAGAATGTATTTTATATGCATAATTTCTGGGGAAACCAGTGGACTTAGAAGCTATAACACAGCCCCCCAAACCCTACAAGAGAGGTGCCTGGAGCAGTACATTCATTGTACTCTGCCTGTCTGTGTATGTGTGTAAAAAAAATTATTTCTATATCTATACATATATATGGGTCCTGGGTCCGGTGTTCTTTTTATCACTTCAGAGACCCCATCACAAAATCTAAGGCAAGGGTAGGTAGCAGGTTAATATTGAAAAAACATGGCAGGCAATATTGGCATTTATCTGTATTTTGGGCCCTCAGAATGAATTCCATTGGTGGGCGCTAGATACTTCAGTCCAACACTGTAAACAAATGGCAAATATTTGTATGTTGTAGCTTTCAATGAGATTTATTTATATTTAGCCAAAATGCTGAATTGGTTGAATTTGCTATTCCTGATGTGAGTTTTATCCCCCTACAGTTCTAAACAAGCCCTGCTTGGGGATTGTATAACATGCATTACAGCAGGACACATTCAGGGACACTGCAACTTTAACTGACTCTAACTCTGCAATTTTGGCTTTAAAATAAGACTATTGACACAAGAGAAGGTACCCCTATGAAAATTGCTAAAACATAGCTTTTAATAGTCCAATTAAAATCTACAAAAGTCGTTCCCCCCACAATAAAGATAAAAGAAAAAACAAAATAGAGGGTGGGGGTCTTGTAGCCGCACAACCTCCCCACCCTATGTTTAGGACAAAATAGCAACTGAGGGGAGGGTGAGGATGTCTCTAGTTCTTTCTGTGTTATTTGCCTGTAAATCCACACTGGCGATGTCTTAACATCAGAACTCATATGAGACCCCCACTCCGTTTCCCCTCTGACACTCAATACAGAGACTATGCAGTCATAGCCTATATGGCATGGTCGGTCAAGTGGATCAGGTACTTAATAGAGATGACAGGGATACATTGTAATCCCAATCATAGTTAATGGGTAGTATCCAACAAGATAGTATGTCACCTCTAATCTTTTAAACCCCCGCTGCGAGCTTCTATTGTAAACCCTTCAAACAATATAGGGGAGCTCACTATTGCTAGGATGGTTATAATCAGGCTGCATAGACTCAGTAAGGCAAGCCCCGGCACTGCTCACAGCCAGGGCTTAACACTATATTTTAGATATAACAATCTATCCCTCTACGCGTTTCATCTATGATTCCTCAGGAGAGTGATATTTGTATTTCAGTAGAGCGTCAAAAATAATAAATTGCGGTTAAAACCACAAAAACTGCAGCCCTGATGGTGGGCTGCAGCATGCAAGCGAGTCCGACGCTGACTGCTGTTTTAGCTGTGTTTATAAAGCCCGCGATCCGGTCGTGGCTCCTCCCCCTCGAGACCCGCCCACCATAGGCCGACCATCATGATTGATGCTGGTCGGGCAACATCATAGTGGGCGTGGTTCGGGCGGAGTCTCGTCATTCGCACAATCGCCGTACCAGTCTATGAAGAAAACCTGTATAGTAGATTACTGAACAAGTCGGTGTAACAAAAGGTAAGTGTCTCCTCAATATAACGTTCCGGATATGTAAGACAGCACTTAAGGGGACTTATATATACAATTACAATGTATCCACATGCACCTGGATGGATGGTCAATAAAGAGTACATAATTGGATGATCATTCCGGACAAGTGGAACAGTGTTGACGGGGGCTTACATATACAGTGTATTCACATGCATCTAGATGGTCCGGAAGGAGTAGATAATTGGATACATAGACAAAATCGTGTCTGTTTGTATTAAATGGATCTAGACCCAGTCACATTCCATGTCTCTCTATGATCCAGAGGTCAGGGACATAACGGACCTGCCGTATCACAGGATAAGCGTGCTGTACAGCATAATTACTACTATACTCATGACCACGGGTAAATATCCCTGCCACTAAGATGTAAGTACCAGATGTATTAGTCACTTCAGGTTCATTAGAACCTATTCATATCCATGCCGGGATATACCCCCATTCCGGATCTATTAACAGCACTGTAGGACCGTATTAGATCCATTCCCATGTATCTGGAGCCCTATTCATGTCTATAACCCATGGACTGTAACCCATAGCAACGGTCAACTCTCAACAGCCAGTAGCGATATAAGTCATTTGATAGTGTCGCCCTCAGACAGTAATCCAACTGCCCATAATGTATGCTGCATCCCTCCATCCGGTAAATATACTATATATTTATTACTCGCTCTACTCTTGATGGTAAAGATGCGCAAGCGGCATTCTGTCCCCCAGCGCCATTACCCCATGGAATCACATATAAGGTGACCGGTATGGGTATCATTCCATACATTATTCCGTGTGTATGACAAATGGATGTACATTTACCTAGCCGTTGGAATCGACAGTCGGTTGCTGATATCGCCATCACACCCTTCTCACTGATGTCCATAGATCTATCCATTATAGAATGATACACTGTCCATGTTTTAAATGCCCCTACGTCTTCACTGATCCCCATCCAACCTGTGGGGTGAACTTTTAAGGCAGTAATAGTCATACACCCCCAATTATATTAATGTTCAACTCTTATATGTGCCCCTATTGGATGGGGATCAGTGAAGACGTAGGGGCATTTAAAACATGGACAGTGTATCATTCTATAATGGATAGATCTATGGACATCAGTGAGAAGGGTGCGATGGCGATATCAGCAACCGACTGTCGATTCCAACGGCTAGGTAAATGTACATCCATTTGTCATACACACGGAATAATGTATGGAATGATACCCATACCGGTCACCTTATATGTGATTCCATGGGGTAATGGCGCTGGGGGACAGAATGCCGCTTGCGCATCTTTACCATCAAGAGTAGAGCGAGTAATAAATATATAGTATATTTACCGGATGGAGGGATGCAGCATACATTATGGGCAGTTGGATTACTGTCTGAGGGCGACACTATCAAATGACTTATATCGCTACTGGCTGTTGAGAGTTGACCGTTGCTATGGGTTACAGTCCATGGGTTATAGACATGAATAGGGCTCCAGATACATGGGAATGGATCTAATACGGTCCTACAGTGCTGTTAATAGATCCGGAATGGGGGTATATCCCGGCATGGATATGAATAGGTTCTAATGAACCTGAAGTGACTAATACATCTGGTACTTACATCTTAGTGGCAGGGATATTTACCCGTGGTCATGAGTATAGTAGTAATTATGCTGTACAGCACGCTTATCCTGTGATACGGCAGGTCCGTTATGTCCCTGACCTCTGGATCATAGAGAGACATGGAATGTGACTGGGTCTAGATCCATTTAATACAAACAGACACGATTTTGTCTATGTATCCAATTATCTACTCCTTCCGGACCATCTAGATGCATGTGAATACACTGTATATGTAAGCCCCCGTCAACACTGTTCCACTTGTCCGGAATGATCATCCAATTATGTACTCTTTATTGACCATCCATCCAGGTGCATGTGGATACATTGTAATTGTATATATAAGTCCCCTTAAGTGCTGTCTTACATATCCGGAACGTTATATTGAGGAGACACTTACCTTTTGTTACACCGACTTGTTCAGTAATCTACTATACAGGTTTTCTTCATAGACTGGTACGGCGATTGTGCGAATGACGAGACTCCGCCCGAACCACGCCCACTATGATGTTGCCCGACCAGCATCAATCATGATGGTCGGCCTATGGTGGGCGGGTCTCGAGGGGGAGGAGCCACGACCGGATCGCGGGCTTTATAAACACAGCTAAAACAGCAGTCAGCGTCGGACTCGCTTGCATGCTGCAGCCCACCATCAGGGCTGCAGTTTTTGTGGTTTTAACCGCAATTTATTATTTTTGACGCTCTACTGAAATACAAATATCACTCTCCTGAGGAATCATAGATGAAACGCGTAGAGGGATAGATTGTTATATCTAAAATATAGTGTTAAGCCCTGGCTGTGAGCAGTGCCGGGGCTTGCCTTACTGAGTCTATGCAGCCTGATTATAACCATCCTAGCAATAGTGAGCTCCCCTATATTGTTTGAAGGGTTTACAATAGAAGCTCGCAGCGGGGGTTTAAAAGATTAGAGGTGACATACTATCTTGTTGGATACTACCCATTAACTATGATTGGGATTACAATGTATCCCTGTCATCTCTATTAAGTACCTGATCCACTTGACCGACCATGCCATATAGGCTATGACTGCATAGTCTCTGTATTGAGTGTCAGAGGGGAAACGGAGTGGGGGTCTCATATGAGTTCTGATGTTAAGACATCGCCAGTGTGGATTTACAGGCAAATAACACAGAAAGAACTAGAGACATCCTCACCCTCCCCTCAGTTGCTATTTTGTCCTAAACATAGGGTGGGGAGGTTGTGCGGCTACAAGACCCCCACCCTCTATTTTGTTTTTTCTTTTATCTTTATTGTGGGGGGAACGACTTTTGTAGATTTTAATTGGACTATTAAAAGCTATGTTTTAGCAATTTTCATAGGGGTACCTTCTCTTGTGTCAATAGTTAATTAGCTTGGTACTACCAACCCAGTGTGTGCACACTTTAAAATAAGACCAAGATTATGTCTGTAGCCCACATAGATTTAGAGATATCACTGGTTAAAGTGGAGGTGCAGGTACTGGCACTTTACATTAGCTAGTGTGCAGGAGAACGTGCAGCTGACAGTGCAGGGAGAGGGGAAATGATTGTATTATTCTCCTGTCCCTGTCACTTCAGATAACCCTGAGGTGGGGGACACCATGGACTTTTGTTCATGATCTCACCTCCCCATTATCAATCAGAAGCATACTTGCCTATTAACACCTTTATATGCTTGGTTCAATGATGACCACATGGACTGCAGTCATTTTACAGAATAAAAGTAAAAATAGACATTTCTCCACCTTGTTAATGAAAAAAAACCCACTCAATTGTTATCAGCACATCCGTAACAACCCTCCAAAATAAAATATGTTATTTATTTTACATGATGAACCCCATAAATATTAAAATTCAGATGCCAAAATGATCTCACCTCTCAAAAATAATAAGTAATAAAAATTGATCAAAAAATCATATGTACCCACAAAATACTAGGTTTTATAAAGCTACCTTGAAATAACATATAAAAAGTTGTAAATGGGGGAATGCAGAGAGATAAAATGTTACTGGTTTAAGGCTAAAATATGTTAGCTTGCTAAAAGGTTAAAATGCACATAAGGCACTGGAGTTACTGCTGTGGCATTGATGACTACATAGAAGATGGACATGTCCAATAGCAGGGAAGAGACTTCAGCATTGATACTCATCAGGGGATTATTTTCTGACAGCAGCACCATCCACTATATGGCGGTGGTTCTGGGTAATTGCAGCAACACTCCTGTTCCTTGAATAGGAGTAGTTCTGCATCCTATCCACTAGCAGCGTCACTATAAAAACCCCTTAGGATAGAATCAAGACCCGCCCCCAGTGCACTTGCAGACTGATTTCCAGATCTATAAATAGGTAATTATCCCAATATTTTGTCATGTTTCTGCACCTATTTAAGACCTGACCATTTCCTATAACTTTTTTCACATATTCATTGGGAATCCACTTAAGAGCAGTCCAATCTTTTCATTCTTAGGGGATTTTTTAGGCATGTTTTTTGGTGTTATCAGGCTGGAATACTTGCCATTTGAGACTGAGATTTCTTACACTTACAAGTCATCTGTTTCCACACCCTGCACAGATTCTAGGGGCATCCAAGTTATCCTCTTCCATGTTGCCTTTTTAACATGGTGTTCCTTTCTTTGAAAGTTTTACTTAGTTTTCTTTGGATAGAGTTGATACGATTAAAAAAAATAGAATACATTTTCATTCGTTCATCCAGTGGATTTGATTTTCTGTCTTAGTAAAGAAATCCTACATTTTATTTAAAAGACCAAATCTTATAATGGCATATACCTGCCAAAAATGAGCAGTCACATTATATAGTGGTTGTGCCTGGTATTGCTTGTCACACAATCCTTTTTATTTGAATGGGACTCAGCAGCAGTACAAGGTAAAACCACGATGTAATGTATGGCGCTGCGTCCGGTAAATCTGTTCATCTGAGCTTTGCGACCTGTCCATTCAGTAGATAGGCGGGGGGTGCTGGGCGTTGTCTCCCACTGTTTTAATATTAATAGGTCATCAGATATAAATTCCCATAAAACTGTATTAATACTGTCTCAGTATTTGGAATTACTACAAACAAAAGGTCTATCATATAATTTTTTTTTCTCTGAAAATTTGTAGACTCCATTACATTTGGCTGTCATCACACATCAAGCTGAGATTGTGCAAGATATCCTGAAAGCAGGAGGAGATCCATTAATGTTAGATCGCAAGGGAAATTCTGTCCTGCATCTCGCTTGCAGAGAAGGAGATGCAGCAACCTTAAGCATTCTCCTTAATCACCACAAGATATCCGAGATCATTGATCTTCCAAACAATGAGGGTAAGTATCATTCTGGTATAGTCATTCATGCCAAGTCAAGTAGGCATGTTTGTGGCGATGATAGAAATAACATTTGGCAAACAGCTTTGTGTGTAGGGTCACCTTAAGTCACTGAAGCAGTGTGAGAATGTTTGCCTATAAATGAACATACGTTTACGTTTTATAAAGACTAGAATTTTATAAGGAACTTGTCACCATTAAAACGCAGTACAGACTGAGGCAGTATGTGATAGAGAAGAAGGAGGTCAACAGAATAACATATAGTTGTGTGGAAAAACATTAAGAACAATCTGTATTTATAGCTTAGCTTTTTCTCTGCTTAGAGACCGTTATCAGGGCAGTCCTGTAAGTGGTTGACAGCTGTCTCTGTATGCATAGTTATACATGGAGGGCTGCTTGCTGACAGTTCCCTATAAACACCTCCCCATAACTAAATAGTACATGTGAATATAAGTAAATTTGTAATATAATTTATTAAGCATACCACTTTAGTAAACTCTTCTCCTGCTCCTTATCTTTAATCTGACTTCAGGTTTACATGATATTTCATCTTAGTATTTAGCCTCATACACAGTGCTCTAAGGAGAAGGCATTAGTTGAGTAGGAGGCTCCTGCCGGCTGGTTAATTTATTTATTGTCCCATTCTGTGCACTGGTAGCCTCCTATCTACAAGCCTAGCAGTGTTAAAAGAGCACAGAGTTTAACAGCAGCAATTATTTGAGTGTCTGTCTATCCCCCCTCTTCTTAGAACAATATGTACAATGTAATTCAGCCTGAGAAGTGGAGATGAAAGCATATTTCTTTAATATATTTTATATAACTTTATTTTCACCTGTATTACTCATTTATGAAAAGTTTCTTATAACTGTGTAGATACACTTCAGGAATACCAGGGGAAATTGTGTGACTGCTGCAGAAATGCTGCATTTTACTGTACCAGCAAACTGAATGAGATTTCAAGTCATCTCATCACAATAGTTTTTGTAAATAAAGAATTTTAGTTGCAGAATTGCAAGATTTCATAGGACAAGAAAAAGTACAGAGGAAATGCGTTTTCTGCGTTTTTTTTCCGATTTTTTTTTTTAGAGAGGAGCGAGTACTATTTCGTTGCCATTTCGAATAGCATGCTCCCATAGGAATGAATGGATTCAGCCGGCGCGCAGGGGGTTAAGCGGCCGGATGCCGGCACAGGCTGCATCTATTCATTCCTATGGGAGCGTGCTATTCGAATAGTACTCGCTCAACTCTAATGTTTTTTTTGCGGGGGGGGGGGGGGGTTAAAGCAGCTTTTCGCTACGTGGGGCCTTAGCCTTCAGGAATGGATAACACGTTGAGCTGTTGTCAGATGCAATTTTTTAGAAAGTCACGAAAATTTTCACAATCTCACTCCAGTAAGAGGTGGTATAGACAGTGAAGCAACATCTAAGGACAGAAGTGTTAGACCTAATCGGTTTTCTACGAATTGGACAAACTATGGAGGGGCCTGGGGCAGGTGTAACATTAAAAAACAACCTATCTCTGGTGCCCCGTTGCACACTGTTGTTTGCACACAAGTTCGTTTGGTTTGGTTCATTTGGTTCAGTGTCGCAGTCCCTACAAACCTTGCACATGACTGAAAGGCCAATCTATGTTCTTACCGACTGCTGGAGAGGGACCAATAACTTACAGTCACATACATCACTGGTCCTTCTGAAGTGACTGTTCAGGCTATTGTTTAGTCTCATCAGTCATATGGGGCACAGGGCATCAGGGACCATGACACAGCATGCAACCGAATGGACTGTGGTGGCGGGCAGTGGAACATTGGAGGGGAGTATGGCTGGGGGGGGGCGTATGTTACACCTGCCCTGGGCCTCTGCGTAGTTTGTCCAATTTCTTTAAAGATATGGCAAATGTATAAAAACATTGTGCAACATTTGATATGGTGCAAATTATAGCAATGCAAACTCCAGGTAAACTGCTAAAAAATAATTATACTTCTTATAATAAATCTTCCCAATGTGTTTGCACCCAGGATTGAATGCAATTCATGAAGCCGTTAACACAAATAATATGCCATGTGTTAGACTTATGATATCAGCAAAAGCGGACGTGAATGCACAGGAACAGAAGTCTGGAAGAAGCCCCCTCCACCTGGCTGTGGAGCAAGACAACATCTCCCTAGCAGGCTGTCTGCTTCTTGAGGTGGGTTTTCTCTCCTTGTAAAGTGTCTCCCACTAAATTGGTTGTGTAATGATTATAATAAGCACTGAATATGAATATTTTCATGTCATTCAAAAGCAATTACAAGAAAAAGTGTGTGTGAGAAAGTAAACTCTTCTATTACTAATAATAGAATAAGACGAGTGCACCATTAATTGATGTATTGAAGCAGCGCCGCACCTCCCATGAGGCGACCTGAAGTGACCGCTTCAGGCGGCGCTATGCCAGGGCCCCGGTAGAGGGCGGCATTTTTGCTGACCTAAGCCAGTCCAGGACAAGCTGTCTTGGACTGGCTTAACGTCACTGTCACTGAGCGGTGGATTGGGGCGGCCCTGTGGACTCAGCGCTGCTCCAGCGGCCGCCCCTCACACTCAGGCAGAGAGCAGGTCCTCTCCCTGCCTGCTCTCTGCCTGCTAACGACGCTTGCGCCACTTGGCTCCGCACCCTCCGCTCAGCTCCGCCTCCTCCTCGGGAAGGGGGGGGGCTTTCTGATGTCGCCTCAGGCGGCAGAAACCCTAGGTTCACCCCTACATTGAATATCCTTCATGGTATATTCTCTGCATTTATCCCCTTACATTGTTGGAAGTTACACTTTTTCTGCTATCATGTTGGAGCTCTCCCAACCCCCCCTCCCAATCTGATATTAATTACTTATCCACTAGATATAATGGATTTACTGGAAGTATTTTTATAATATATGTATGGTACTAAGGATAATGTAGTCTTTTAGTTACTAGCCAGACAAGCCTGACAGACTAAACAATTCTATTGTTATCACATTTGTGTTACTAAATCAGTGCATCTATTAAGAAAGTAGTGGGGTTAATGCTATCCCTAAAATTTCTACTGTGTATTTGTATTGTTTGGAATAACTCTGTATTACTGTCCTTGTATTCAACAGGGGGAAGCTTGTGTGGATAGTACAACATATGACGGAAACACTCCTCTCCACATAGCAGCTGGGAGAGGCTCCACTAAACTTACTGCACTCCTGAAAGCAGCAGGTACATCTACTTTTTACTTTTTCTTCTGGCTGGGATCCAATCTTGTATTATCGAATAACCCCATATTTCACAGACATTTATTATACTCTTGTGTGTGTGCGCAAGTCAGAATATGAAACATACAAAATTCCATGTTAATGGTGCTTTGGATGCAAAACTCTGGCAACTGTTAGTACTACCCCTACATCTTCTTCTGTAAGTCTTACCATAAACCTTACAAATTTTTTGTTATTCAGTTATTGTTATCATTCACTATCCCATATAAGGTTTACAATCTAAATTCTCTTATCAACATTTCATTTGAGTACTGGTAAGAAACCCACGTAAACATGGAGAGAACATACAAACTCCTTGTAGATGGTTTTTTTTGGTCGGATTTGAACCTAGGTCTCCACCTCTGCAAAGTCACAGAGCAAACCACTGTGCCACCGTTCTTTAAAGGGAGTCTAATCATTGCAAAAAGTCCTTTTTTGCTAAGCACACATTTGAATAGCCTTTAACCGGTTAAGGACCAGGCCCAAAAGTATGTTAAAGACCAGGCCTCTTTTTTCAAAACTGACATGTGTCACTTTAAATGGCAATAACTTTGAGACGCTTTAACTTACACAAGTGATTTTGAGATTGTTTTTTTCGTAACACATTATACTTCATGTTAGTGTTAAACACTAATCAATATTTTTGCATTTATTTATAAAAAAAACTAGGAAATTTGATGGAAATTTGAAAAAAATTGCAATTTTCAAAATGTGAAATTCTCTGCTTTTCAGGCAGATAGTCATACCATCCAAATACATGAATAAATATTATCTCCCATATCTCTGTTTTATATTGGCATCATATTTTGATTGTCTTTTAATTTATTTTGGACGTCACAAGGCTTACAAGTGTAACAGCGATTTTCCAGATTTACAAGAAAATTCTCCAAACCAATTTTTTAGGGACCACTTCAGTTCTGAAAGTAATTATAAAGGCCTGTATAATAGAAACCCCCATAAAACACCCCATTTTCAAAACTGCACCCCTCAAATTATTCAAAACAGCATTTGGGATGTCTGTTAACCCTTTAAGCATTTCATAAGAATAAAAATAATATGGCAGTGAAATTTAGACATTTCATTTTTTTTCACTAATACATTCATTTAGACCTAAAATTAACACATTCACAAAGGGTTAAAGGAGAAAATGCATCTGACAGTTTATTGTGCAATTTCTCCCGTGCACAGAAATACCCCACATGTGGGTGTAAACTGATTTTTGGGCACACGGCAGTGCATGGAAGGGAAGGAGCGACACTGGGTGTTTGAACAGCAGATTTTGCTGGAATAATTTTCAGGCACAATGCCTTATTTGCAGAGACCCTAGAGTACCAAAACAATGGAAACCCCCCAAAAGTGACCCCATTTTAGAATCCAGACCCCTCACAGAATTCATCAAGTGGTATAGTCAGCAATTAGACCCTACAGTTGTTTCACAGATTTTACTAACATTGGGATGTGTAAATGAAAAATTACTAAAATGTCACTTTATCTCCAAAGTTTTCATTTTCACAAGGGGTTAAAGGAGTAAAAGCCCCCCACAGTTTGTTAAACAATTTCTCCTGAACACGGCAATACCCCATATGTGGCTATAATCTGCTGTATGGGAACATGGCGCGGCTCAGAATGGAAGGAGCGCTATTTTGCTTTTGGATGGCAGATTTTGCTGGAATTATTTTTAGGTGCCATGTCGCATTAGCAGAGCCCCTAGAGTACCAATACAGTGGAAACCCCCTAAAAGTGACCCCATTTGGGAAACTACACCCCCCACAGAACATATTAAAGGGTAGAGTGAGCATTTTGACCCTACAGCTGTTTCACAGATTTTATTAACATTGGGCCATGAAAATGAAAAATTACTTTTTTTTCCAACAAACTGTCAATTTAGTCCCAAATTTTTAATTTTCACAAGAGGATAAAGGAGAAAAAGCTTCCTAAAGTTTGTTACACAATTTCTCCTGAACACAGAAATGCCCCATATGGGGTCATAATCTGCTGTATGGGAACATGGCGGGGCTCAGAATGGAAAGATCGCTATTTGGCTTTTGAAGGGCAGATTTTGCTGGAATATTTTTCAGGTCCCATGTCGCATTTGCAGAGCCCCTAAAGTACCAATACAGTGGAAACCCCCTATAAGTGACCCCATTTTGGAAACTACACCCCTCATAGAATTTGTCTAGGGGTAGAGTGAGTATTTTGGCCTCACAGGTGTTTCACAGATTTTATTAACATTGGGACGTGAAAATGAAAAATTACTTTTTTTCCCAATAAATCGTCCATTTAGCGCCATAGTTTTAATTTTGCAAATAGTTTAAGAATTAAAAGCCCCCCACAGTTTGTTACACAATTTCTTCTGAACACGGCAATACCCCACAGAAATGCCCCATATGTGGCCAAAATCTGCTGTATGGGTACATGGCGGGGCTCAGAATGGAAAGAGCGCTATTTGGATTTTGGAGGGCAGATGTTGCTGGAATAGTTTTCAGGGGCCATGTCGCATTTGCAGAGCCCCTAAAGTATCAATACAATGGAAACTCCTCAAAAGTGACCCCATTTTAGAAACTACACCTGTCAAGGAATGTATCAAGGGGTATTATCATTTTGAGCATAAAATGCTTCCCAAAAATTAATGTACAAAATGAAAATTGAAATTTTTAAAAATATGCCATTTCGGTGCCCAATACGTTGCACCCACTTTGTGTTGTCAGAGACCTGCACTCCTAAAACTATTAAGTGGGCCATCCCGGGGGTCAAAAAATTATATATGTGGGTGTAAACTGCTGCTTGGGCACACAGCAGGGCTCAGAAGGGAAGGATCACTGTGCGTTTTAGCTTTTGGGGTACAGATTTAGAGGGACTTTCTGGGCACCATGTTGTTTTTGCAGAGCCCTGGAGGTGCCAGTAAACTGGAATTCACCAAGAAGTGACCCCATTTTGTAGGGGCAATTTTAGGGTCTCTGCAAATGAGACATGGTGTCCAAAAACGAAGAATCTAAATCTGCACTCCAAAAGCACATATTGCTCCTTCACATCTGCACCCTGCTGGGTACCCAAATAGCAGTGTATGCCCACATGTATGACACTGGTGTACCCCGGATAACGTACTTAATACCATATGTGGGTCGAAATGGCTGTTTGGGCACAGCCGGGCACAGAAGGGAAGGAGCGCTATTTTGGTTTTTGGAGCACAGTTTGGTTTTTGGACGTCATGCCACTTTTGCAAAGCCCCTGAATTGCCAATAAAGTGGAATCCGCAGACATGTCACCCTATTTTGGACACTACCCCACTGATGGGATTTATCAAGTGGTGTAGCGAGAATTTTTAACCCTTGAGTGTTGCATTTATTTAGTTTCCAGAAATGAAATCGCAACTGATAGAGAAGTTAAAAATGAAAATTTTACAGATTTGCCATTTCAGTGTGCAACATGTTGTGCCTGACTTATGTCAGCAGAGATACTCCAAAAACTGTTAAACGGGTATCCCGGGCACAACAGCTTTTAGAGCATTCATCTCTGATACAAGTCGGGCACAACATATTACGCACTGAAATGACGTATTCCTGGAAAAATGGTCATTTTCACCTTTCACAATCAGCTTCGTATTCATTTATGGATAATAAGTTATAGCAACACTTGGGGGTTAAAAATACTCTCTGTACCCCTGGATAAATCCTTCAGGGGTGTAGTTTCCAAAATAAGGTAATTTATCAGGGGATTCCAAATTACTGGCGTTTCAGCTCTACAAAAGTGTCATGGCATCCAAAAACCAAACCGTCTGTGCTCCAAAAACCAAATGACCCTTCTTCCCTTCTGTGTCCGGCTGTGCCCTAATATCAGTTTATACCCACATATGACATTACGTCCGTTATCCCGGGTACACCAGTGTCATACATGTGTCATACATGTGTCATAAACTGCAGTTTGGGCGCACAGCAGGGTGCAGAAGGGAAGGAGCGCTATGCGGCTTTTGGAGTACAGATTCAGATGTTTGGTATCTGAACGCCATGTCATGTTTGTAGAGCCTGTAAGGTACCAGAAAAGTGGATTCCCCAAAGGAGTGACCCCATTTTGAAAACTGCACCCCTCAAAGAATTTATCAGGGGGTGTAGTGAGTATTAGTATCCCCGACGTGACTGCACAGCGGATGGCGAAGAGGGAATGTATAAGCTGTGCGGAGGACATTGCAAACACCAAATTCCCTACTATGTCCCCGTAGCTCCTATGATTGGGAGAGTCACTCTGGGGGTCACTTTAGGGGTCACTTCTGGTGTCTGTTCCCTCATAAGGTGTAAATCTGGGGTGTCTGCTGATATTCGCTCTCACAGCTTATATATTCCCTTCCTGACGCAGCCAGTTGTGTTCAAATAATTTGGCGATTTTTGCGGACATTTGTCTTCACATTGTGAGATGCTATATTTTCTTTATTTTTCTGGTGACGCAGCCATATAAGGGCTTGTTGTTTGCGGGATAAGATGCATTTTGTAATGACACCGTTTTTGGTTGTCTACATCTTATTGAATACATTTTATTAACCCTTTTTTGCTGGATTTAGAAAAAAAAAATCAATCCTGGCATTGAGTTTTACTTTTTTAATTTTATACCATGCAGCGTACAGTATAAGTAACATGTTCCCTTTATTCTGCGGGTCGGTACAGTTACGGTGATACCTCATTTACAGTCCTATGAAAAAGTTTGGGCACCCCTATTAATCTTAATCATTTTTAGTTCTAAATATTTTGGTGTTTGCAACAGCCATTTCAGTTTGATATATCTAATAACTGATGGACACAGTAATATTTCAGGATTGAAATGAGGTTTATTGTACTAACAGAAAATGTGCAATATGCATTAAACCAAAATTTGACCGGTGCAGAAGTATGAGCACCCTTATCATTTTATTGATTTGAATTCCCCTACTTTTTACTGACTTACTGAAGCACAAAATTGGTTTTGTAACCTCAGTGAGCTTTGAACTTCATAACCAGATGTATCCAATCATAAGAAAAGGTATTTAAGGTGGCCAATTGCAAGTTGTTCTCCTATTTGAATGCACTGCACTTTCACAATGTGGGGCTTCAGCCTTAAAATGTGACTGTGTGTGAATTATTATTATTATTATTTATTTATTTTTTTTGGGGGGGGTATTGTGTAGGGAGTGGTTGACTGAATATGTTTACAATATAATTTATTAAATTATCGTACTTTCTATCACCAGAAAAAGGGTCTAAAGTTTTCCATAGCAGAACCCTAACTAAGCATTGTTAGGAGGATCCATCCTATGTTCGCCCTGTGTTGCCAGTATATACAGATCTAGCAACTGCCCACAGGAAGGACAGCAGTATCTCTGGTTTCATACCACTTAGAAACATGCTTCTGGTGAAAGCTGAGATTCAATCTTGCTGTACATGTAAAAGAAACTAAGTCACAAGTTAAAAATACAGTCAAAAGTGAAATGACAGTCATACTTTAATGTATAAAATGTCTTATTGTCCAGGTGCAGATTCTTTCATTGAAAACTTTGAGCCCCTTTACATTCCTGGGAACACAGAGGATGACAATGACATAGATGAAGGAATTGTTCCTGGTACAAAACCACTAGACATGGCCATTAGTGATGAGGTAAGCAATACTTGTCTTCTCCCAGTGTTCATTATAAGAGTTTGGCATTTTGTGTATTTCCAGGACATGGATACTGAATGTGGATTAAAAACTCAGAGACTGATTCCATCATTGGAGGAATCCATCCGCATATACTCATGTAGTCTCATAGTGACTGGTTGGTTGAAGTGACATATCTAATAACTGCATAGGAGTAAATAAATGGAGCCCTAAATGCTAAGTATTGTGAATGGTCACTGAGTATTGCAAGTTAATATATCTGACATTCAGTGTGAAAGATGTCCTAAATCTGTCTTGTTAGCAAGACAGACTGCAACTTATTCAAGTATCTTAGATGTAGATTACATTGGGAGACATCGGACGGGCTAGTCTCTGTACATTGTGAATAACAGAGCTGGTGGCAAATAGTCTACTAATGATTTGTGCGAAGTTTGTTGAAAAGGTTAGGCGCACTTTAAGAAATTACTTGTTTACGTGCTTGACTTCGGCTTAGAGAGAAATATTTAAAGGATGATCAGCATTGTTTTTTTGGTACTAATTTTTCATCTGTCTCATATGCTGCCTTACAGGTATTTGAAATATTAAATGGAAAGCCATATCTATCACCAGTATCTACTGAAGACTTCTATTTACAAGGTAAGTATCGTAATAAGTTATAACACTCCTCTTTGTTCCACTGAAACATTACTACATAGGGCTAAACTTCAAACCTTCAAAAATAAAAGATGGGGCAGAAGTGGAGAAACCTGACTGCTGGACAGACTGCACAGCTAGTGATCTGTATCGAGAGAACACTGGTCTGTAGAGTGGCTGTAAAAACAAAATTATATAATATTTTTAATTAAGACTGTTTGCAGTTTTTTTTTTTAAAAAAAAAATTCTTATGTTAGACTCTTTACATTAATAAAAAGGTTCTAAAACTTGTAGTTTACTATTTTGTTTTTTTGTCATGTTGAATCCTAAAACGGGCCAACCCCCCCCCCCCCCCATTATTTACTACATGAAAGACTTGCTGCTGTACTGTTGCCGGTTCTTTCCACCAGAGTCTGTTAACTTGGCTGCAGGAAGACTTCATAAGAAAAGCATTGGACAGCAATTTATTACCAGCAGGGAGCAGCGCTGGATCACTCAGTTCCGGACCAAGTCCACTCTTAGCACTGCAAGGACGTACCCTTATGACCTTGCAGTGTTAAAGTGATTCTATCATTAGAAACCCTTTTTACAGTAAATATATGTCGGAATAGCCCTAAGAAATGCTATTCTTCTCTTACCTTTATTATTCTGTCTGAAAAACATATCTAAAGTGCAATTACATTTTGGTCCGGAATCATAGTCTATGAAATGCGTAAGTTGTCTGAAAAGTTACTGACCATTTCATTTATCTATATTGTCTAGGAGACATGAACAGCCTCAGTGAAGATATAAAACAGCAACTTTACACATTGTTACAAAATGAAGATGCAAACAAGAACTGGTCCACATTGGCACAGCATCTTGGTTTGGGAATTTTAAACAGTGCTTTTAGGTTAAGTCCTTCACCTTCCAAAACATTACTGGATAATTTTGAGGTAAGCAAGACTTGAAAGGGAGGACATGTCCTCTTACTTTCACTTAGAGAGTTGAGGAACTGAGCTGTAGTTGTCTGACATGACTACTATACAATAGACGGAGCTGTGAATGTATAGTTCATTATATTTCATGTGGGGGTACTGAAGGAGCCATTATACTACATGTGGGGGCACTGAAGGAGCCATTATACTACATGTGGGGGCACTGAAGGAGCCATTATACTGCATGTGGGGGCACTGATGGGGCCATTATACTGCATGTGGGGGCACTGATGGGGCCATTATACTGCATGTGGGGGCACTGATGGGGCCATTATACTGCATGTGGGGGCACTGATGGGGCCATTATACTACATGTGGGGGTACTGAAGGAGCCATTATACTACATGTGGGGGCACTGACGGAGCCATTATACTACATGTGGGGGTACTGAAGGAGCCATTATACTACATGTGGGGGTACTGAAGGAGCCATTATACTGCATGTGGGGGCACTGATGGGGCCATTACACTGCATGTGGGGGTACTGAAGGAGCCATTATACTACATATAGGGGTACTGAAGGAGCCATTATACTACATGTGGGGGTACTGAAGGAGCCATTATACTACATGTGGGGGCATCGAAGGATCCATTATACTGCATGTGGGGGCATTAAAGGAGCCATTATACTGCATGTGGGGACACTGATGGGGCCATTACACTGCATGTGGGGGCACTGATGGGGCCATTATACTGCATGTGGGGGCACTGATGGGGCCATTATACTACATGTGGGGGTACTGAAGGAGCCATTATACTACATGTGGGGGCACTGACGGAGCCATTATACTACATGTGGGGGTACTGAAGGAGCCATTATACTGCATGTGGGGGCACTGATGGGGCCATTACACTGCATGTGGGGGTACTGAAGGAGCCATTATACTACATGTAGGGGTACTGAAGGAGCCATTATACTACATGTGGGGGTACTGAAGGAGCCATTATACTACATGTGGGGGCATTGAAGGATCCATTATACTGCATGTGGGGGCATTAAAGGAGCCATTATACTGCATGTGGGGACACTGATGGGGCCATTACACTGCATGTGGGGGTACTGAAGGAGCCATTATACTGAATGTGGGGGTACTGAAGAAGCCATTATACTACATGTTGGGGCACTGACGGAGCCATTATACTACATGTGGGGGCACTGAAGGAGCCATTATACTGCATGTGGGGGTACTGAAGGAGCCATTATACTACATGTGGGGGTACTGAAGGAGCCATTATACTACATGTGGGGGTACTGAAGGAGCCATTATACTACATGTGGGGGTACTGAAGGAGCCATTATACTACATGTGGGGGTACTGAAGGAGCCATTATACTGCTTGTGGGGGTACTGAAGGAGCCATTATACTGCATGTGGGGGTACTGATGGGGCCATTATACTGCATGTGGGGGCTATTAAATAACTGTTGACCGAGGCTCCAAACAAAGCCTTATCTTGTTATGATTTATTAAGTAATTGCTACTTTGGGGTACTCAGGTGGGACATTTTCTCATTAGGGGGTTCACTTGAAAAGGTTGAGAAACACTGGTTAATATAATAGTCCCCACATTACACCCACGTAGAATATAATGGCCCCCACACTCTTAAGGAGCAAATCATAAGCTGCATTCTTCACTTACGACTCTGCGCCATGCTTCCTCTGAATGCCAATGTGCACCATCCTTAGTTTACAATAGCAATAAGTGTTCCCATCTGTACTGCTGGAGGTTATCGCTGCAGTTACAGGTTCCCCAGGGAACAAGTGGTAAGCTGCATGCTGTACTCGCCATTTTGCTCCCCAAGTCCGTCTTTGCTCCAGGTGTCAAGTGCTGACATCGCAATAAGCCCCAAAACAGAGAGGAAGGAGAGGAAGTGGAAGCAGAGAGGTGAGTACAGAACACTAAGGGCTAGTTCACACGTGGGCAAAGGGGAGGTTTTTGACAGCGGAATTCGCTTCAAAAACCTCTCCTTTAACATGGTGGTCTATGTAGACCACTAGCTTTTTTTTTCCTCCTAGCGTTTTCCGCCTGAAGAAGCGACATGACCTTTCTTCAGGCGGAAAACGCCTGAAGAATTGCATAGAAGTGAATGGGAGGCGAAAAACGCGCGGTAAAAAACCGCGCGGTTTTTTGCACACAAAACCGCGCGGTTTTCGCCTGCAGTTTCTATAGCACATATAGGAAAAAAAAAACCTAGCGAAAACCGCTAGCGAAAACCGCGTCAAAAACCGCGTGGAATGCAAAAAACAGCGTCAAAAAAACTCCTCGAGGTTTTTTACCTCGCACAAATAAGCTAGGCGGTTTTCACGTGTGAACTGACCCTAACCGCTCAACCCCCAGGGTGCTTGTAACTGCAATGTGTGCTGACATCAGTACTATGGGAACTGCTCATATTCCCAATTCATTGACCACAGCTTTTCTTTGTTTTTATCCCAAATTTACGTTTCCTACAGGTTTCCGGAGGAACAATAGCAGAGCTTCTTACTGCCTTGAAAACAATGTCATTTACAGAAGCTATTGATATCATTGAGCAGTCACAGCCAAGCATTAAAGTTACACCCAAAGCCTCCGATTCTCTTACTGTGGCACAGGAACAGGGTGAGCATGTCCATAGACTCTAAAGCTACCGGGGCTATGGTCTATCATTTATGTGCAGTTACACAAGGATGCTACTAAGAAATTCAGTAGCAAAATAATCATTTCATTGTTCTTGTGGTAAATCCTAGGTAACAAATGTAGACGCAGGACTTCATTTACAGTTGATGTTTGGTCTCTGCTTCTAGGGAAACTAAATTGTAATATCACATATGAAACCTATGACTTTAAGCATTTCCCCACTTGTTTTTAGGAACATGCAGATTTCAGCTGGTTTACTTCTGCAGCATGTAAACACAGTCTACATTAGAAACACTCAAATCTTCTGCAAACTATTCCTTCTGAATCCAAAAAACACATGCACTCTTGGATCGGCTGAGTGTGTATGTGTTTTCAGTGGGAAGAAGGGACTAATTCTCTGCCATACACATTTGGTGGTAGCTTATATCAGTACAAACCATAGAGCATGATAAAACTTAGTGTGTGCAATCCTTCTTCACCAATGGATGCCACTAACCATGCTATGCTAACTTACCCTGGGATAAAAGCACAAGGGGGGATTTATGAAGGCTGTACACTTGCACTGAAATCTGCACCACCTCCACAAAACTGTTGTAAGTAATGATAAGTCTAGAGGGGCTCCTGTCCCAACCCACAGCATGCCCCCGACATGGTGACCGCTTTTCAAAAAGTGGCAACGGTGGAATAAAATGCAATAATTTTTGTCACAAATGCCAATTAAAAAGTTGGATGCCTGGACTTACCATTCTTGTTTCTAGACACAAAAGTTTACCGTTTTTATATTATGCTCTAAACATTGAATTTTGTTTTTATTGTCTTGTATGTAGATCCTGAAACTGCAGCATCTGATGAATACAAGCAGCAGTACCATGAGAGCATGTGTGACAGTGGGGTGGAAACATCCTTTAGAAAGCTGACCCTTTCAATTTGTGAATTTCAGAAAGTAGGGTCTGGACTCTCCGAACTCCATTCTGACCTTGAAGCTCCTGTCATCTATAACCATTAGTGCTCAATAAGAAAGGACTGTGCTTTCTGAATGTGACTAACTTACACTGGATCCCTTAGAGCCACTGAGGAGGCTTCTTACATATGACACTTCAAAGTGTGTAACCAAAAGTTATGAATGTCAGGCGTTTCCAAGTCTCGCCTCCTTATGTCATAGGCAGGGACTTGGAGGTTTGCACCTTTTAAAAATTGTTGCACATAATTAAAAATGAGGATATTCTGCCATTTTCTCCACTTATTTGCCAGTAGAGAGGTTTGCAACTTAAAGGGGTTGTGCCGTTACATACTCTTATCCCCTATCCATAAGACATTGGCATTCCGTTCACTAGAAGGCTTTAGAGGGAATTTCAATCCCACTCTTCTGACTGCTGGTGGACTGAGAGTCCACAGGATAGTGGGTAAGTGTAGTGAAACAGCACAACCCCTTTAATTATTTACATATTGCTGTGGTATACATATCAAGGCTGACACCTTGTAACCATTTTAATGTCTTTGTGTTAATTTTGTAATATTATATATTTTCGGAAAGGTTTTTTTTATTGTGTATTTTATAATAAAATGATAAATCCGTGCCAGCATTGTTTTGTGTAGCTTGCACTGCAATGATCCTCATATTTACATACAGAGATCAAATAAAAGTATTTCCATGGTAAAAGTAACTCAATCTGTACAAGTGATAACTTATTTGGTACCTGCAATATATTTTTGATGGACTATATGGGGCGCTGTGCTCTACCAAGCAGACATCCCGAACAGAAACCTGAATGTAGATGTGAACCCGGGCCTACAGGAGATAGTTAAGTACTATAGTCGGCTTCACTTTCAGATGAAGACTTCATATTGCAGAAAAAGTTGTTAGTTTGCTTTGTTGTTGCAGATTTTTGCTGCTCTTTTCTTTTTAAAGAGGACCTCTCACCTTTTTTTTTTTTTTCTTTATATACTGCTAGAAAGCCGGCTTTCACATTCTGTGCCCCTGGTGATGAGCTATCGGTGCTGGTACCATAACTCTTCACTGTCAAAAGGGCGTGTTTGACAGTCAGTCAGGAACGCCCTTCCTCATAGTAGCGTCTAATAGCTGTGTACTGTGATGGGGGGGCATTCCTCACCGCTCAGTGTCATCGCTAGGCAGTAAGCAACGCTCCCTCTCACAGTACAGCACAATAGATGCTACTGTGAGGAAGTCCGTTCCTGACTGTCAGAAACGCCCTTCTGACAGTGAAGAGCTACAGTACCGGCACAGATAGTTTTTCACTGGGATACAGAACGGGAAAGCTGATAGTGCGCAGAATTCAGCACACTGTCAGCTTTCTGGCGGTGTTTTACACTGCATGTGCCCCAGGAGGTGAGAAGTCCTCTTTAACCAAAGCTAGGAGTGAATCGAGAAGGGAGGCGTATAAGTGCTTTCTATATTTCTCATCCCTTTTGTAGTCACTCCTGGATTTACCTCAAAAAAATGCAGCAACATAAAAAACGCAGCTTTTACTGCAACGTGGGTCCTTGACCTGAAGGTCCTTTAGATATGAACGGAGCTGCAGCACACATGTATGTATTCAAAAAAGGGCTCCGGACCTCTTTTTTTGTGAACATGGTGGGGCCTCAGTAGTCATCCCCATCCACAGGTGACAAGTGTCTGAAGGGTGAAGGCGAAGTGTAAAGGTGACAATACACCTTAGACTTTAATTTGGCAATTTTGATTATTTTACCTTCAAACACCAGTGTGCAATGGCTGACAGCAGACTTGCCTGGTGAAAAAAAATCATCAGGGGTGTTGGAAATCAGATCTCAGCCCTGCAAATAGGTGAAGATGACCTGAACCCAATGGTGCATCCCTTGTGAATCAGTGCCGCCGTTGCAGAGTTTTCAGCTCTTTTGTCAATATGCAAATTAGCTCTACCTCTGGAGACTTTGCTGATCTTCACGGTCTATGAATTGCATGTCTTTGAAGATTATTCTCATGACAGATATAGTTTATGGTAGAAGGTTTACCACAGAGGTTGTGAGTACAGCATCAATAAGGAGCATTACAAAATGCAAGGAGCCTGGAGACAGACCCTTCAATGATATCAGAAGAAGGGGGATGGACACGAAAGACAAAAGGTTATTAATACATGAACAAAAGAGAGTTGGGGGCTCTCTGGATATGAAGACTAGTCCTGGTCTTTGCCTGCCCCGACACCAGTTTCTAAGCCCATCTATGCGAGTGTTAGGTTTCGGGTTTATTCCCTTTTATTTTCAGAATCTGTTTTCTATCATATCACTGTATGTCTCTGTATAAGCATTGTGATTCTTTTCATCATATTAAACTCCCTCTAATAAGTTTTGTCTTGTGTTCTTAAGTGAAACTATGTGCTAAGCTTGGTGCACATAAGCCGACCTACTCAGATAAAAGTTGGGATACAGCAGTTTTTTTTATAATATAAAGGGCTCCTGTAAGAGTGGGAGCTCCTGGACCGGCTACAGATAGTGAGTGTGCGGTACAACTAGGAGAAATAATAGATCAGCTTGTTTTATATTGATCATTCAACAACACCCACACCTCATATGACTCCATACAGAGTTCATGACAAAGGTTGTTGCCACTTACCTGACTGGAACAGCAGCAATGTCCCTGATATCTCAGCAACAGAGGCACCAACTCACAAGGGAAAAGCACTGTTTTATTCCAATGATACTACCCATCTGTGGGGCTGGATCTATATAGAGAAAGCCTGTTGCATCATTATTAAAGGGAGTCTGTCAGCAGTAAATTGGTTATAAATCTAATCCCAGTACCTTATTGAGAGGATTTTTCAGTTTCCAAACATACCTCTGTTAATCAGCTTAGGAGCCCCATTTGCATGTAAATCATAGGTTTATTCATAAGCAGATGAAAGGAAAAGTGCTTTGCCTCAAAATTTAGAGCTGAGACCAAATCCCTGGCAAACTAAGGTATACATCCAAAGTATTCCCACCATTTCCATAGCAATGAAACAACAATTTACATAAAACGGGGTTACAAAGCTAAATAACAGTAGGGGCCACACGGTGGCTCAGTGGTTAGCACTGTAGCCTTGCAGCGCTGGAGTCCTGGTGTTCAAATCCCGCCAAGGGCAAAAAACCATCTGCAAGGAGTTTGTATGTTCGCCCTGTGTTTGCATGGATTTCCATCCCATATTCCAAAAAAGACATACTGATAGGGGAAAATGTACATTGTGAGCTCTGTGTGGGGTTCACAATCTACATAAAAAAAAGTAAAAGGAAAAAAAAAAAGCTGAATAACAGTGGCGTATTTGGAAACTGTAGAATCATCTCTACAAGGAATTGTATTTAGGTTTATAACCTACTTATTACTGACAGACTACTGTTCCAGTATAGCTCTTTTCCGGTTGTACAGTCCCTAATGGACATAACATACTCTGCAGACTAAACATGGCTGTGACACTAGAGATATGAAGCAGGAAGCTCCTAAATGGCTGGAGTGTGATATAGTTCTGTGAATACGGCCTTACTGTTGTCCACATCTCTCTTCTCCTTACAACTGTCAAAAATTTTACAATTTTTAACTTAAAAATCTTGGATATTTTTGAATAAGACTCCATGCACATGACCGTGTGCTTTCTGATTGTGCTAGCCATGTTTTTCAGGTCTAGCACACTGACCTATTTATTTCTATGACCCATATATGCAGAAGTGAGCCCGAAGCCAAACTCAGGACAGAAGGCCCAGGCTCACTGATCAAAGTAAATGGGGACATGAATGCCATCCATGTGCAATTTGTGCCATTCAATCAAGATTTACATGCAGAAAATCCACAACAAAATCTGCCCGTGTACGCATAGAAAAGCATGTGTTGCATTTTCATATATGTACATGCAGATTTCAGTGTGAATTTTGAAGCTATTTTTTGGAAATCAGAGCTGGGAAAAAATAAATAAATTGAAATAAAATACAAACTATAGAAAGAATTTGTGAGGACAAAAAAAAAACACATTACATGCATGAGAGAGAATTTATCACCGATTCTAATGGTTAATGGTTTATGGTACACATTTTCCACATTGAAATCAGTGTGGAAATTGCGCACATGGTCCTGATCGTGTGCATGTACTCTAAAAGCTGAAAACCCCATCCACCAATGCATGATAATACAGTATCAATAACTGGAGGCTACATTCAGGCAGAGTTTCAGAATAATGCAACTACTGCTAAGTGAGCATGCACCCTTATTGCTCATATACAGACTCACCATCCTTTACCCCTCAAAGTCCCCATATCTTCCACCACTAGTCAAATTTAGGCTCACTATTTCACCATTACAACCCACCTCCACCTATGATGAGGCCCACCATATTCCATTGCAAATGATCCACCCCCACCGCTCACTGTGCTTTCATTACACTCTCCCCCCCCCCCAATGCTCACTGTGCTATTATTACACGCACCTCTCTCCATAACCCACATGCGGCTCGCTGTCCCTTTATTACATCCCCTTTAACCCCCGGCCCACTATTCCTGAGATTCCTAGAGCACACAACCATGGCACATGCTGCAAACTTCTGCTATGAGAAGATTTGCCTCCCATACTGCCTGGCAGAGAAAATCAGGAAAAGGCCTGAAACCATGTGCAAAGTGTACATTACTTTGCTATCAATTTCAGGACCTTCGCTCAGCCGGGCAGCGTGGGGACAAGTCTTCATAGAACAGAAGTGCCTAGCATGGACCACAGCCGTCTGCTTAGGTGAACAAGGCTGGATTTTTCTTAAAGAGGCAGCGCAGCAGAATTAGTCGAAAAGTCTTGGCAAAGAACAATGTATTTAAATAATGAATCACAATCTGTACATTCTAGTAGAGCTTTGTGTACCAATCTCTGTAATCCTCCACAAAGTCATTACTGCTGATAGATATCCCGTATGGTGGATATGTGAAGGGACTTCTTAAGATCATTAATACTTGTAGGTTCCCAGGCATAGAAATAAACGATGGTCTTTTCCTCGGATAGAAGAAAGCCATTATCGCTGAACCTTCCTGCAATGTCCCAAACATCCAGCCATACAAAAGCAGCTGGGCTGGAGCTTACCAATGTGAATACGTAAGCGGCGTCTTCCTGGGTAATAGAAACCTGGAGGGAAAAAAAAACAACACTATGTACAATGTTTCTAAAAGAAAAGACAAGTTGAAAGGATCCAGACAGTTACTGTGTTAGTGGAATAGAGAGTTGTATTATCTGTTGACTTACAAGCTTTTCACTGGGTATTATTAAAGGGGTAACGCCATAAACAGTAGGACAGACCGGACGCAGGACAGAGGATAACTTAGCTGGTTGATGGGAATCTGACCATTGTGAATGCAGCCTTGGGAAAAGCAGACAAACCCCTAGTGAACGAAGACACCCCCTGCGATCCAAAGGATGGAGGATAAATACGGTTTGGGACATAACTTAGGAGAACCTAGTGGAATTTTGAATTTCAGACTGAAATACAGTCATAAAGAAATTATGACGTGAGACGCATTCATGCATAGGTTTCATAGTAGGGAGCCTTCTTGGGGCAAGAGTGTGTTGTTGTTTTTTACGGCAGGCATTTGTTGATTTCTGTCTTTGACTCCTCACCTTCCAAACCTTAGAATTTTTTGTTTTATTTTTATTTCCACAGAGCCATATAAGGGCTTAATGATTGCGGGACAAATTGTACTTTATAGTGCGTAGTGGTATCATTTATTATTCCTGACGATGCACTGGAAAGTTTGAAAAAAAATTAGAATGGGGTGGACCTGGAGAAAAGCTGCATTTGTGCAACAATTTTTATGGGGTTTGTTTATACTGTGCTCATTGTGCGGTCAAAGGACATCACTTGTGTTCTATGGGTTGATAGGATTCCAGGGCTCTTTTGCTATTTTTTCCCACTACAGTTTTAGCTGTATGGAATCAATACTTTTATATCTTTGTAGAACAAGTGTTTTCGGACGCAGGGATGTATAATTTGTTACTTTGTGTTTATTTTTATTTCAAATCTAGAGGAAGGAGAGTGATTTGAATTTTTAGTCCCATTCACATGTACGTTCGGGTTTCCATTTGGGGACCCGCCAAACAGTAACCTACATGCATAGAAAAGCAGTTACCTGGAAAACACGCGGATACCATAGACTATAATGGGATCCATGTGGTTTTCGTTTGTGGTTCACAAACATGTGGAGAGAAAAGTGCTGCTTATTATCCCAGGTAATCGATTTCTATGCGTATAGGTTTTCATTCGTGGGGTCCCCAGTGGACTCCTCGAAAGCAGTTCACAGAGCCTTATGAGGGCTTCATTTTTGCTAGACAAGCTGCACTTAATGATGGTACTAATTAATATTTCACACAATGGAATGCAGTGGAATTACAGAAAAACTGCATTTGTGCAATTTTCTTACAGCCTTTGTTTTACAGTGTTCACTGTGCAGCCAAAGTGACATGTTACCTGTATTCTGAGGGTAGTTACAATTACAGCAATATCAAATATATATAGTTTTTGTTATGTTTCACTTTAAAACGAACATTCTTGGAGTTGCCTTATTTTGAGACGTAATGTTTCTAAATTTCCATATGTGGGGGTTGAATAAGGAGTCTTTTTCTCGTTTTGGAGGACATTGATTTGAGGCAAAATGGAGAGATCATACTACGGGAACAGTGAGCTGTTTCATTTTTCAGTCCAAGCAGTAAACTGTAACACCATGCACAACTGCTGCTAAAAGTATGGCGTTGTGCCTAACAAACACTAATAGGGTGCAGCAATCTGCCTCCTTGAACCAGTAAGACAACTTTCACTAATCCAATATTGATAGCAGCTTCTCCTAAGGATAGGCCACAAATTTTGAAAAACCAAATAACCCTTTAAGCCTGGGGCTTCACCGTGGTGTTTTAGGCCGAGTTCACACAGGGTATTTTGGTCAGGATTTTGAGGTGCATTCGGCCTCAAAATCCTGACCAAAAAAAATGGTTCCCATTGAAATCAATGGGAGCCCGTCAGTTCTTTTTTCCAGGAGCGGTTTGTTCCGGCTCCCGGAAAAAGAAGCGAGATGCTCATTCTTCAGGTGGATTCACCTCGCGACATCCGCCTGAAGACACTCCCTCCTCCCGACTAGGCCCATTAATTTGGGCCTAAACAGGAGTGGAGTGCCACGACTGGATGCTAGTGCACTGCAGCGGCATCTAGTTGCAGCTACCCGTTATTTAGACCGGAATCTGAGGCGGCCTCCACATCAAATTCCGGTCCAAGATACCCCATCAGAACCTGGCCTTTGGGAACCTGCACAGGGAGTTATGCTCCGCTCATTCTGAATGTAAAACTCGTTCAGAATGAGCGCATAAAAAACAGATCCCATTGATTTTTATGGGTGCTGGCATACGTGCGCTACCCATTGTAATCAATGGGAGGGTTTTTTCCCTATTGATTTCAATGTGATACACGCGTATGCCGGCACCCATAAAAATCAATGGGATCTGGTTTTTACGCGCTCATTCTGAACGAGTTTTACATTCAGAATGAGCGGAGCGTAACTCCATGTGCAGGCTCCCTTATAGTAACTGCAAAGTCTAGCAAATCCCACCCCACACACTGCAGAAAAATCCATGAAGTGGAAACGGCAGTTTCCCTATAGGTATAATGGAAGAGAAAATTCACGAACAAAACCCTGCGGACTTTCTGTAAAAAAGCTGATGAAAAAAAACCCCACAATATGTTGCCATTGTGATTTTTCTCTCATCCCTTTTTCCCTGCGGTCCACTACGTGGGGCCTTAGCCTAATACAGATCTGTGTATATACTATAAGAACTCCTTCTCATTTTGTTAGCATTTTTATATTTTTGTAATACAAATACTCTTTGCACATTTTATAGTGGTCAACAAGGTAATAAAAACTATGAAAAATGTTTGAAAATGCTGTGTGTGACTTGAATCCAACAGGAGTATTTCATTTAGTTAGAAAATGTACTCTTAAGCAGCACTTACCATAATATCAGATTTCAGTAGTCCTTTAGCCTCCTTCAGAGAGCTTAGAAAGTGCCAGTTTTTTGAACCAACAAGTTGGCCGCGGTGTAACAGATAGAAAACAACCACACTCTGTTGCCTGGTAGTGTTGCTGCATCTCCTGAGCAGTTGTGCAATTGACTCTTTGTAGATTACTTTAGAGCTCCTTGCATTCAAAACAAATTCATCTGTTACGTTTTCACAGACTGGAACCAGAGAGTCCCATTTGTAGACTTTAATCTGAAAAATAAGACAAGCTTGACAACAATATTACATACACAAGCCACTGGCCTTCGTATTATCAATCTATGTGGTTCAGAGTCTAGACGCCGCCTCATGGTCACTGTATTCTTGGAAGGGAAAAGCTAGCAAGCCAATAGATTTCAGCAGACATAACAGCATTCGTATATATATATATATATATATATATATATATATATATATATATATGGAATGTCTAAAAACCTTATTGGGCCTTGTCAGTACACAAACATTCAATAATCTGCAATTTAGTTAACAACTCTGACTAATATGGAATGTTATTAAAGGGGTAGTCTGAGATATATAACAAAATAGCAGAAGATGGCATAAAATACAATTTATTAGCTACACACAACTGACCTCAGTGGTCCTGTGTAATATATCGCTCAATCCTATCAGTGGCTGCTGCATTCACATGAATATACAGGCAGCCACATAAACAAAGACCACTGGGAGCTGCACCACTGGAGCAAACGGCTTCAAGCTGTTATATGTTATATACCTTTTTCTGCATAATATTTGCATTTTTATTTTGCATATCTGGCAATAACCACTTAATTTATTAAAAGTTTGGTCATTTGGGACCATGTTTTAGAAGGTTTACTTTCCTATATGATAACAGTGGATTAGGCTGGGTTCACTCAAGGTTTTTTTTTTTTACTGGATTTTGACGCGGAATCTGTCTCAGAATCCTGCTCAAAAAAACGCCTCCCATTGACTTCAATGGGAGCTGTCCACTTCCTTCTTTCCGCTCGTGGAAAAAAGAAGCAAGCTACTCTTTCTTGCTGTGTATTCCACGGCTGCATCAGCCGCGGACGTCTGCGGCACAACACTCCCTCCTGATTAGGCCCATTGACTTGGGCCTAATCCAGAGCAGAATGCCGCGACTGGATGCCGGTGTATGGCTAGTCATTTTTTGGACTAGATTCAGAGGCAGCCTCAAGTCCAAAAATCCCCATATGAACTTACTCTTAAAATTACTCTCTCAGGCTAAGGCCCCACGGGCCAGGACCGCCGCACTAAAGCGCTGCGGGAACAACCGCAGCGTGAATGCATTGCAGTTCTTCACACAGCGCTTTGAATAGAAAGTTCACAGAGTTTTCCTCCGTAGACTTTCTGTTACAATTATATCTATGGGAAAGCAGCCGGCATTTCCGTAGATATAATAGACATGCTGTGATTTTCAAAACCACAGCGGTTTTGGAAATCACAGCGTGTCCGCGCTGCGATTTTTTCTGCAAAGTGGCCATGGGATTCGCATGAATCCCATCCACTTTGCAAGCACTGTAAAATGCCGTGATTTTTCCCGTGGCGTTTCCGACGCGGCCAAATCGCAGCGTTTCCGGCCCGTGGGGCCCCAGCCTAAGGCTGGATTCACATGGAGTGTTTCGGCCCGGATTTTGACGCGGGAATCTGCCTCAGAATCCGGTCCAAAAACGCTTCCCTTGGCTAGCGCGGCTGACGCGGCATTCCGTCAGTCCGGCATTCTGCACCGGATTAGGCCCAAATGAATGGGCCTAGTCGGGACAGAGTGTTGTGGCGCGAATGTCCGCAGCTGATTCAGCCACAGAATTCATGGCAAAAAAGGGCAGCTCGCTTCTTTTTTTTGGGTTTCTTCCTGCTCTCAGAAAAAGGAAGTGAACAGCTCCCATTGAAGTTAATGGGAGACGGTTTTTTGAGGCGGATTCCATATCAAAATCTGGTCCAAAAAACCCTGTGTGAACCCAGCCTAAAAAGCACCTACATTTTTAACATGGTCAAATATTTTCTAAACGGCATAGTAAAAGCAGCCAATATCTGCTATTCCTGCCTAATAAAATACCGAAAAGAAAGCAGAAAATGTGCAGTATATACAAACGCCTTCAGGTGTATATATCGTAAACTTACTGCCAGTCTGAAAGAACAATCCTTCAGCAGATCAGACACTCCATAAAGGTTTAAGGTATCTTGGTCTTCCATAGCACTTACAGCTACAGGGGCGAAGAAATTTTTGGCATAGTAATGAAGCATTTTCCACTTGCCTCCATATTCTATAAAACAATGAAAGAATATCTGAAGTTTCAGTTCAGCATTTGGTCACATATATGCAGATGAAAAGGTTTGAGATCATATAACATCATCAGAAGATACGTACAGACCATAAAACATCTCAGGCAGGGATATCTCTGCATGATAAACACATAGTTCTAACTTATGACAGAGTATACATTTATTGAATATTTTTCAGACCAAAAGATATAACTAGAGGCATAAAAAAGGAGTAAAAAGTTTTCTTTTTTATTCTACATTTAATATTCAGGTGATAGTACAGTATCTGTACCACGGTTTCCCAGAACAATGCCAGTCACAGAACATGATGCCCCATAACAATGCCAGTCACAGTGCCCGTCCACAGAGGTGTAGAGAGGAAGTGGGGATGAATTCTCTCAGGCCTTTGGTAGAGACTCAATGAAGGGAGGGCATGGTTAGAAGATTTTGGTGGAGCAGTAAGTGCACAGTCCTATACATCATCTCCAAGACTGTCACCACCTTTCATGCTGAATATTGTGGATTATACTGAGTACAGGGAGTAAGCTCATGAAAATAAGGACGTGTTGCATGTGCACAAAACGGTGAGAGCTCCGTTTGGGGAGCAATTTTATTAAAGTTACAGCAAAAAAATCTGAGACCCATTATAATCTAGCTCCCTGTCACTACTTTATACTGGTCACAGATTCCATTTGGAGGACAACAGGGCTAAACCGTTTGAGGTTCACTGTATGAATCTGTCATTGTGTTACAGCAATAACTTATGTTATGTTATTCATACATATTTTCAGATCCTTGGAAAGATGGGTATTTGTATGTGGAGTCCTACCTCACAGTGATAACACAGTGGGATATCCACTCAAGTTGAAAAGAAAGAAATCCACGCTTACCGACCGAAGTCTTGTCAATGAATCTTTATTAAAACCTTTCCACACCACGCGTTTCGAAACCTATGACCGGTTTCTTCATCAGGTGTACATAAGGGTACTACCCTTATGTACACCTGATGAAGAAACCGGTCATAGGTTTCGAAACGCGTGGTGTGGAAAGGTTTTAATAAAGATTCATTGGCAAGACTTCGGTTGGTAAGCGCGGATTTCTTTCATTTCATCTACACTGATTGTGGAGTTTGAATTGGTCCTGGTTTTGTGATTTCATGCACGCCTAGTGCGTTTGTTATCTGCTGCTTCCGGCTCTCTTACGGATTTGTGTGTGGAACTATTTGAGTGCTGTGACTATATCACAGCAGCCTGAGGTGATTATAGCTACATTTTAAATATAGTGCACGGTATCACCGGAGGTAATGCACTAGGTGCCGCGCTGTGCTTTTTTGTGTTTTTTTCTACTCAAGTTGAAAAGTCGCTCTTAGGCTGAGGCTTCACGGTGCGGAAACGCAGCTTTTTTTGTTGCAGATTTTGTTGTGGGTTTTTGAGCCAAAGACAAGAATGGCTACAAAAGGATGGAAAATATATAGCAAGTTCATTTACTTCTCCCTTCTGTTCAATCCACTCCTGGCTTTGGCTCAAAAAAACGCAACAAAATCTGCAAAAAAAAAAAAAGCTTCATTTGCACAATGTGGGGCTTTAGCCATAGTGTATGTTCACACAGAGTTTTTTGGCACCAGAAAAAAATCTGCTTCAGGAATCTGCTTTTTGAGGCCTTTTTTTACTAGGCTTTTTTTGAGGCGTTTTTAGTTTTTGAGGTTCTTTTGCTCCAGCACAGTGTATGAACCTAGAAACTTCTCTTTGAAAAACGCTAGCAGTTTTTGAAGCGGTTCTCCAAAAAACGTGTCACATTTTTTCCCGATTCCCATTGACTTCAATGAGTTTTTCCAGGCGGAATCCACCTAAAGATAGGTCATATTGCTTTTTTTTTCCCCCCGCTAGCTGAAAAAAAAAAAAAAAAAAAGCTAGCAGCTCCCATTGAAATGAATTTTTTGCGGTTTTGTAGGCAGATTTTGAGGCGGATCCCGCGTGAAAATCCGCTGGAAAAAAAATGTGTGGACTAGCCCTTATTATGATCATCTATGTGTCAAGTTAATGCAAATACTTAATACACACAGCCACCAAACTCCTTAGTTCCAAGCGTAACTAAATTTACGAACAACGTTTGATTTTCTGGCAGTATTTGTGTCATTAATAAATAGTGCAATATACTTTATTAACAAATTTTGTCCACTTTATGTGAAATCCTGCATCACTTTATTCTCCCCTTTGCTTCTGTAGAGAGCTGTTCCTACTCACTGCATGTTACTGGAGTACGGGCTTGGAGTAGGGACTGCGTAACATGTAGAGAAATTGAGGGTTGGGGAGGATCACTTGAAACAGTTACGTTATATCTCAGACGCTGTAAAACGTAGAAACTTGCTTTTAGGGTCATATGGAAGAGGAGATTCTCTTCTTTCATACGACACTAAGTGATATGTTGCAATGATGTCTATTATTTACAGAGATATCAATGGTTAAAAACACAGTTTGCAGTTACGGTATACAGTCACCGGCCACTTTATTAGGTACACCTGTCCAACTGCTCATTAACACTTAATTTCTAATCAGCCAATCACATGGCGGCAACTCAGTGCATTTAGGCATGTAGACATGGTCAAGACAATCTCCTGCAGTTCAAACCGAGCATCAGTATGGGGAAGAAAGGTGATTTGAGTGCCTTTGAACGTGGCATGGTAGTTGGTGCCAGAAGGGCTGGTCTGAGTATTTCAGAAACTGCTGATCTACTGGGATTTTCACGCACAACCATCTCTAGGGTTTACAGAGAATGGTCCGAAAAAGAAAAAACATCCAGTGAGCGGCAGTTCTGTGGGCGGAAATGCGTTGTTGATGCCAGAGGTCAGAGGAGAATGGCCAGACTGGTTCGAGCTGATAGAAAGGCAACAGTGACTCAAATAGCCACCCGTTACAACCAAGGTAGCCAGAAGAGCATCTCTGAACGCACAGTACGTCGAACTTTGAGGCAGATGGGCTACAGCAGCAGAAGACCACACCGGGTGCCACTCCTTTCAGCTAAGAACAGGAAACTGAGGCTACAATTTGCACAAGCTCATCGAAATTGGACAATTGAAGATTGGAAAAACGTTGCCTGGTCTGATGAGTCTCGATTTCTGCTGCGACATTCGGATGGTAGGGTCAGAATTTGGCGTCAACAACATGAAAGCATGGATCCATCCTGCCTTGTATCAACGGTTCAGGCTGGTGGTGGTGGTGTCATGGTGTGGGGAATATTTTCTTGGCACTCTTTGGGCCCCTTGGTACCAATTGAGCATCGTTGCAACGCCAAAGCCTACCTGAGTATTGTTGCTGACCATGTCCATCCCTTTATGACCACAATGTACCCAACATCTGATGGCTACTTTCAGCAGGATAATGCGCCATGTCATAAAGCTGGAATCATCTCAGACTGGTTTCTTGAACCTGACAATGAGTTCACTGTACTCCAATGGCCTCCACAGTCACCAGATCTCAATCCAATAGAGCATCTTTGGGATGTGGTGGAATGGGAGATTCGCATCATGGATGTGCAGCCGACAAATCTGCGGCAACTGTGTGATGCCATCATGTCAATATGGACCAAACTCTCTGAGGAATGCTTCCAGCACCTTGTTGAATCTATGCCACGAAGAATTGAGGCAGTTCTGAAGGCAAAAGGGGGTCCAACCCGTTACTAGCATGGTGTACCTAATAAAGTGGCCGGTGAGTGTATATTTATATGCAGCAATATAATAAATATGGTATAAAAATCTCAATCCCAACTCTATCTTCAAACAGCAGCACTGGAATATTGCAATACTCCAATTCTATTAGACTGCAGAGTTCACATCAAGGCAGCAACAAGCCGCTGATCAGAATTTGTATAGAATACCAAAAGGAAGGCGATCCTGAACTATCCATTATGGTTTATCACGCTTCTTTAAAAATGACAGCATAATATTACTGCAAGAGCTGCATATACATGAATTTCCGCATGGCGGGACTATTAAAGGATTATTTTATTAAAGAATTATCTTATTTTACCTAGCATGTGACCCTATTCACAATACATTTATATAAATAAAACTGTATATATACACTATTTTTCAAATATTTTTTTTTTACATATAAAATAAATACATAGGTAGTCCATGAACAGATAATTAAAGATGAACCTACTTGGTTGCAACTCTTTTCAAATCAATATTACAGCTGGATAAGCTTAAATTAGAAACCTCATTGTAGTTCACAAGGATAAAATAACAAAACTTTCCACTCAGCACTTCCCCCCCCAAAAAAAATAATATTAATTATCACCTTTTAACATCACCAGGCTCCCTTTGTGGCCTCCAATACAATACAGGGCACCCCAGTTAGGAATCATTTGTCTACTCTATTTATTAATACAGCTTGAAATGTACTTTTCTCACCACTAGATGTCACCTAAGTACCACTGCTATTAATGCTGAGGGCTTGGGGATTAGTTTATCTATTTTCACCTGTGCATGCATTTACTGACCAACGCCATCATGTACCTGAATGGAAATATGGCGCATTAGGATGTTATACAGCACAATGTCTGGCGATCCTGTGCTTCAAAAATATTGGATCTGTGAGTATTCAAGTAGAAGTGTAAAAGCTAGGTGGTTCTGCTTTCCATACATACTTTCTACATGATAAATCATGAAAACAGACTAACAGTCCAGATGCTGAACTATTGTCTTGGCATTGGATTAGATTTTTATTCTTAAAATGAAGGAAATTATTATTTGATCCCTTGACCACAGCACCGTCTCCCAATCACTCTCAGAATCATCCAGATTGGTCAGATGAGACAAAAATTGAGCTAAATCTTTTCTTGTTATGTGAAAGTTCTCTTGATGCAATTCTGTAAAATTGTACTATACGAACTAAAAGGGATGATGGATATCCTTTTTCTATAACGAATGCTGGCTTTTCTTTTGGTATTGTATACAAACCCTAGTCAACAGCTTGTTTATGTTGGTTCAGCTGTTGGTGAGCTTTGAACTAGAGTTTGGCAGTACTTAAAAGTACAGTTTATATTAAGTTTTGTTGTATTATCCTGACAAAACATCCAGTTGATTGTAATTTAAAAAAAAAAAAAGAGTGCCACATACAACTACCCAGCTTTCCTTGAGTCTCAATTTCATCACTTTTCTACATCTGTATGTACTGTGGCTCAAAAATAACAGGCTTTAGGCTAGGTTCACATCTACATCCGGGTTTCCGTTCGGGGGTCTGCTTGGGGAACAAAACCTAATCCACTAAAAAAAACTAAAAAAAACAAAAAAAAAACACTATAATGGGGTCTGCCTGCTTGCTGCCCAAAAAGGGTGAAAAATGCAGAGAGAAAAGCGCAGCTTTCAAATGCAGAATGAGCGAAATCCCCAAAATGGAGAGCCAACGCTGGTTACGTTAAAGGGATCCTATCTATTGAACACGATTTTTTCTCCCTAACATGTTGGAATAGCCTTAAGAAAGGCTATTCGTCTCCTACCTTTCCTTTTCCGCGCCGCCGTTTGCCTACAATCACGGTTTTTCTCGGTATGAAAATTAGCTCTCTCGCAGCACTGGGGAAAGGCCCCAGCTCTCAAACAGAACTAGGAGCATCCCCAATGCTGCCGGAGAGCTCTCCAGCGCAGCCTCCATCTTCATCTGCGACGAGGTCTTCACCGTGTCTTCTTCCGGCGGCATCTTCCTACTTCTAGGCCTCTGGCCTAGGGGAAGGCGACTGCGCATGCTCACGGAAACAAGAAAAATGGCCGCTTCCACAGTATTGTAAGAAGCCATTTTCTCGTGGCCATCGGGCATTCGCAGTCGCCTTGCCCCAGGCCTAGAGGTAGGAAGACGCCGCAGAAGAAGATGGAGTTGGTGCTGGAGAGCTCTCTGGCAGCTTTTGGGACGCCCCCAGTGCTGCGAGAGAGCTCATTTACATACCGAGAAAAAACGGGATTGTGGCCAACGGTGGTGCAGAGAAAACAAGTAAAGGTAGGAGACGAATAGCCTTTCTTAAGGCTATTCCGACATGTTAGGGAGAAAAAATTGTGTTTAAAAGATAGGATCCCTTTAAGTGCATTTGTAATTTCATTAGTCTTTTCAAGATGAGCTGGCGTGTCTTTTGTACATGCGGAGTAATACTATTTCTGGCCATTACATTTTGCACTGTTTAGGAGTCTTTCCTCCTGTATGCTATATGTGTAGTTTTCATTCCTCTCTGAAATGGTGGGTAGAGAATGGCTGCCATACACTGCATACACAGTAAGAAGGAATCTGCTCTATAATATTGCTCACTAAGACTATACAGAACATACAAGAACTAGTACTGGCATACACTGCTGTGAATAAAGTGCTTTGGCTGTGATAGAAGGCTTCCATTAATTTCTGGCATCTGCCTAAGCCTGTTCACTCCTCCTTATCTCCTCTCCATAGACTTCTATAGAGATGAGTCACTTGAGTCATGTGACCTGCAGTCCATCTCAAGACTGGAAGGGCAGAGATTTTCACAGTGAAATTTATTTTAGTAGAGGAATAGAGAACAAGGAAAAGAGCCTTATATCTGACAAGATAGATTATAAGGTTCTTGCAATTGCCTGTACCATTCATTTATGCAATAAAACAACAGTGTCTGTTTCAGTACCTTTCCTCTACTATTTGAAGAGTGTTTGTTTGTGATCTAAGCAATAGTTAATTTATTCTGCTGATTGGGAAAGAATTATCAATGATAAGTGGTAGATGGTACTTAGGGGCAGACCCCTGAACTTGGTACATGTGATATCATGACACAGACATGTGGCAAGTTTACTTTAGCTTTGCTAGCTAAGGTGACATGTGTGACGTACCTATTGAGGACCAGGAAGGCGCCTGCCAGATATCGTTTAGTTGCCAGTAAAGTGCACCCATTGTAATACCCTGTCCATTCACAATTTCACTCTGACTGCGCCTATAAAATTCAGTCTGTAGCTTCACACACTGAGCCTGCATCACCTAGAAATGAGAACAGATAGCGCCGTTATCATCCATTTAGGTCAGGAGAACCTTATTCATTTAATTCCATAACTAAAATCACATACAAATCATGAGAACACACTGGACTTGTGACAGGTTGAGGTCACCCACAGCAGATGTGAACATTACCAAAGCAATCATGAACTATATTGGCTGTTATTGAACACCGTATAAGCTGTTACAAGCCATAGAAGTCACTCATATTACAGGCTTATTACTGGTTTATGGCAAGAAAATGAAAGGGAAACAAAAAAAAAAACAAAAAAACCCAGAAATGTTTAACAACTTCAGTACTGGGCCAGTTTCTCTGGTTCATGAGCACACACATTTTTAATTTTTTTTCTCCGTATATATGCGGTTTCGAAGGTGATAAAAAAATTTCATTTGGGTTATTCAACTGATTTTTGCATTTTTTCCAGTGACACATAGGTCTTATTTATTTATCTTGTCCCCTATCAGTCTGCCTTCGGAGTGTGGGAGGAAACCTACGCAAACCCGGGGAGAACATACAAACTCCTTTTATGTTGGCATGTTTTTTCTTTTCTTAGGGTGAATTCACACTGAGTAAACGCTAGCTTATTCTGAACGTAAAACACGTTCAGAATAAGCGGCGTCTAAAGCAGCTCCATTCATTTCTATGGGAGCGGGGATACGAGCGCTCCCCATAGAAATGAATGGGCTGCTTCTTTCACTCCGTGCAGTCCCATTGAAGTGAATGGGGAGTGCCGGCGTGTACGCTCCGGCATGAGCAGAGCTTGCCGTATACGCCGGGACTCCCCATTCACTTCAATGGGACTGCACGGAGTGAAAGAAGCAGCCCATTCATTTCTATGGGGAGTGCTTGTATGCCGGCTCCCATAGAAATGAATGGAGCTGCTTTAGACGCCGCTTATTCTGAACGTGTTTTACGTTCAGAATAAGCTAGCGTTTACTCAGTGTGAATTCACCCTTATATATCAGGGAAAATGCAAACAAAAAAAGGAGGGAAAAAGTGTCTTTTCACTTTTTTTTTATTTTAATAACACAAAGTGCTACTAAAAAACTTTCAAAAACAGTTTTTCCTTTCCGTTACAGTAATTTTTCATTTGTATTGGGTCTTCTGGGGTGGGAATATAACCTGTGATGTGGGTGTGTTGTTTTTCTTTATTTTACTTAAATTTTAATTTTTTAACTTTTCCTATTATTTATTTTTTTATATTGTGTCCTCATAAGGTCATAATTGACCTTTAGGGGCATTTTATCAGTATTCTTTTTGGTGTGTGTGGGGGGGGGAGCAGTCTGATTTTCCCTGTAGCTGGGGCTGATGCTTTAGCATCCCTGATGTGGGTCTCTGGCAAATCGCGTGGCTGCCAGGTTCAGCTTTATGTGGGCACCATGGTATGCTTCTCTAATGACCCTACATGGAGGACCTGTGGGAACCCCCTGGTTAATTATGATACTCTTTGAGACCCTTGGACTCTTATCCCCAGCATTCATTGTCTCTTCCCCCCACATTTCAACTCCCATTGAGTCATTCATTGCTCACTTTGTGGTTATTTACCAGCACTATTTTTTTTTTTTTTTGTGACTGTATTGCCATGCTTATTGGTTTTTAACGATGTATGTTCATTAGTGTCATTTTGAAAATTCAATAAAACGTTATTTAAAACACAAAAAAAATGTCCCTAGCTTGAACTACTGAAAACCTGAACTACTAGCCTGTTTACCAAAGGTAAATGCAAATAATAAAGGTAGGGAAAAAGTACTGAAGTACTGTCATGGGCTCCTTAAAAACAATTACTGGCAAGTGCAATACTTGTTTTAACATCGCCCATGATAGCGTCTCGGTGAAACCCAGAGTGCTAGGTCTTCCAGGATACATGGAATATTAGGGGCAGGCAAAGGATCCTGCTCTATGCTTGAAACTACCCCTTCAAACACGTCCTTCATAGATCAGAACAGCCTTTCAAATTCCAGGCTAATAGGAGATTATGAACTCTAGGACAAAGCAGTGGACATTGATGGAGATTCTACCTCCAAGAAAGTGGACAAGGAAAGGAAAATAAAGCCCTCTTGAACCAGATGGGGGAAGAGGAGGATAATTGCAGCCTTGTCATCCTTGACCTTCTTCAGGACTCTGAAAATTAGGCAAATAGGAGGAAAGCTAAATTACTATTCCTGATCAATGGCTGACAGAAGGCATGTACGTGCACAGGAAGGTCTAGACCAGGGGTGGCAATTAATTTTCCCATGGGGCCGCATAAGAAATTAAAACTATTCTAGAGGGCCGTGCTGCAGCAAATATAGCTCCACCCACTTCTATATTGACTCCGCCCATTGTTAATCATCTTTCCATGTGCCCCACACAGTATAATCCTCCTACAGTCACCCGTACATTATATGTCCCCACATTATAGTGTTCCCCTCTAACTGCCCCACAGTATTAAAGGGGTTGCCTATGAAAAGCATCCTATCAATACTGCTAGTTTATGTGGATTTAAGACTTTTCCTAAATACATTGCTTTATCAAAACTGCTTTGTTTGGCCGCTATCTTAATTTATTCACTTCATTACACTCAGTTTCTATGGCCACTGGGCTTATCTGCTTAGTTCCCAGGGGGAGGGAGGGGCTGAGTGCTGGCAGCAGCAGCTCTGAGCTGTTTATGTCTGACAAGTAACGGAGCTCCTCAGATAGGGGAGGGGGAGGTGAGAGCTCCGGCATTTCTGATTCTGGTTTAATTGAATTTGGCTGATAAGGGCTGAGATAAGGAGTCCGTTACCTCTATATGTAATGCAAGCTGACTCAAATCCAGCTCTGCTACATCAGCTTCTACATCAGCTTCATAATGTGGTAATGCATTTACAACCAATCCCTCATTACTGACTGCAAACATAGCAGATAGCAGAGCAAGTGAAACCCCGCCCACCAATGTGCCGAGAAATCAAGAAAGTGAACAGAGCACACAGCCTGCAGGTTGGTGAACAAGGATTATGGGAATACCCCTTTAAGTCCCTCTCCTGGTGCCCCAGTTTAAACTGGTGGAAACTAGAGTGGACATGAAACTGGAGCAGCTGGAGGGGGATATTAGCAGTGGGGGTAGTTGGAGGGGAACAATACATTAATGGCAAATAAAGTGGGACATTAAACTGGCAGGAAACTAGAGGTAGGCATTAAACTTGGGCAGCTGGAAGCAGACATTAAACCGTAGGGGTAGCTGGAGGGTGACATTAAACCGTAGGGGTAGCTGGAGGGTGAATTTAAACTGGGGGCAACTAGAGGCAGTCAGGTCCCCCTCCAGCTACCTCCATGGTTTAATGCCCCCTCCAGTTGTCCCAAGTTTAATGTCCCCCTAGTTTAAGTGCCTCCTTCATCTACCCCAGTTTCATGTACCCCTCTCCATCTGCCCCAGTTTCATGTCCCACCCTCCATCTCTCCCCCAGTTTCATGTCCCCCCCTCCATCTCTCCCCCAGTTTCATGTCCCCCCCTCAATCTCCCCCCAGTTTCATGTTCCCCCCTCCATCTCTGCTCCAGTATAACATTCCTCTTCCATCTCTGCCCCTAGGTTACTGAGAGACACACACAGACAGATACACACAGAGAGACAGACAAACACACACACACACACACACACACACACACACACACACACACTCTCCACCCTGCATCTCACATCCCCCTCCCTCCCCTCTCAGTACCTTAGGACACACACCACACGCCTTCATCTTCTTGCACTGTCCTGCCGGCACTAAGACACGCCTCCCTAATCACATGACGTCTGAGGTCACACACAAGTCCTCTCAGTACAGTAGTACAAGCTTTCCCTGATCACTTCCTGCTCTTATCTCAGTTATAAGAGCGGGGGGTGATCGGGAGAAAAGTTTCTTAAGTAAAAGACTAAAGAGACATAACGAGACACGCAGGGAGCTATGCTTTTATCCCACAAGCTATGCGGGCCGGACAGAATCAGTCAGAGGGCCGGATATGGCCCGCGGGCCGTACATTGCCCAGGTCTGGTCTAGACAGTCCAGGGAGTGAAATCTGACCTTTTGCCTGTTTGCAAATAGATACATACAGTATTTGGAGGGCCCCATATTTCCAAGGTCTGCAGTAACTCTTGCCTGTGGAGGCAACATTTTTCCTGCCTGACTTGAGTTCCATTGTTAAAATCCAATGTCAGGATCAATCCAAAGTATGGATATGTAAAGATCAGTGCTTACCAGCAACAGTGAGATGAATAATATCTCATTTTTAGAGCCAAACAGACAACGCGTTTTGAGGCTTAGCAGCCTTTTTATCAAGTGTACAGGTTGGAGGTAGTAAAACATATGAGAACTTCCTTAATAAACCTTATTAAACTTACCGTATTTTTCGGACTATAAGACGCACTTTTTTTCCCCCAAATTTGGGGGGAAAAGAAGGGTGCGTCTTATAGTCCGAATGTGGCGCCTGGCATCCGCTGTAATAGAGAGGCGGAAGCCGGCAAGTGATAGACGCCATTACAGGTGCCGGGGCCTGAGACATCGCTGCCCTGCCCTGCATGAAGCCAGCAGCGGGAGGAGTGATGCTATTCCGCTCCTCCGTCCCCCCGCCGCTGGCTTCATGCAGGGCAGGGCAGCGATGTCTCAGGCCCCGGCGTCTATCCCTCCCCGGCATATGCCTCTCTAGTACAGCGGATGCCAGGTCAGTATCAGCGGCCTCTTCTCCCCGGGGCCGGTCCCCACCGGCCCCGTACCTGTAAAGTTGCAGGCCGGCTCCTGCGTGGCGATATCGCAGGAGCCGACCTGTTCGGGTGACAGCCGGGAGCCTAATGAGGCTCCGCGGCCTGTCACTGCTGTATTAGTATTGCGGCTGGTCTCTATGACCAGCCGTAATACTAATAGACAGAATGTCCCATAGACGGCAATACAGTTGTATTGCCGTCTATGGGACTTACGATCAAGTGACCGCAGGTTCAAGCCCCGGGGGGGGGAGGAATAAAATAGTTAAAAAAAAAAAAAAAAAAGCTTTAAAAATATATAATAAAAATATGAAATAAATAAAAGTTCTAAATCACCTCCTGCCCCTAGAATATATATATAAAAGTAGAAAATCATATATCATAAACCACCGGGTTTTTTTTTCAATAAAAGGTGATCTAAGCAATAGATATTCCCCAAAATGGTATAACTAAAAAGTACTTCTGGCCCCGCAAAAAAAAAAACACTCTATGCATCCCCGTACAGCTGCAGGGTCACCTGTCAATGTGGCCTTGCAGCTGTTGCAAAACTACAACTCCCATATATTAACCCCTTCCCGACATGCGCAGTAATAGTACGGCGCGTGTCGGGTCTGTAACTATGGCGACCGCCCGGGAGCCGGGCGGCCGTCATAGCCGCCGGGTGTCTACTGCTTTAAGCAGTAGACAACCGGCTCTGATGCCTCCCATCGGTCCGGGGACCGATCGGAGGCATTAACCCCTCCGGCGCTGCTGTCAAAGGCGCCGGAGGCGCCATTTTCCCGGCGGCGCATGGGCGCCGCCATTTTGGCAGGGATCACCGGCTCCTGGAGCATGCTCCAGGGCCGACGTCACGTTGCCATGACAGCCGGGAGCCTTGTTAAAGGCTCCCAGCCGGTCTGCAAATTCTCTCTTTTGCAGGCTGGTGTATACAGCCTGCAAAAGAGATGATGATTTTTTGCAATGCATTGCAATGCATTAGCATTGTAATGCATTGCATTAGTGATCAGACCCCCTGGGGTTCAACACCCCTAGGGGGTCTAATAAATGCAAAAAAAAAAAAAAAAGTAAAAAAAAAAATATAAAAAAATCTAAAAAGTATTAAAAGTTCAAATCACCCCCCTTTCCCTAGAACAAATATAAAAGTAGTTAAAAACTGTGAAACATATACATGTTAGGTATCCCCGCGTCCGAAATCGCCCGCTCTACAAATCTATAAAAATATTTTTCCTGTTCGGTAAACGCCGTAGCAGGAAAAATAGTCAAAAGTGCCAAACCGCCATTTTTTCACTGTTTTAATTCTGATAAAAATTTGAATAAAAAGTGATCAAAGCAATAACATTTCCCGAAAATGGTAGAACTAAAAAGTACACCCGGCCCCGCAAAAAAAGACGCCCTATGCATCCCTGTACACCTATGTATAAAAACGTTACGGCCGTCGGAATATGGCGACTTTTAGAAAAAAAAAATTTTAACACCGTTTTGGAATTTTTTTTAGGGGTCAAAATGTAAATAAAACCATATAAATTTGGTATCCCTGGAACCGTACCGAAACACAGAATATAGGGGACATGTCATTTTGGCTGCACAGTGAACGCCGTAAAACCAAAGCCCGTAAGAAAGTCGCAGAAATGCATTTTTTCTTCAAATCCACCCCATTCTGAATTTTTTTTCCTGCTTCCCAGTACATTATATAGAATAATTAATGGTGGCATCATGAAGAAAAAATTGTCCCGCAAAAATTAAGACCTCATATGACTCTGGGAGCAGAGAAATAAAAAAGTTATGGGGTTTAGAAGGAGGGTCAAAAACGAAAAACGAAAATCAAAAAATGCCATCGGCGGGAAGGGGTTAAATATTTTACCAGTTTTTGCTTCAAAATTTTTTTTCCCTATTTTCCTCCTCTAAAACCTGCGTCTTATAGTCCAGTGCGTCTTATAGTCCGAAAAATACGGTATATAGAAACATTGTTCCTAACCTGCTGTCAGGGAAACACAGATGACTGGGTGGAAACCAGAAATTTTTCTGGAATAGAATTCTAATCTCTCCCCAGGTTATCAGAAAGGGACAATACATTTAAGAGAAGATAACCCGGCCACAATAAGGAAATCATGACTGGGTTTCCAACAAGTGTCTGACCACTGAAAGTTCCTGCATTGAAGGTCATATCCATTGGCAACGAACCAAGACAAAGGATTATCACTGCTAAGATGGTTAGAGAAAATTTTTAAAACTAAGCAAAGTAATTCAATATTTATATTTACAAAAATATGTACCGTAAAAAAAAATAAAAATCTTTTTTTTTTTTTGCTGACTCGAGTATAAGCCGAGGGGGGCTTTTTCAGCATAAAAACTGTGCTGAAAAATTCAGCTTATACTCAAGTATATACAATACTTAGAGGTTATCATCAGGTAGGTACTTGTAAAGTTCTTGCATTCATTGTCATATACATCGGCAACCAATCAGGGCAACATGATGTCACCACAGAGATCATTAGAATGTTTAAAACTCTGCAAATTTTTTTATCATATTATTTATATTTGAAAAAAAAGTTTAACTTTTAATTTTCTACAATTTTAAATAAGATTATTTTTGCGGGAATATGCTTTTAAGAGAGGATACAGTAGTCTGGAAACCATCAGAAACTGGAGTAGCCAACAGAAACAACAACAGCTTATTCACACCAGATTTTAATATAAATATAACCCCAGGCAAGTTGCTCTGACCCCAGCGTGAAAGTTTTAATCCAGCCTGGGTCTGACATAACTAGACAGATGATCAGGACTAGGGAGCAAATAACAGGAACCTCAGAGCAGCCACAACAGCTGTGACAGACCCGATTTCTGAAGATCACATACCCCTCCAAGAGGATTTGGCAGGTGACTTCAGCAGATTCTGCTGTATATCTCCCAGAATCACTTCCAGTCAGTGATACACAGATATCCAGAGAGGAGTTCCATCTAGAAAGGAGGACTCAGACTTGTGGCAAACACCAAAGAACAGTTACCTGTGCATCCTCTACTAGTTTGGCATTGTACATGTACGTTCACAGTTATCCACTAGTAATTTTGCAGATGCTCACCCACTGTGACTATCCTATGTGGCTTCAGGATTTAAAATAATAAACATTCTGGCATCCTGCAGTCTTCATTAGGAGCAATTTCCTACCTGTATATTTATACATCTTCCAATGAACTCAGAAATATGTCTTTGATAAACTCCCACTAGTGCAGGGGTCTCAAACTCAACTCAGCATGTGGGCCGCAGAGCAAGATCCCAGCCAGTCGGCGGGCCGCACCGCGGCAAATTTAGCTCCACCCACTTTTATGTTGACTCCGCCCATTCATTTTTCATGTGCCCCCACACTGTATAATCCTCCTACAGTCACCCGTAAACTATATGTCCCCCCTCCATCTTTCCCCCAGTTACATATACACCCTTCATCTGCCCCCAGATTCATGTCCCTCCATCTCTGCCACCAGATTCATGTCCCCCATCTCTGCCCCCAGATTCATGTTCCCACATCTCTGCCACCAGATTCATGTCCCCCCATCTCTGCCCCCAGATTCATGTCCCCCCATCTCTGCCCCAGATTCATGTCCCCCCATCTCTGCCCCAGATTCATGTCCCCCATCTCTGCCCCCAGATTCATGTCCCCACATCTCTGCCACCAGATTCATGTCCCCCCATCTCTGCCCCAGATTCATGTCCCCCCATCTCTGCCCCAGATTCATGTCCCCCCCATCTCTGCCCCCAGATTCATGTCCCCACATCTCTGCCACCAGATTCATGTCCCCCCATCTCTGCCCCAGATTCATGTCCCCACATCTCTGCCCCAGATTCATGTCCCCCCTCCATCTCTGTCCCCAGATTCATGTCCCTCCATCTCTGCCCCCAGAATCATGTCCCCCATCTTTGCCCTCAAGATTCATGTCCCCCCCATCTCTGCCCCCAGAATCATGTCCCCCATCTCTGCCCTCAGATTCATGTCCCCCCCATCTCTGCCCCCAGAATCATGTCCCCCATCTCTGCCCTAAGATTCATGTCCCCCCATCTCTGCCCCCAGAATCATGTCCCCAATCTCTGCCCCCAGAATCATGTCCCCCATCTCTGCCCTCAGATTCATGTCCC